>NC_081411.1:603088883-603433883 GCF_030272615.1 Cryptomeria japonica | reverse complement strand
TAAAGTTCAAATTGGACATGGGTCTCATCGCGACTGTGATCGGTATGCCCCACACAGGGCTCAAATTTTTTAGAGACCTTATAGTTTCCAATAACGCGGTTAATCTGTTCCTGCGTAAGGAAAAAGAGGGCTAAAATTGGAAAAGCCACAAGGGGGTTACTATGAAGCCTCCAACATCAAGAAATCTGGGGCTGGGTTTTGAATGCCATAATGGAATACATAACTATTGAGGGCCGCTTTTCTAGTGCCCACACTTATCACTTTGTTCTATTAAACCATTTCAAACATGACAAAAGGGTATCCCTTCCCTACTATCTCTTCAGGTCCCTTTCAAGATCTCTCAATAAACACAGTAAGAATCCCTTGAATCTAGTTCTCCATTGCGGGCTTTTACTGCTCATTTATGAGAATTGTAAAACCCTTGCCATGCTGGAAAACAAGAGGTTATCCGCTTCTCCAGGGAAAGGCAAGAGAAAGATGGAGGGAGGTGAATCTAGCAAGGAGAAGGCGACCTCTAGCAAAAAAAGTAAGAGTGCCTCTGGGATGGAAGCCCATGAAGAAAAAAAGATATAGAGGAAACTGGAAAAGACGACAGTGATATGGATACAGATGATTTTGAGGGTGAAGACAACTGGAAAGATGAGGAGGTGGGTGTAGAGGATGAAGATGGTGAGAATGAGTCTGATAATGACAGCCCTATCCAAAGTGCTTGCCTTGGCAATGACAACAACCAACCAATGGTGGATGTGGAAGATAAGGATATTGAGGAAAAAGATGTGAATTCTGAGAGGGAGAAGAACAAGGAACCTTAGAAGGATATGACTAAGGACATAAGGGTTATTCTTGGATAATCTTAAAAAACTCACTGAGGCTAGATTGGATTATGATAAATGGACATATGAACTTTTGAAGAACCTGGAAAAAAATGGGAAACAGATGGATGAGAAAAGGAAGGATTATGACATGGATCAGATAAAATGGAAGCAGGATATGGAGGAGAAGGTTAAATTGCTGGAAGAAGGAAATGTGGTGATGAAAAATTTGTTGGGCATTATCCCGAATATTTTGTCAGCTGTCACTAAAAACCTTGAGGATATTGCTAAGGTGCTAGATAATTCCAGCTCTCCTAAACTGGTGGTGGACCTTGACATGGATGAAGACACTATCGAGATTGGTAGTGGTGAAGCTACTTCAGGTGGTACTGCTAAGAGGACCAGGGCTAGTGTCAAGAAAGCTGCGGCTACTTCTGCCAAGGATATCCCTAATCTTAGGGAAAATATCAAAGACCTATATAGGATTAGCAATACCCTGGTTAATGCCCTGAAGAATATCAATTAGTTTCTTCTCTCGGGTCTGGCTAGTTTTTGCTGGTTTTTTGGGGCTTTAACCGGTTTTCTATGGTTTTTTGCTGGCTTTTTGTTGGTTTGTTCCTTATGGTTTCTTAATGCTATTATCTTTTAAGTTCATTTTGTAAAGGGTTTCGGGGCCCCTTCAAAACCTGTTTTTACCTTAATAAGAAACAAATGGCTTTTCTTGGGGAAATTTCAGATAGGCACCTCTTAGGGGTTTTGAATTATTCTAACCCTTTAATCATTCATGTAGTCAAAAAAATCCTGGGGGAGGATTTAATCATGTCTTCTCATAGATACAGAGTGAATACAAACACCCATGTTGTGTTCCTAACTTTGATTATCAGGGCAAGAGAAGAAAAGGTGATGACCATGTGCTTGTGTCAAAAACTCTTTAACAATGTTTTTGGGGAGAAATTGAAACAATCATTGCTAATATTGACAACTATTTCACCATTTCGCTCCCACAGAACTATTTTGCAACTCGTTGTGGGAATCAACAAGTTCGCAAGAGGCCTATTATTTCTGGGCCATTGGTGGATGTGTTTGTACCAAGAACAACATAAATTCTCAAGCATATGAGATTTGTGTAGAAAGTTTTGGGTCTAAAGTTCAACAAAGGTAGGGATTGGTTCGATGAATACATCAATAAGGAAGGGTTTGGCACAAATTATGAACCGAGGCATCATGGGTTGGTTATTGAAGAAGAAGTTTGACCTTATGATGATTAACCATAACCAGGACGCTAGGTGTGGTGAGAGCAAAAATTCTAGGACCAATCCATCACCAAGGTCTAAGGGATGATCTTCCCCTTGATTTCTTTTGATTACATGTCACTAAGACTTTCAGTACTTGTTTTTTCGTTTACAATTTAAAAAATGTATAAGGAGTTCTCTAGTTTTCCTTTTGGGTTATGTCAATCAATTATGTTGACTCTGGCATATTTTGATTTAATGTGAACTTTCGTATATGGAGATACTATAGATTAGGGTGTTCAATAGTTTTCTTGTATATGATTCAATGGTTGTAAAATATTAATTAAGAAGGCACTTGTTACAAGTGCAGTTGCCGTTGCACCAAAAGATCGACTTCTTAATGCTCGATACAACTACTAGACTTATAGAATCCATGGGAGGTAGTTAAGCCATGTCACAAACCCAAGCATTGCGTTGCACAATACAAAAAGACCAAGGGTGCACACCTTGCAACAATCCCCCCCTAGCGCAAGCGAGGGGTTTGACCCTATGACCAAGCTCACAATGCACATATTTTAATATTTGTATACTATTCTCAAGAAGAAAAAAAGTATATGAGTTATACAGTAAATCACTAGTTTGGATGCTTTGCCCCTTGATTTCTTCTTGCATGTCACTGCTACAACAGTTTCAATAGTTGATTTTTCATTTTATAATCTGAATAATGTATAAGCTTGCGAGCTATATTCTGTAAGAGATTTTTCTAGTTTTGCTTTTAAGGGACTTTTCTAGTTTCACCTTTATTTCTCTTCTTGCATTTTATATAATGATTTTACTAAATTGTTGGTTTTGATATGATTGTTTGGATTCCTAAGGTCTTCCAAAATCCTTACAAATTTTGTAATACTTTTAAATCAGTAATCACAAGTAAAAAATTCTAGAGATTGTGAATACTTATTTTTTTTACTTCAACAATTCAACCTTGCAATTATTGTTGATGGTATCAACCAATAAGAAGATGAAGGAATAATTTTATTAAAATTATTTAAATGTTTAAAAAATTGGAAACTATAGGAATGCTAAAGTAATGGGAAAATTGTCTACAATGATTGGTTGATTGAAAAAAATATTTTGTCGATGGCCATTCATTCTGATGTGTCCATCCACATGTGCATCGATGAGTAGGCAAGATCAATTTTTAATGTCTCCGAGACACAAAATTTTACCGGCAAGCCTTCTCTTTCTTTTAATGTTGGCCACATTGCCATCGTTAATTCGTTGGGATCTAAGAAGTGTCTAAGAAATTTCCTATTGACCCTTTGTCATCATTCCTTTGCTGACTCCTTGTTGACATGTGGACACTGCCAAGTCGTTGAAGCTTTGAGAAAGGTATCACCGAAAAGATGCTTCTGTTACAAATTGCCTACACAACACCCAAATTGTACCATTGACCATGTTTTCTAATTAATTAAAAATTCAAATATAATAAGTTTTTATTTTTTAATTAATTATTAAGCATGATCAAAGGTACAGTCTGGGTGCTGGATATACTGTATCATGAAATTCCACATTAGCTCGGTGGATCGGTGGTATGCAGTATAGACTTCAATAACAAACCAATGACTCCCAGGTGGGACCATCACTTAAGAGTGACTTAAATCACATGGTTTAAATACGAAGTTACTAGGACATAAGAGGAGACTTACAAGCACTAACACATGACTTAGGTAAAGAAAAACATGCATGTGAAGACTAAGGAAAAATATATTGATTGGTAAAATAACAAAAGCCTAAGCATAGGTTCGGTTAACGCAATGAGATAAAACCCTTAGAGACAAATTAAGAGGAAATATTATCGGTTGAGTCAACAAAATGAAAATTAAAACAAAGGCCTACCTAAGGTTATTTAAATTTTTTTGTCTCACAATAAGATGGTTAGTGCATGATTAGTATTCAATAAACACCAAAACCACTTAAATGAGATATCAAGAAAGATTTGAACAAGAGCATCATGAAAACAAAACAAAACATAAATATACTCATGAAGCTCCCATTGCAAGTAGCTCTTCCTTGTCCTTGCCTCCACGAACTTTGCTAGCTCCAAAGTTTGACAAATGGAGAGTTGGAGAGAGATGGAGTGAATGTGGATTTCTCTCCTTGTGCTCAACGAGGTAAGTGGATTGATGCATTATTGGATTTGAGTAAGGATTAGAAGAGGATGAGAGGAGAATAGAGTAGCATGAGGATGCATGAGAAGTGGATCCTTTTGTGAGGATAATTGGCTCCAATTTATAGATTGGAGAAGGCCAATGGAGGGCCAAGATTGATTTGATTATGAAGGGTTGAGATTGATTATGGATAGAAGGCATGGATCAAGGGTGCCTTGAGAAAATAAACAAGAATATAAAATTCCTTTGGAAAAAGGGGGGAGAAATTTGAATTTCAAACTTCAGGAATTAAAAATTCTAAAATAAGGATTCATTGAGGGATTCAAAGAAATTTGAATTTCTTTGAGAGATTCAAAGTTTGATGTGACATGTGGGAATTAAAAATTGGAGAATAGTGATAATCATGATTATGAGAGATTCAAGGAGGATTAATTAGGTTGAGTGGGATTAGGAAAAGTGATTTGTAGGAATCACATGACTAGGTTAATTAATTAGAATTAATTAACTGAGTGAGTTTTAGAGGAAATAATTATTGAGAGGACTTTAGAAAAATAGGAGAAATTAATTTATTTGATAAATTAATTATTGGACTATAGTGACATGATTAATTAAATTAGATTTAATTGATTCTGAGAGGAATAAGGATAACACAATTAAGTTAATTAATTATGTTGATAGGCTTAAATTAATCAAATGTTAATTTTAGGTGTCTACAATTTTAACCCAAAACATCTTTATGCAACCCATCAATTAATATTAGTACCTTATTATAGCATGATAAATTTTACACCCTTAATTGGGTGGTACAATTACATGCTTAGGTTAGCACCCGCCTTAGTGTGTTTGCATTTTTCATTTCAAATTCCCTTTAAGCATTTAATTAATTAATTTAATTAAATATTAATTCTTCTTTCATCCCTCTACACATCATAAAATTGGGCCCTTTACCCTAAGTGGGCCCCTTTTTATTTTATTTTTTCAATTAATCATTTCATCAAATACCCTAATTATGTCTTATTTCAACCTTCAAGGCTTGATTTCGCATATCTAAACATCCCAAATTCTCACATACTCTTGGAATTTTTTTTTAAATCACAATATCTTGCTTCTCCTAAAATTTGGCAAAAAGTTGGTCGGACCATGTGTTCAGACCACGTTGGTACCAACATGGTCCAGTCTTTTTCTCCCCAAATTTTGGGAGCATGTTTTGGCGGTATTTTAATATTCAAAGCCAAGATATTGGTGGAAAATATTATTTCTAGTTCGACCTACGACTCAAAACAAAGTTATGGTCTCCTACATAAACTCTTCCTTTCCTCATTTGAAGGATATGAGATCTAGCAATTGAAGGAGCCTCTTGTGAAGTGAAAGTGCAGGTTATGTGAAGTCTACAACAACAAATCAAGCATTCATCAAGAATTTATCAAGCCTTCATCAATCATCTTCAACAATAATTAGGAGCTTTGAAGACATTGAAGAATACTAGGAGATCACTGACTACTGATTGGCTTGTACCTCTCCCTTAGGATTTGGTATGGTTTCATGTTATTTTCATGTCTTTGTATGAGCTTCATACCATTTATTTTCAGATTTACATTAATTATTTAGATCCATTATTGCACTTGTGATTTGAAGTATTTACATTTACACTCATTTAGGGTCTACTCTTCGAAGCATAGGCTATAACTCTAGACCTACTTTCTTGTTCATTTAGGATCTTGCATACACACAAGATTCTTGCACACTCATTTTTAATACATTAATGGTTATTTGTGGAGGTGGAAACCACCAAAACAAGGGGTTTGAATAAGGAAAAACCCTATATAGCCACCTAGACACCATTTTTCCAATTGCAGGTGTAGGTACAGGAATCTAGTGAACGCGCGAATTTTGGGACCGATGGAACACACAAGTGCAGACTTAAGAATAGATATAGGACTCGGTTTTATAAGACCAGGGCGTGGCACCTCAGTTTAGGACTAGGGCATGGCACCTTGGTCCCCTTCATTTTTTAGTTTCTATGGGCAGTTCATCAGATCAGATCTTCAGGACCTGATTCCCAGAACCATAGCAAGCTACAGTATTAGGGACCAAGGCACCCAGTGCCCTGGTCCTGCCTAGTCAACTCCAAATTTCAGTCACAGGTGCACATTTGGATTTCACTCCCTACTCTGTACTCAGTCTCTCAGTTTTAGTTCAGTCAGTTTTTGCATTTTCAATTCATATTTGCATCTTTGTTCATCTCCTAGTCTAACTGATCATTGCATTGCATTTTACACATCTCCTCTTCATTACATCAAAGGAATAGAAACCCTAAGAGATATTCCTTGAATCTCTCTCCTCTACAAGAAGTAGTCAAAGCGATATATCTACCTAAGCTCTTTTGTATTCCACCGTGTGTACTTGAAAGTGGGATTAGGTCTTAGTTACTTGGTTCCATTTTTTATGCTCCACACTTCTACCAAATCTAGAGTCATGCTTAAAACCCAACCAACTCTATCATAACATAAGATATAAATATAAATGGGTATGGAAATTGTTAAAGAAAAAATTGATACATACAATATCTAGTGAAATTTGGGGGGTTTTTAATTCGGGCTATGTATTGGGAGGGGTTGACAAGAAAGGAGTTTAGGGAAATGTTTTTTAAAAATAGGAGGATTATTTAGTATTTTATGAACAAACATGATATAACCCAGGTTCACTAAGTGAATCCCCCGCGACAAAGATATGCTCCAAGAAGGGCAAAAGTAATAGTACAAGAATTACAATTTCAAAATAGAGAAGAACAAAATATAACTAGAAATAGCCTTGAATAACTCTCTCATTTTGAAAGAGAAGGAAGACATCAATGTAATCTACAATCAAGTGGGAGCTACAATCAAATTTCTGACACAAATATCAAATTGAATTATTAAAAATGAAACTTCAAGATCAATAAAACTTGTGCAAGAAACACCTCAACATGCAACTCCAGTTGGGATCAATTTAGCTATAGAAAAAAATGTTGAAAACATACAAAACCAAAATGGAATGCTTCAAGCTGATTTTAAAAGATTCTAGCTACAGTATTATCATCAACTGGACAACTTTACAATGATAGACATATGCAATATTTGTTAAGAATGTAGTTTAGGAATCAAAGTATGTTGTATATCCAAAGGTCCATTATGTAATAGATGTTGACAGGAGAAAGGTCTTCATAGATTTTCAACTTCATATAATATTGATCCTGGGCCACAACCAAAAGAGCTTGAAAATTTGACTTAGGTAGAAGAAATGTTGATTGCACGTGTCAACCCAATACTACAAGTAACACATGCAATAGGTGGTCAATATAAATACAAAGGACACAAGATAATTTTCCCACAGAATGTTGAGCATGTTTCAAAAAAAATTTCACATACAATAAATCATTTTTCAATCATTATTGTTCAAAGAAGGGATCAATGTGGCACCAATTATAACTTTACAATCAATAGAGATCATGTGTATAAAGAACTTAAGTACAAATTAGACCATGACAAGTTTTACTTTGATGTTAGAATTGATGAAAATGCTTTAGACAATCTATCAAGATATTGTGATGAAAATATTTTTAACAAATTGAAGACAATGCACATGGAATTCGATTATGATGCAAATGAAATGATATTTATGGGTCCAATGATGGGCATAGGTGAAACTAATATAATTGGCCACACAACATCAATGGCTTCCAAACTTACTAATGCTCACAAAGAGAGAATATATTCATGCATGGGTTAAATATAGTGACACAAATCCAATAGCATTAATTGATTGGCCAAGGATTAGTGCATCTCCTATTGATGAGTATGTCACATCAAGATTACTTGATATGGCATTCTCGACAATATTTCCTAATGGAAGTTGTGATTAGTTAGAACCTTGAATGAGATGAGTGCATCTACATGAATTTGTGAAGCACCTATTGTGATATAGGGACCATCATTTTGGTCGACATCCGAGATTTAGATATTTTATGATGAAAATGATAATGAGACATTGGGCACAAAATTCATCAGCTGTATTTGTGAAAAGAAGATTTCAAGACATGCTAATAACAATTAATGAGTAATGTTAGCATATGGAAAATATGCCGCAATCCCATCTAGTTGATATACTAATGCGATTTCAAACCAAATTGAGGGGTACAAGGTCATATTGGAAAAAATATCATGTGTAGTGCTCAACCTCTTTCTGTCTTTTCAAATTCTATGGTTTTGAGTTTCTTTGTGGCTTAGACCCTATTTAGTGTTGGTCGATTTTGACACTAGATATGATGCACTTTATGTCTCATGGATTTTTATGTGGTTATTTATATTTTATTCTTATTGAATCGTAGGATGATGATTATGATGTGATTATATGATGTTAGCTATGTTTAGTTAGTCAGATGTAAATTGAGTTGGATTATATATATGTGTTTGGTATGATTTTATAATTATGCTTATCGATGTTTACTTGATCTGATGTACATTGTTTTCTATCTTTGATGTGCTTGGGTGAAGGGAACAATGTCGTACTACTCTTTATGAGTAAGCTACGTCACTTCCATTTCCTTTTCATGGTATGATGATATATGGATTATATGTATATACTTGATAGTGTGTTTATGCAGTTGTAGGTATCGAGCATCGAATCCACCTGAATCTTTAGGTCAGAGCGTTCCCTATGACCCAATGAATATCTTGAAATTGGAGTTATCAGTCAGACCCTTGATGTGACCATCGTTCCTATGGGAACGAGATTCTAGTTAGTTATCCTTGTGTTTGTTGATAGTCTTGTGGTTGTCTGGTCATGTCCTATTTGTCTTCATGTTTTGTTAGTATGCATTTCGTTATTCTAGAGTACAGTTTAATGTTTATTTAATACTGTGTTAAGAGGAAATTAATATTAATACATTAAATGAATTAATGAATTCAATGTATTAATGTTAATTAATAAATTAAAAATTTGTTGAAACGTTAAATTAAATTAATTTAATGAGCTAAACGATTTAATCTATTTAACCATTTTGAAAATAATAAATCCAAATGGGAATTAAATATTTAATTAGGTAATTTAAATATGCTTAGGAAATTAATGAGAAAATCTAATTAAAATCAATTTTATATATATATATATATTCAAAATTAAAAATATGAGAATGGGGAGAGGGGAGTTATGGAATGGCCATTTTGGAGATAGCGGAAATCTTGCAGGGAGGTTTTTAATGGGGGAGTTGCTTTTTCGAAAATGTATCTCTACTTTTTTGAAAAAATAAGGGAGAAGAAATTTTTTGCTCCCGTGAATTTTTTTTTTTGAAAATGCATGGTGAAATTTTGGGGTTTGGGTTCCTATATTTGGTGTTGGATTTAATTATTTGAAGGGACTCTTGAATCGAGTATTTTGGAGAGGTTGTGGATCGCGTTGCAATGACGGGGCTTATCCATCGAACGAAGGACTCCAGGTTGGAGTTGTTCGTAATTTTATTTATTTATGTAGATTATCTTGCCTAATGATTTCAGTTAGATTATGTTTTTGAACCTTCCTTTTCTTCACTCTGTATTTCTCTTTATGTTTCTCTATATTCCTTCCTTGCAAATACGTCTTCCTTTTTTTCCCTTGTTATAACCTCTTTTGGATCCTACTCTTTCATCTGTTGGAGGGATGTGTCTATCTGTGCATTATGTAATTCTTGTTATTCTTCTCTAACTGGTCCATGATCTACGTAATATGCTCTATGTCTATTTCATTTCCCTGCGTAATATGCTCTAGTTCTATTTAGTTGCTCTCCATATTATGCTCTATCTTAGTCGATCGATATTGATTTACATCTTTTATCAATTGATTCTTAATGATTGGTATGCATTCAGGGTTTCCTATTGCGTTTTACTTCCTATAGAATTTGGGGTTGCCCATGGTCTTTTCATTCTAGTCAGCAGACATCCCTATATTAATGATTATTATATATATATTCGGTATGCATGCGCTTTCATCTTAGGACTAGCGTTTGTATAATTCTATAGAGCGTCGACCCCTATGTTATGCTTCGACTGTTATCGATTTGCTTGAATTAAAAACCAATTAATATATTCATGGATTCTTTATTTTTGCTAACTGAGTATTAACCAGTGACCATTCATAAAACTATGTTGTTTGTTTTTTATTTAATATGCAATCATCTTCCAACCGATTATTATAAAATCGGTGTATAGCTATTTTCTTTTGTTGGCTTTGACCAGTATTATTATGGCATCAACTCTAAACAAGTCTGAGTAGTTTGTAGGCAGGTATTCATTTCTTTTGATGCCATAGTTGTACACCTCTGGACCGATACATGTCTCTATCCCCTCTTATCGCTATGTGTTTTTCCTTGGTTAAAATTTTGATTTGTATGGTGCCTATTGACATGCTTTCCTTACTGTAATATCAACATGTTTTCTTGTTTCGTTTTTTTAACCAAACTCTTTAACTTGTTCCCTGACTTGTGTGTTTTGATACCGACCTCTGTTCGGGTTTGGGCATTATGCTTGTAATCTTCAATGGCTCATTTTTAGTTTGTATATATATATTTATATATGAACTCATTTATTAATTATCCTATTGTAATTTTTTTATTTGACAGCTCATATATATATATATATATATATATATATATATATATATATATACACACATATATATACATACATATACATATGTATATACATATGTGTGTATGTGTACATATATATATATGTACACATACACATATATATGTATATGCATATGTATATATATCATATATATGTGTATATATACATATGTATATATGTACATGGATGTATATATATATATGTGTGTGTATATATACATGTATATGTATGTATATATGTGTGTGTATATATATATATATGTATATATATACATATGTATATATGTATATGTATGTATATATATATATGTGTGTGTGTGTGTATATACATGTGTATATAAACATATATATATATGTATATATATATATATACATATGTATATATATGTATATATGTTCTCTGGTTCATCTTCCTTAACTTCTTCCTCTTCATCTGGAATTAGACCCAGTACCTTTTTCAAAATTTGTTCAGTCTCCTCATGGACTGATTGGGTCTCGCCAATTAACATATTTGTCAACCTTTTCTTCGACCTAAAAGATGACTTTGCCTTAGCAAGAATTTCATCTAGCTCTTCCTTAGTAGCTTCAGGTTGCAAGTTTTTCAAAAAATATTCAATGTATTCTCTATCTTGTTTCATGGTTGCCTACCATCTAGCATCAATTATCTTATACAATGAATTTGGAATTTTCCCTTGCAATTCAATTAGAGCCTTGCTGTATTTATTCACCACGTAAACAATTGTATCTTCTATTTCCCTAAGTTTATCTTTACTAAACTTATCAAAGAGTTTCTTCACACCAGTCAATATACCATACTCTTTAATGTTTATTATTAGATTTTCAAGAGGTGTGAGCTTGATTACTGGTTTCTTTGGAGATTTCACAGTTGGAGTACCAACACCCTTTGACCTTTTTCCACTATCTCTTAGGGATTTCTTCTCTCCTTTGGACTCAGTCTCTTCTTCATCAACATCTACCAGTTTATGTGCTTGTTGCTTTTTCCTTTTACCAGTCTTAACCGATGCAGTAGGTGGTTCAAAAATCTTTCCTTTTCTCTAGAACCGAATCTTCAATGGTTTCTCCTTCTTTGTTTCTACTGGTTTCTCCTTTTTAACAGCTATTGGTTTTTCTTTTTTTGTAGCCTTCTCCTTTCCAGCTCTTGTCTTTACACCGACGGGGGTACTGGTTGGTGCACTTGATGTTCCGGCTTGTTGAGTAGCATGCTTTTCTCTTTCTTTAGCAATGTCTTCCTTTGTGAATCCTGCTTGCTCTGCAAATGCTTAAACTTCCTTTCTAACTTTATTTGAAATTACCGGTTTTTGAAGTTCAGAGTGCACTTGAAGGGATTTCTCCTTGTAAGTGCCAAACTGTTCTGTTGTTGTATCTATCGGTTGGGCAAGCAAATGATTAGCATATGCAATCAGAAGATCTTTGTCCACTTCATTCCCATGGGCATAATCCATGTAGTCTGGGGCACACCTGCCTCCATCATGCAAGTATCTGTATCAACGATAAAACAAATTGTGCTTTCATACTAATTGACAACGTTTGTTGGTATCCTTTCCCTTGCATGCATTTTCTTCTGAAAGTCCTTAAAATATCCCCATGCAATTTTTCCAAAATCATTACCAAGCATTATAATGATGTACTTCATCTGCATCAATGCAGGAGTGTCATCTATCCATTGGATATCACCAATATCGAGGAAATATTTCTGAAAATAAAAGAATAGACCAAGAATTAATTGACCAAATTTAAACCTCAACCTCTTATCCTTCTTGATGGCTTCCAGGTTCAGCACAAGTTGACTCCTCAATGCCTCTGATAGGTCATAGTCAACATCTTTTTTGATCATCTGGTAAGCTGTATGAATAGCTGCAGCAGGGATGTTGTTCCTCCTGCTAGAGTAATAGATCCGGTAACTAATAACCATAGAAGCATACTTTACTGCTGGATCATTGATATCATTCACCATCATTTCTCTTCCATCCCATTTAGATCTTGTTAACTTTTCTACATCATTCTTAGGAATGGATCTCAAAACTGGAACCTCACCGGTGGCACAAAATCTGGTGACTGTGTGAATAACTTCCTTAGAAATTTTATGTGGTCGATCGAGCCACACAAACTGGTCATGAATCCTGATATGAACATATCTCACAAGTTCATCATCAAAATCATTAATGAAATTCAAGGCATGGTGAAACCCTTTCTCAGTAACCCTTTTGAACTGATCCTTCAAAGTACCATTCTTATCACACAATGCTTTATATTGATAAAAAATGGCAACAACACCAAGATCCTCTAGTTTGCAATGATAGAAAGATCTATTATCTTCAACATGTAAGATACCATAAGGAACTTTGGATAGTGCTCCAGTGGGATCAATTTCCTCAGACTTAAACGGGTGCCTCTTAAATTCAGGAAGGGGTCTATTAGTAACATCAACTAAATGTGGGGTGGCCATCTTCAATGATTCATAAAGATAAGCAGATATCAAGATTTTTGAATAAATATCTTTCACCGCTTCTGCACTAGGGTTCCAAACATCATCAAATCTTTCTTATCGATTCCCGATTGCAAATCACACCAGATCACTTCAAATATTTGTCAATGCTTCAAACACAAACTCTACTTTTCTCTTTTCACTCTCTGTGTGTTCACAAGAATATAATGTGACAAATAAAACTTCCATATTTGCCCATTATCTACCGCATTAAATGCCATTACCAGTAAAATGCTAAAATATCTTTTAACACACTACTAGTTCTCATAACACATCAAACCTACTGGTTTGATCACAAAATCTCTTCACAATATCATAATACATCAAAGTATGCAGATTTAACATACCATACAGTCCTTCAGGGGGTTCTAAAATGGATCTAACATTAAGCTCCCCCTAATCTTTTTAACAACTTAGTTTGTTGGTGAAGGGTTATCCACACTAGGTGAAGTAATAGGATCTTCAGATGGTTTGACTTCAATTTTCTCATCATCCTTTTTTTTCTAGATTTTGTTCATTTTAGCTTTGGTCTCCTCCATATCAGCTTTCATCTTCCCTTTTGGGTCAGCAAATTGACTCACCGGTTGGTTCACCTTTTCTATGCAATACTTTGCAATATGACCTAGTTTATGACAATGATAACAAGCCATACTAGATGGTCTCCAAGGTCCAGCATTGCCTCTACCAGTCCTTCTTCTGTAGTTCATAGCTACATGATTGTAGTTATGATAGATTGTACAAACCACATTCATCCTCTTTTCCATCTCATAGGGACTAGACCGGTTAGCATAGGGTCTCTGCTAGTTAGGACTTCTCTGGTCATTAAGGGTTCTTTGCCAACCACCACCAGATCTTTGACTCATGTGAGGTGACAGATTATTTGTTCCATACCTGCACTCAACAACTCTATGTCCATGCATGTTGCAAGTGAAACGATAACCATTAAAGGTTTCAGGCTTATATCCTTGATAAGGATTGTGTCTATAACCATTAGCAACATCAGATCTGCTTTTACAAACATTAGCAGTATGTCCTGGTTTATGACAATTGAAACAAACAGGCTTTTAGGACTTCTTACCGGTGGATTTATGAATCTTAGGAGCAGGTTTACCTTCATGCATGTTGTCCTTAGCACCAAAAGACTCACCTTTCTCAAATGTATTGTAACCCAATCCAGTTGTATCACCGTTCATCTTTTGAGATTGGATCTATTCATCAAGAATGGTAGAACTTTTGTTAATCTTTGCAAGCTTCTCATTAGCATCAACAAGTTCTTTTGTAAGGTCTTCATTCCTTTTCATGCGAGTCTCTCTAAGAGAAATTTCCATATCTAGTTCTGCCTTTATCTCTTCTTTTTATTATTTTTCCTCATGTCAATGTGCATATAGAGTGCCATTTTCCTTATTTAACTTAAAGATCTCATGTTATTTCTCCTTGATCTTGTCTTCTACTGCCCTCCTTGCTTCAAGTTCCTGACTCATCTGGATAGTAAGGGCTTCTAGCTGTCTCCTTAAGTTAGTCTTCTCATCATTCAGTTTCTCCACCTCATCAACCAATGCACCTATGTTTGCTTCATCAGAATAACTGCTCTCAGAAACCTCCAACAGTTGTTTGGTTAGCTCTCTTCTCTTATCGAGTGAAGCTTTATACTTGCCTCTCAATGTTTCTAGGGCATCCTCAATTTCTGCAAGTTTGTTATACATCTCTCTATAACTCATATCCCCCATGTCTTCCTTAGGAATCCTTCTCAAGCGGTTAAGCCTCCAAGAAGGTTGGTTTTGATACCAATTGATAAACTTATAAGGCACTAAGAGGGGGGGGGGGTGAATCAGTGCAAGCAAAAATAGTATAAATCTGATCACCAACTTAAACACCTTAAAACTTAATAAGCATAGGAGGAATCTCACCACATAAGATAATGCCTGATAAAACAAATTCCACAGAACACAAGAGATTTATACATGGAAACCCAAAAGGGAAAATCCATGGTGGGAGTTAATACCCACAAGATTCACTATCTGCAGAATAGAAATCTTGACCGGTTAAGGTCTTAGAAAACATGCCCTATTAGGAGTAGGCCTAGTTAGGAGCCACCCGGTTAAGGGATTTAAATGATTAGCCTTGTTAGGAGCTTTGACCTGTTAGGATCAACCTTGCAAAAAAAATTAACACTCTGATATAGAGCTACCCTGATAGGGGATTTACAATGTAAGGCCTGTTAGGACCTATCCGGTTAGGGGATTTTATTGCTCTAACTGTTAAGATAACAACAGTTCAAATGATCTTCATATAATACCTCTATGTCTGATAAGATGCACTTTAGATCCTCAAAACTTCAATAACACATCAATACATAGCTTCACTAATCACCGCACAATCACAATATCAGTATTCGCCTTTGATCTTATTTTTATCTCATAACTCATCACACTTTTTATAGACATCAACTTAGTCGGCTACAACGATGTGATTAGTGAAGCTCTGTATTGATGTGTTATTGAAGTTTTCAGGATCTGAAGTGGATCTTATCAGACATAGAGGTGTTATATGGAGATCATTTGAACTTTTTTTATCCTAACAGTTACAACAGTAAAATCCCCTAACCGGGTAGGTCCTAACAGACCTTACATTGTAAATTCCCTAACAAGGTAGCTCTATATCAATGTGTTAAATCCTCTTGCAAGGTTTATCCTAACAGGTTAAAGCTCGTAACAGGGCTAATCATTTAAATCCCTTAACTGGGTGACTCCTAACCGGGTCTGCTCCTAACAGGGCATGTTTGTAAGACCTTAACTGGTCAAGATTTCTATTTTGTAGATAGTGAATCTTGTGGGTATTAACTCCCACCGTGGTTTTTCCCTTTTGGGTTTCCACATATAAATCTCTTGTGTTATGTGGAATTTATCTTATTTGGCATTAGCTTACGTGGTGATATTCCTCCTATTATTATTAAGTTTTAAGGTGTTTAAGTTGGTGATCAGATTTATATTGTTTTTTCTTGCACTGATTCACCCCCTCCCCTCTTAGTGCCTTATAAGTTTATGAGTAATTATTTATTGTTCTCTAGATGTTATTTGATTCAAGTCTCTGAAGGTCGTTTAATTCTCTTTGGCCATTCCTAGTTTGCATTTGTAACTCCTTGATTGTAACCATTTTTCTAGGAAGTGAGCCAAGTCTTGCTATGGTAGGGACCTTGTCATCTTGTGTTTTTGGGTGTCATAGGTCTTGTGTTGTATTTTAGATTCCTAGGTGCAAGTCAAGGGGGAGTGGCTCTCATTGGGGGTTGGGACCCAAAGTGGTCACCAGGGTAACTCAATGAGGGTTTTGTAATCAAGTGGAAATTTAAACTAAAGTACTTGGGTGGGTAGCTAGTTCACACTAAAAAGATTAATTATTGACTCTCTTAGTCTCGAACGCTTGTTTAGGTTTGAGGTAAGTAGAGAAGGGCTGGAATGGCATCCACCAATCTTGTCACTTTGAAAGGTTGGTGTGGTCCACTAGTGTTTGTATGGGGGGTGGGGATCGGTAGAGGTCACCAAGGTCACCCAGGATGGGGGTCGAGACCTAGTGAAGACTGACCAGGGTAACCCATGACAACCTAGTGATGATACTCTTCCCTATTGCATACCTAGTGGTCTCTTATTGTTATTTTATTTTGGGTTTCTTTGAGCCTCTGGAATTGATTGGTTTTCTTATGGTTCTCTTGTGGTAGTAGTCTTGAGAGTCATGGGAGTCTTGTATGTATCCTCGTATGCTTTCATCCATCTTGTGGGGCTAGCTGATATCTCCTAGCATGGGGGGTGGATCTAATGGTACTTCATGGTTGGAAGGAGTGCTTTTTGCATCCATTGGGTCTTGTTCATCCTTCATCATGTTCGTGATGGCTTCAGGGAAGATTGAAGACTTTCTTGATGGATCTAAATTTATGTACTCATTTTATTATTGCACTTTTGGAGACTATATCCTTATGGATACAATGTGATGTAATTGATAATTATATGTATTTTATTATGAAAATGTATTGTGTATCATGAACTTTGTAATAATCGATGTTACATCATTTAAATGTTGATTCTTATGAATATGTATGTTGGATTAATATGTTAATGCTTGAGTAATGACGTTGTGGGGTCTTGAGGACTAATGCTAGATATCTTTCCTTCATCTTATTCTTTTATCATGTTGTATCATGTGACCCAATGCATATGTATGGTTTATCTTTATATAAAAATAAAATAAAATTGCATTTTCATTTGTTTAATTTGATTGTCCTATGGGCCTCATAGCAGGGGTGTTACACCATGTACAATTGATAGACATGCTTCAACAAATAGGCTCTCCTACAATTTTCTTCACATTGAGTGTGGCAAAAATGTATTGGCTTGATTTGCATGTATTAATGCCACAAACACCACCAAGTAATCCACGAGATGCTGAAATTTGGCAAAAATAAAATTTCATAGACTATCCTCATATAGTCGCACACTACATACACGTAAGATATTCAATAGTAAAAAAATAAATTCTAGAAAAAGGAATGAATATAAATGATTACTGGATTAGACATGAGTGGCAATTTAGGGGGTCACTACATGTGCATGGGTTCATCTAGATGAATGGATCACCAAATATGGACAACATTGATTGGTCAAATGAGGAGCAACAAAAACATGATGAAATATATTTTCATTCCATTGTTCATGCATGGAATCCTAGATAAGATCCACATTAGCAAAATATATAGGCACGTACACCAAAATTCAAACATATATATCTAATATATCACATAAATTTCTTGAACTTTATAAAATAACTAACACATTTGTTTGTATTTCCTATTGTAGTCATTCCAAAGTTTCCTTCAACATCCATGTCTAAAAAATACAACATATCTTGCAATTATAGATATTGAACATGACTATGAAGAGATACTAAACTGTGTATAATGACACAAAGTCTGTAGGGAGAGTGCATGCCTATGAAGAAAAGGAGAATGAATGGTTTCCAGGTAAGTATTTCATTAGTAAAAATATTAATACGATATTTAAATATGTAAAAATTATGCAAAATTCAATTGCAGAAATCATTAACTCTTCGCTTACTAATTCCAAGGACATCCAGTCATTTACCCGGTGGGATAAGGCAATTGCAAAATCTTGGCACGATATTATTTTACTAATAGGGATTCCCCCGAACTGGTCTTCAGTCCATGTGAAAGATCGGTCATCCATTAAATGGACACCCCCAGCTCAGAATTTTTTTAAGATCAACTTTGACAGCTCTTCTCGTGGAAATCCAGGGAAATCAGGAATTGGAGTCTGCATTCGAAACCACTTTGGAATTGGAGTCTG
This sequence comes from Cryptomeria japonica, assembly GCF_030272615.1. Lineage (NCBI taxonomy): Eukaryota > Viridiplantae > Streptophyta > Pinopsida > Cupressales > Cupressaceae > Cryptomeria > Cryptomeria japonica. The sequence goes on along the minus strand of NC_081411.1, from coordinate 603,415,174 downwards.
CTGGTTTGGTGTTAGCAAGGAAGTGTGGCCTCCCCAATATACACATAGATGGGGATTCTTTAGTAATTATCAACTTAATTACCTCGAAAAGATCTAAGACATGGCAACTATCTTATGTTCTGAAGCACACCTTGGATCTTCTCAACACTTTCTCGGACTACTCTGTCAATCACACACTAAGAGAGGGTAACTCTATTGCTGACATGTTAGCAAATATGGACTGTGATGGCATCTCCATGGAGTTGGTCGCAATTCCTACTAAATTGTCTTCTTTTCCCAAATTTCTCGATTTAGTAAAAAAGGAAAGTACAACACTCTTATCACAAGCTTCCTATTAAATACTCACATATAAGCATATAAATGGTGCCGGTGATCAAGAAGGCTGACAAGACACTTGCATTTATGCTCTTAAATGCATTTTGTAAATGGTATGTATGGAACTTTAGTGCAAAGTACCTGGGGATTCTCAATATGTCACTTCACATGAGGTAAAACAAACTTAGGCCTCTCACACACTATGATTACAGACAGAAAACTAATGCAAGAATCGCAAACATGATCCTAAAACTTGATCATTTATTGCACTTTGAGATGGTAATTTTTGTTTATAAATGGAACTAGCCTTCTCTTACACACACAGTTCCCAGCCAAAATTTTCAAAAATTTAATTTTTTGAAGTATTACAGTGCTCTGCAATATGGAAAACTGTTCTTGCGGAGGATGCCAGAAAATTAATTAGGAGTATATGCCATGGAATGACTAGGTCTTAGTGCCAATTCTAGAATCCTCGGTGGCTTTTCACGGACACATCACTGACAGGGACCTTGACCATCTTTTTCTGTTACACAATCCACAATTGAGAAGGGTTGTCAAAGACTTTATTGGTGAGGAGATTCTTTCCCCGCAAGCTAAAAGGATTTTGTATCCCCACCAACTTCTTAGTTCCTTTCTATCAAATGCTCTGGATCTCCTGCAGTCTATTCCTCTGCTAGAATTAGTATTCTTCAAGTTGGTAAGACAAGATGTGCTCCCCTCGGCCTCGTTCCATGAAGCTCTGGAAAAATATAATCTATGGCAGGGGTCGGCTCTCCTTGGGGGCCCTTTTTCCACGTCACTTAATTCAATCTAGCCATGCTTACATGGCACTCTATGACCGAATTAATCATGGCCTTAAACAACAAAATTTTCGCCATGTGAAGAACGACCTGCATCAATTCAACAGACAATTGGATGACCACATTGTACACAGGGTCAAAATTAAAGTTGGGGCTCTAATGGAAATCCTGTAAATAGAAAATGTTGACCCCTGTTTGCAAATATCGCAACCTGTGGAAAGAGGTTAGACCACAGATAGGGTTCTTGACCTCAACGTATTGACGTAGGATGAAGCCATGGGATGGACTTCCTCCTTCATGCCTGTCTTTGATGCCCTCGCAAGTCAGACCCAGGAAGAGGCCACCATGGAAGAGTAAAGTCATTCTAGCTTTGTTTTTGCTATCCAAAAATTGCTTCTTTTTGATAGATGGAAAATCTAATGATAACCGATATGACACTATGTTATGTCTACCCCTAGCTTTTCGGTGATTGGCTCTTGCTTTTAATGCCATTGGTATTTCAGAATCAGTAGAGGAACCATTTTTTCTTGACAACATATACCGATATTAGAGGCTTTTCTATTTATGAACCAGTCATCAGGACTTCATAACGGTATCAAAGAACTGCTACAACAAAATCGACAACCGGTTGTCGTAGCTCTTCAGTGCTGCAACATTCAGAGACACGCTTCCTAGTCACCACGGTAACTGGTTAAGGGGGTCGGTTATTTATGATTTCCTCTGGTCTTGCCCCGATCGGTTACTCTAATTTTGGCCCCTAAGCGATCCATTCTATGAGCAGTCTCCATCCATCTCTCCGGATTGGGTGGCTTCTCCTATTTGGCTCCTTTCCTCTTATTCATTGTATTTGAGCAAGGATATAGGGTTTTCTTCTTGGTTCTTTCCCTATTGAGCTCTTGAATCAGTTTTCTTTTTATTAATATATATATCAGTGGCTTGCCACTTTTGCCAAAAAAATAAATAAATAAAACATATGAGTTCATATTCATTACAGGTATAATGCTTGTTGGCCATTGATAGAAACAAGAGAAAAATAATTTCAACTAGCAAGAAATGATCAAAGAGTGAATACACATAATCTCTACATATTGCAATTTTGGAGAGCAAACACAGTTTGGCAACATGTTCTTTCCAAACACGTAGTAATAAAATATATTGCAAAGTATGTAGTAAAAGAAGAGAAAAACTCATAAACATACAACCAAATATTGATGTGCCTATCAAACATGGAAAATCTCGATGATTTGGTTGCACGAGCATATAAAAGACTTCTAACAAAGACATTTATAGATTGAGATATTGGAGCTCAAGAAACATGTCACATGTTGCTAGAACTTTCCATTAGTAAAGAGCAATAGAATATTTGTTAATCTAAATGTTTCATGTGAAGTATTCAAACCTATTGCTATACATATTGAAGAGAACAATGAAGAACAAATGATATCTCTCATTGATGGATATAAAACATGACCTCTTTCTATGGAAGATGTATCATTGATTGATGCAACAAGATCATCGATATATAATCCTAAATGAATATGTTTCATCCAATGCATTGTGTATTAAAAAAATGACAATTCAAAAATCTCAAAAATTAATGTAATATATTTTTCTTCAAATTTGTTTCCAAGAATTTTATGTTTTCTACTATTAAAATTTTTAAAACTACTATGAAATAAATTATGATTAATAAAAGTCTTATTTTTATCACAATAATAATTTTTGTGTACGGTGGGTGGCCTTGGGTGGGGAAGAATTTGAAAAACTTGTAGAGATTAGACTTCGTCAGATCTTCTGATCAAAGGCTTTTTAGCAATAGGGTGGTCAACAATACAATAAAATGCAAAAATCAAACTTTGTGAGATCTTCTGATCAAATGTTTTTTAGCAATAAGTTGGTTAACAATAACAAAAAATTTCATAGATGTGGTTTTAATAGGTTGACCACGAAGTCTGGTTTTCGAGGGGCTTTTATTAATTCTGGGTCGAATGTGAGGTCAAACGTCAGAGGATTTGTTGGGCCAAGCGCTACATGAAATGTTGGGGTCAACTCTTTCCCCAATAATATTCCTCTGCACTCTCCGGATCTTTTTAACAAACCCTAATAATATCCCCATGAATCAAGGTGGTTTCAACCGAGGTTTTCCAAGTGTGGGGATTTTTTCAGATAAAACTTCTCTGCATTTGCATCATTTCTTGACCAACCCTAACAACATTTTGGTGTTCCAAGGTGATTTTAATCTGGGTTCTAGGAACTTGAGAGGGCCCTTCAAACAAACTGGTTTCAAGCGAACCACTCTTCATCCTAAGGTGAATAATAAGGATTTCTGGAATAGATCATAGAAAAAAGTTGTAACCCTAAAAAGATGGGTGAGGAAAGAAAACAAAGCACCCACCCATAAGGAACCTCTTTTGTCTCTTCCAAATGCGGGTCACGTGGATTCTTCACAAATCCTTAAAGTCTCACTCTCAGATGAGTTGTTGCAGCTGTAAATTTCAAACTTGCGGGATCGGGCAATGATACGTAAGTTCTGGAATCATTAACCTATTATTTCTTATCTTCAAGTTTGGGTAAAAGAAGTTTGGCCTGGAGTGAATGATGTTTTTTTCATTGATCATGGTAATGAATACTTCATAGCCACATTTTCTTCAAGAGCTCTGAGAGATAAATCCCATAAGTTTAAAGGTTGGTTCTATAATGGGCATGGTCTTCTCACCATGCCATGGAGACCTAATTTTAATCCATTATCCTCTAACATAAAATTTTTCCCCTTCTGGGTCTCTTTGTCATCTATGCCTCTAGAGTATAAGGATTTTCCCTTGATTAAAATGTTAGTGAATCAAATGGGTATATTTTCCAAGCATGATCTTCTTCCCTTTGAGTTCATAGAGATAATAGTGAGGTTTTGCATATTACTTTAGCCTTCTATGGATTTTCCCAGTTAGATTCTAATTAATTCCAAGTTTGGCTCTTGGTTGCAACAACTTGTTATTGAGGACTCAAATTCAGTCTTGGAACATTCCAATAGTTTGGAACATTTCTCTTCTCAATGTCAAAAATCTGTTGGGGTCGAGGATTTTGTTGTTTTCTTTGATCATGCTACATATCCTTGCTTATGCTCCCTTCGTTTAGTCCCTCAGCCCTTTGTTGTGTCCCCTTCTTTTCACCGCCAGGAGGTTATTCAAGAAGTGGAAAGTTTTCTTCTTTCTCCTATAGATCTTAGCTTACAAAGGTCACACCCTTTTTACAAAAAAGTTTTTTGAGTAAATAGAATTGCGGGGATTCCTGATCTCAATTTTTTTTTCTCTCTCTGGGGTTTTAGACCATTTTGTTGAAGATAAGCTGATGATGGTTTGCAATCAGTTAATTGATGAAATTGGAAATGATTTTTTTATGAATGAGCAAGATTCTCTTTCCTCTACTGTCTTTATTAAATCCGAGTTGTATTCCTACTGAGCATGTCCAATAAGTTTCCATTCAATTCTTTAGTGGTTTTGGAATTTCTTTTTTAACTTCATTTTTACTCTAGGAAATGTGATTTCAAGAATTAATACTTCAAGATTGGCCATTAAAGATTCTTCATCTTGCTCTCCTCACTTTCCAAAGTTCAAAGTGGCTTATTTGTATCATGAGATTTCTCTTTTAGTGCCCCTCAGGCAATTCTCAGAGTCTTCTCCCACTTCTCATATCCTTCCAGCACTTTCCAATCCTAGCATCTTGTCTTTCACGATCTCATCATAGTCTTTAGATTACAATCAGTCAACACTGTTTGAGTTCTTCTCCCTTCAAGGAAATCTGGGATTAGATAAGGACCTCTCCAATGGTTTAAGCCAAACTTCTATTCTTTCCAAATATGGCCCTTTACTCCAAGCTTCTATTCTTCAAACATGCCTGAAGCGGTTTGAGATTGCCATTGGCAATTTACTAAAACCAAACTGCAAAGTGTGATGACCTCCCAAAAAGAAGAGGATTCTAAAGATTACTAAGGAGGAGGTTAAAGATGGTATTCAAACAACGCTAGATAGAAAACTGAGCCCCAAGAGAGTTCTTTACTCTCCGGGCAAGCAATGAAGATTGTCTCTTGGAATGTTATGGGCCTTAATGCCTCTAACAAAAGACGCCTCATCAAGTCTCAGATTGAGAATTGTGGGGAAGACATTGTCCTAATTCAGGAAACCAATTTTTTTAGTTGTCTCTGAGCTCCAACATTTCAAAAACTGGAAATATGCAGCTTCACCATCTTTGGGGGCCTCGGGAGATTTAGCAATTTTGTGGAAAGAAGTAGATGTCCAAGTTGTTTGTTTAGATTCTAAGGATAACCACATTCACATTCAAGTCAAGTGTTCTGAATGCTCTTTTAATTTTATCTCTATCTATGGACCTAGTTCAACACTGGGTAAAAAATACCTCTGAGATAAAATTTCTGAGGTTTTGGCTAATTTCTTAGACATTCCCTTCATTATCAGAGGAGATTTTAATGCAATTCTATCTCTTCGATATAAGTCCGGTGGTATCATCCCCCCCATTAAAACTATGCAGGACTTTGTTGATTTTGTTAGCAACAATGGTTTAAAGGATTGTATTCCCTCTAATGGTAATGTGACATGGACTAACAAAAAAAGGGTTTTCTACATATTGCAGAAATGATTGACATATTATTTTTTAATCTAGTCTAGTGCTAGAGCTTTCTTTTCTAGCTTTTTCTTTACAAGTGGAAGTTCCCCTGGGTTCCATTAAGCATGCTTATAAAAATTCCTTAAAACTTGAGCAGATGTGGTTTTGGGATACTTCTTTCCTTCCTCACCTTCGGGGCTCATGGCTTAATTCTCCCTTCTTCCAAGGCTCTAGGATGTTTCAGTTCTGCAAAAAGTTACAATGGTTGAAATTGCAGATTAAACAATGGAATGCCTCAGTGTTTAAGAATATATTTTCTTCTAAAGGGGAATTGAAAACCAGGATTAAAGATCTAAATGAAATCATTATTCAACTGGTTTTAATGATCATTCTTATAGTCAACATTTTCATCTTAATATTTTGCTGGAAGAGGTGCTCCAGAGAGAAGAACTCTACTGGAAACAAAAATTTAGAGAACTTTGGCTCTAGGAGGGGGATAGGAACACAATTTTTTTTTTCTCTTCTGCAAAAATGAGAAAATTAAGAAACATGCTCTCTCAAATAAAAAAATGATGCTGGGGTTTTGGTGATAGACAAAACAATGATTCAAGAAGAGGCAATTTCTTACTTTTTTAATCTGTTCACTACCCCTGTAGACAGTGCTGCAGTTTCAGCCCATAAAACTCAGGAAACTCTCCAACATATTTCGGTCTTGGTATCAAACCAAGAAAACATTGATCTTTTGAAGCCATTCTCTATGGAAGAAATTAAATCAGTTGTCTTCTCTTTTCATCCGAATAAAGCCCCGAGGCTGGATGGTTTTATAGCTTTGTTTTTAAAAAATGTTGGGATTTTATGGGTTTTGACATTTGGCGATTTATTGAGGAATCTAGAAGAAAAGGTAATATTCTTAAGCAGTTCAACAAAAAATTCATTTCTCTCATTCCTAAATCCTCTAGCCCAAATTCTTTTGTTGATTTTAGACCTATTTCTTTATATAACACTATTTACAAAATTGTTACAAAAGCAATTTCAGTCAGGTTATCCAAAATCATTCCCAATATCATCTCTTATGAACAAGGTGGTTTTTTTCCTGGGAAATAAACATTTGAAGATGCTTTAATTGCCCATGAGATTATTCACTCAATTGTGGAGCATAATCTTGAGGCCATGATTATTAAATTGGATATGACAAGGTTGGTTGGAGCTTTCTTCATCAGGTGCTGCTAAAATTTGGTTTCTCAAAGAAATGGAGTAAATGGATTATTTATTACATATCTGGAGCAAAATTCTCAGTTATTGTCAATGGTTGCCCTTTTGGTTTCTTCTCTTCATCTCAAGGTATAAGACAAGGTGACCCTCTCTCATCTTTCCTCTTTATTATCATGGCAGAGGCCCTTAGTAGGCTGATCTCTACCTAACATTCTGATAATTTGTGGAAGGGAATTACCTTGCCACAATCACAAATATCAGCTACATATATTCTTTTTATAGATGACACCATGATCTTTGGAGAACCCTCTTTCTCTAAGGTAAAGATCATTAAAAATATCCCGAGACCTATTGTGAGGCATTAGGTCAAATGATTAATGCAACAAAATCTAAAGTGTTCTTTCTAAATTGCTCTCCATGGGTGGCCAACAAGCTTGCACTTTCTCTAGGTTTCAAGCAAGACACTCTTCCATATAAATATCTTGGAATTCCTCTATTCTCTAGCAAAAACAAAGGCTACTTTTGGAACAACATCTTATCTTCCGTTAAGAATAGAATCACCTCTTGGAGTAACACATGGTTGTCGATAGCAGGTAGGATTCTTATGATCAAATCAGTTCTCTCTTCTATTCCTAATTATATTATGTTTGTCCTTCCAATTCCAAAAGGAGTGTTGGCTGACTTGGAAACGAGGCTCAAGGATTTCCTTTGGAAAGGAAACAAAAATCCCAAAAGAAAAATCCATCTTTTGGTTTGGGAAAAAGTGTGCTTTCCTAAATTAGGTGGGGGGGCTAGGATCCACAACTTAACTTATTGAAATCTAGCCCTTGGAGCCACACTAGTGTGGAATTTTTTTTCTGATCATAAGTCAAAGTGGGTGAAGATTATTAGAGCTAAATACTTGGATTCTGAAGATCCTAAGAGAATCTTCATGGTCCTTGATCCTCCCCATGGGTCGCAGATGTGGAATTTTTTAGTAAAATGTAGATCCATATTTCTCCCATATCCGTCTTGGGATATCCATGATGGGGAGAAATTTAACTTTTGGGATAACTCATGAAATAGATATCTGCCTCTAAACACACTTGAGGATCTTCAAGAGATCTGACTTTCCCTCATTCAATCTTGGGGGACCAAAGTGAAATATTACTTTCTTCTCCCTAATTCACAGACTGGTGCTAAGGTGCAATGGAAATATGTCTTTAGTGTTCAAGCTCCACTTCTTTAAGAACAAAGGCTTTCTCAGGAACTTGACAATAGAGTAATTTTTTATAAGCTGAATAATGACAAACTCATCTGGACTCCTTCTCAAACGAGTTCTCATTCAGTTAGCCTTGGCTATAAGCTTTTGGTGGATAGTCATATTGATCCCCATAGTAGAGGTTTTTATTTTTGTTGGTTTGATGTTGGTATTCGAAAGGTGAGGTATTTTGCCTGGATTTCTCTCAAAGGTAGAATCCTTACAAGTGATAGGTTGTCAAAGTTAGGAATATCTCAACCTTTCAATTGTGTTTTGTGTGGTGAGGAATTAGAATCATGGAACCACCTACTCCTTAATTGCTCCTTTGCTCAAGAATGTTGGTCTTGGCTCTGCAACAAACTTTATTGGTCTTCCCCTCTTTAGTCAGACCTGCTTCGGGTTTTTGATGCATGGCCTAGGCTTTTTGGGGACTCTTTCTTTGCCTCTATTTGGGAAGTTGCCCACGCTATTCTAATTTGTAACATTTGGTGGGAAAGAATTTGACGAATCTTTCAAAAGGAAATCTCAAATGTAGCTTCAGTGATTAAGAAAATGGAGATTTTAATTTTCGAAGAGGTTAAGGCTCACAATTATAAACATAAAAGGCTCGAATCTGATTTCACTTCCTAGGACAATGCCATCTTATCCAAATGGGAATTTCTGAACCTTCCTTTTAAAGGTTTTTCTATTAACAACTTTGGTAAGTGGATCAATAGGAAGGAAATTAGATATAAACCTCTTGATCCCATCTCGTTCAAATTAAATTTCAATGGTGCCTCCAAAGGCAACCCTAGTATTTATGATATTGGTGTGGTGATCAAAGAATTTGAGGGTAGAGTTAAAATAGCTGGTCTGGCCCGTATTCTTAATTGCACCAATAATGTTGTTGAGGCCTCGACTTTACTCTTTGGCATTAAATTGGCAATCAAATTCAAGGTTAAAAATCTAGTGATTGAAGGAGACTCTTTGAATACTTTTGGAGATCTTAAGGATCTTGAGTCGTCTCACTGAAAAATTGACAACATTTTCCAAGAGATCAGGAGACAAGTTAGCTACATTAATAACTTTAGCTTGATGCATTGTTTCAAAGAGGCCAATATTTTAGCCGATTTATGGCCAACAAAGGTTGTTGTCACCCTCTCGGAGAAAATATCTTGCTTCAAAAATATTTTGAATCTAAAGTTGATCTGTTTTCTAAGGCCTACAAGGACTACCCCTCGTCATCCGATTGATGGGTCTTTTAATGGCATTTTTTGTCCGAATTTTTTGATCTGCCATTTCTCTTAGCACTAAACTTTGTGAATTTGTGTAGGTATTTTTTTTCTTGACATTTATTATGTCGTACTGGCAAAGAGTTTTTTTTCCTCATGCTTGGCACTCCTTGGCCGATATAGCCGCTTGATTAGATTGTCATTTCTCTTTGTACATCCTAAATGGTGGATTCTTCGCACGGTTTTGACAGGTTTCCTTTTTCATCAAGTTTAGCTTCGTGATGTCATCCTTGCTGCCTTCTCCCTCTTGTTGTTATCCTCTATGGAGAGACTTGACATTTTAGGCTCTTTTATTTTGACATATGGCCCCTGCCGGATTTATCTTTGCCCGTGTGATTTGATTTTTTGGTATTAGCAGATTTTGGCATGACACATTCAGTCTGGTACTTGTACGCCTAGAAGTGCATTTCTATTATATGGGAAATTATGTTTTTGGTGTGAATTTATTTCCTACAACATTTAACCAAGCTTCCAGACCAATTTCTCTTATGTGGGGAAGCAGACTTGTGCAAAAGGAATTTTTTGGAAATTGCAGCGTTTTCCTTCGCCATGGTTCTCCTTCTATATATTTCTTCATCCTATGATGAATTTTATGTGGCTCTTTGCTTACAATCATGGCTTTTATAATCTCTTTGCAGGGAAACTATGTTTTAATTCATCTAGGGGGAAACATTCCTTAGTTCTCCTTGCATTCGACTTTTACTATCCCTTGCTCGTTGACGGAGTGGGCTATCTCCAGTGTGCTCAGTAATGAATGACTTGAGGTGAATCACTTCTGGCTACCCTCAGATGCATTCTCAAGGTTTGCCTCTGTGACCAAGGACCTTTCATGGTCTCCTAACTTAACTAATCTCCTCGTTGGGTCTTTTGTGCACCCATCACTTTTCTCTTGGTATGAATTGTTGTCGGAACTATCTGAGTACAACATCTTGCAGTGCCTCATCACATTGATAGTATTTTTGATAGATTTGATATTCTGAAAGTGTATGTTCCCAGAGCGGTGTTTATATCCATGATCAATGGTCTGCAGGCTAATTCAACTATCCTTTTCATGCTTGGATGCTCCAACATAGGAACATAATAGGGGAACCTTTGTGCTCTTTTGCTTTGATTAAATTTGATGGAATTTGAGAGTTGTTTATGCATGCTCTTGTGGATCCCCATGGATTCACATCTTCATTTCCTTTACCTTTTGACGTAGCTTCTTCTCAAGAGTCTTCGAATGGCAAGTAATTTTGTAATGGTCTTCGGTTTTCCTGCACGTTTCTCTTCTATCATTTTTGGCACCCTCTATTCTTACTATATATCTTACGCATATGTCTCCTTAATGGAGTTTCTTTTGGTATCGAGTAGCCTCATTCTGTTCTCTGATGTTCCAAGATGTAATTTCTGAGCTGCTCTTTATTTTGGGGGCATGATTTTTTTGATGATAGCATGATTTGTTATGGTTGGTGAGGGTGCAAATTCCCCTCCTTTTGGGAAATCTCGTCTCCATGCAATATCTCCTTTATGTATTATTTACCTTATTATAATCAATATATATTTCAGGCCTAGGCCTTTTATCAAAAATAAAAAATAAAAAATTCTAACATTTAATATACAATCATATGCTTTCACAATGTCTATGAAAGAAACTTTAACTAAAAATAGTTTAACATTGACCAAAATCAAGTTTATTTGATTGTTTCTATTTCACAACTTACATCATTTTATAAATAAAATTCATGTAACCTTTATGTAACCATGCATCATTTTTTATATATTGTTTTATTTTATTTCTCATTTAATTGCATACATTTACTTCAAATGAAGAAAATTTCTATAAATTTATCTCATTAACTCACTTTAACATATATTGCCTTTAAGTTTAAAATATTTATATTCTATTATTCAATATTGATTTAAAAGCTAAAAAATGATTTCCAAATATGTAACATTTGCTAAATATACATCGTGTAACCTTGCATCATTTTTTTGTTATGATAAAGAGAAATACTACATATATGTTGCTCTATTCTATTTCAGATTTAAAAACATACATTTACTTCAATTGAAGAAAATTTATATAAATTTATCTAATTAACTCACCTTAACATATATTGCCTTAAAGAATAAAATATTTATCTTCTACTATTCAATATTGATTTAAAAACTAAAATAATTTCCATGCAGATGAGCAAAATGTCATGTAAAGAATGTGCATGGGTGTCCAATTGGCTAACAAAGTACCACTATCATCTCCCATTCAATGTCATCCTTCATATAGAGGAATTAAGTGTCCACTACTAATTGAGAGAAAAAATGGTCAATAGAATTGACAAAAAATGGACCAAATAACAATCAAAGAAAATTCGATAATTATGCTTTATACTTTAACTTCCTTTATGGTTCCAAGGTGAAAATAAAATTAGATGTAAAATTTTATAATCTACAAATTGAGATTATAGATTTATATGACTGGTCAATTTCTCAATACCATGAGCTTCGAGACCTTTACCTTGCTGGATGTATCTGAAAGGTCACTATTAGGCCAATAGTGACTATCAAAAAACACAACCTATCTAAACAACTCAGTATGACGTTCATGAGATTTCTTAAGGGAATATCACAAATTAGTTATCCCACAAGACCACTTCAAGAATGGTTGCTTGCTACTTTTAAGTTTAATTATTCAATCGGATTCACAATGCATTAGATCACGCCATCATCTAGGTTGTTACATGCACACTATGGGATACCTACATTATATGTCATGAAGTCCAATGTAACAATCAAAGTTCAGGCTCTTCTTCATGATATTGGAAATGAAGAGATATTACTAGTGTATAAATGGTTAACAAAGTAAAAATTTCCTACAAATTTTGAAAAACTATTTACACATTGTATATATGACTAAGTTTAATGCTTAAATAATATAGTATATAGATGTTGTTTAATAGTTGTCACTACTCCCTGAATGATTAACTAAGTATTTTTTCCCCTTTTTAAAATATCATTTTGATAAATGATTCCAAATTTATAATCTGCATAATATTTTACAAATGTTGTTATCATATCTCTAAAAAGTATGATATTTCCTTTATCTCATTTTGATAATCAATAATTCAAATTTAACCAATAAAACCAACATCTATCATTGAATTTATTTTCACCTCATACTTTATCATTGAATATATAAATATTGCATATTTTCAAACTTGATATCTCTGGGCGTACTTAGATTTTTTTAAATATAGGTATGCTAGTTTTTAATTATAATTAGTTTATAAAGTATAAATAAATTATAATCAATTTTAATTTAATCTTGATATTACTTATAATCAATTTTGATATAAATTAAATTATTTTTTGGTAAAAAATTCAATATCTAATTCATAGACGAGTTGACATGACATAATTATTCAAAAGTATGTTCAAATAATACTTTGAGAGTAATATACTAATACAATCAAAATCAATTTAATTCTGATTGGTTGGTGAAGATTATAACAATTAATTTTAATTGTATTAGATAATAAGTTTGATAAATATGTTGATTATATGATTATTATTATATTTTAATATTGTAATATTGATCATAATTTAATAATATTATATTAAATATTATTATGATTTATTAATTTTATTATTGTATTATATTATATTGTACACTATTTTTTTTTTTTTTGATAAAAGTGGGTAAACCACTGAATTATATATATATATATATATATAAGGTGTCTGGTTCAAGGAGCACTAAAGGAAAAGAACTAGTAAGAAAACCCTACCTAGCCATTACAAAGGCCCCTTGGGCACATTCCACCAAAACCCTCCCAAATTATATAAAAAAATTATTAGATATAAAGGAAGTTGCCATAAGAGGCATACAATAGTAAACTATCATTGTGAAACATCAAGAAGAACAACATCCATCCAAAAAATAGAAGGATCAACCAAAAATTTGACCACGAGCCACCCCTGCCTATAAAGCGCATTTCTCCAATCCACTGATTAATATGAGACCAAGAACAAGAAGAGAAATCACTACAAGAGAACCTGCCAAGACAAACATCGTGAGCAAACACAAAATAATCCAAATAAGAAGCAGAAGGGGATGATGTAGACCCAGAGGAACCAAAATGAGGCCAATCCAAAGAATAGCCCATAGAAGAAGCCGAGATAATAGCAGGAAGATGAGAAACCATCGCATATACCAAACCATCTGCAAGTTCCAAGACCTCAAAGATAGCCACCAACTTCCAAGCCTTAATAATGCCTTTCGAATGAAACACAACATCTTATCTTATGAGAAGAGCCGCTAGAATATAGAGAGAAAAACATGAGAAGAGAACAAGCAGAGCCCGTATATAAACCAAACCAAATGAGATATCATCATGAATGCATCCAAGGCCAAGCATGATACCACACTGAACGTGCAGGAACCAACATACCAAAACATATTATAATATTATTGTTAATATAATATTTATCTCTTACTACATAGATATGTCATTGCTAACCAAATAAAATAATAAAACTATTATGCTTGGTTCAATTCCATGCGCCATATTCAAAAAACAATTATAAATAAATTAAATAAAATCTAAAATAAGGCCTAAAAAAGTGTCTCATCATAATGAATCGGTAAAATTGTGTAAATTGTTTTGGCCAATCAAGTAGCCACAAAATATTTTTCATGATTGTAAAAATAGCAAGTACTAATAACACCTTAGTGGGGCTTGAACCTTATACCATAACTTAACCATCACAACATGTCAATGAAGACAAGTGAAATCAAATTATAAATATAAAGAAAAAAGCTTTTGTATTAAATATAGATATCTTCATATATATTTATTTATAAAATTAATATTAAATATAGATATTTTAAATAAATTAATTGAATTTTTATTTAAAATTCAAATACACATGTTTTAAATAATTTATTTTAAAAAATTTGCTTACAATTTTTTTAAATATAAGTTTTTAATTTTAAATTTTATGTATAATATTTATTTAATTAATTTATTTAAAAGATTTTATTTTACTTTTAAATTATTTGATAATATTATTTATTTATTTATTTTAATTAGTAAATTGTGGGAAGAGGCCCACACCCATTTATTAAAACATAAAAACATCCAAATTACAATCAAACTATCACACATGGATCAAAGAAGCATAAAGAAAAGAAAGAGCTAGACTAAACCCTTCAAAAGAGAATACTCTAAAAGACAATACAACATAGAGAAAGAATAACTTAGACCATAGAAAGAGTCGAAGCATAGACATTGGCACACAACAAAAGACTCAAATACAACATGAGTTAATTTCTTTTATTGTTCCGTAAGAGGAGAGTATCCATAGTCCACTAAGAACCCTCCTCAACAGCTTCCTTGTCTTCAATGCGATTTTTTTCTACCTCTAACTTCCACCCTTTCTTCAAGACTCCATAATCTGGTTTAGATTTACTACTCACTATTTGCACGATCTCATATTTTTGAGAATGAGACAACACTATATCTGTTACAAGCTAGGGTTGTCATTGCACTAAAAGATCGACCTATCAATGCCCGATACAACCACTAGACTTATAGAATCCACAAGAGGCTGTTAAACCATGTCGCGAATCCATGCGAGGGATGCTGGCCCACTGCCAACAATCCCCCTCCCAGTGTCACTCGCTGCGGCCTGCATGTTTCGAACCTGTGACCAAGCTCTAATACCGCTTGTTACAAGCTAGGGTTGCCATTGCACCAAAAGATTGACCTATCAATGCCCGATACAACCACTAGACTTATAGAATCCAGAGGAGGTTATTAAACCATGCCATGAATCCCCACGAGGGACGCCGACCCATTGCCAACAATCCCCCTCCCAGTGTCACTCGCCGCAACCTGCGTGATTCTGTCACAACCCTCCTTTTAAAAATATAATTCTATTATATTTTTGGATAAGGTATTTAAATGATTGAATGAATATTATAAAAGGATATTAATAATAATAATAACACACACACACACACACATGGAAAATATACATTATTTTTATTTATTTATTTTCCACATCCAATTATGGCACATGTTGTAGGAAGAATAAGAAGCTTCTAGAGGATTCTCCACCACCTTGCATGTGACTCCTCCACTAAGTCTAATCAATTTGCATGAAGTCCAAAATTGGGAAAGAATCTCCTTTTTAATTAAATTTTCTCGATAATGGAATAGAGGGAATTTTCTTATAAAATTATATGCAAGTATCAAAGAAGGGAGTTGATTATGTTTTGAAGGAAATTTCCCAAGTTTTAGAAGTAGATCTTTTGGTAGTCTCATTTTCGTTGCAAGAATTTTAAGTTGTTGTTTGAAGGATTTTCTCTCAAGTTGCGAGGAAGGATCATAAGGGTAGTTAGTGGCTTCAATATCAAGCTCGATAAACCAGGTTCTCTCCTTGTCGCTTATCTTTACATTTACTTATGAGGAATTCGTAATATCAAAAATATAGTTATAGATCTTCCTTTATATAAAGAAATTCTTTTATTTGATTTTCTTATTTGGGGATAAATAATAATGATGATGCTTTCATATAGTGCATGTAAAATATAGTTATTTAATTATTTTATTTCCCTCAAGAAAATATGCACATGATCTTGCTTTTGTTTTCTCCCAAAAAATTTTAACAAAAGAAAATTATATTCCTTTATTTGTTTAAAATCTCTTTTTCTGAAATCAAAATTCTTCCTGTGTGATTTGGATCTTTATTCCTCCCTCTAATTCATTTCTCTGGTTCTTCGAATGGAAATATGAATCTCATTCTTTAATCTCTCTATGATTATTTAAAATTTCTCTGTGATTATTTTTTAAATCTCTTTGTGATTATTTTAATCTCTCTGTGATTTTTTTTTAGTTAAATAAATCTCTCTGTGAAATGCGTCAAATAAAATTTCTCTGTGAATATTAGCTGAATCTCTGTGAATATTAGTTAAATGAGTCGAATAAAATTTCTCTGTGAATATTAGCTGAATCTCTGTGAATATCAGTCGAACAAACTCTCTCGTTATGAAATCTGAAAATAAACAATCTTCCTTTAAATAACTCTCTATCCCCCTCTCCGGACATTGGTTGAGAAATAGAATATAATCCCTCTGTGTAAGCCTGCATTTCTTAGTTTAACACCTACCTACTTCTCGATAACCTGTGCATCGTTGGAGAAAATTACTTCTCTGGTTATTTTTATTTCTCTGTTATATTTCGTCCCTAGGATTAATATGATATTCTCTCTTACATTAATATTTTTTTTATGTATACATACCTGTTTATGTATTCTCTCTTTATACAAATCAATATCCTGGAATGAACTATATATATATATATATATATTATATGCGAAGTGATTAATAATTTTATGCGATTATGCAAAGTGATTAATATCTATATTCACACGATACAATGCATGTGTGTACCGACTCGTAGGTAGAGGACGGAGTTAATACTCCGCAGGGAGTGGTACCGTAATGGTACCCCCCACTAGCCTGCGGTCACTGTTGCGGCAGTGGCCATAGGGTAGTGGAGGGGACCCGTGGGGTCCCACTCCCATTAACCCTCTTTAATGCCAATTAAATATAACTCAAAGGGCAATGTTAATTGTTAAAAAGAAATTCTCTTTTTCATATATATTTAAAATGTTAGTCTATTTAAATTCCTTCTTTTATATATAAATATAAATTTTACTTAATAAAATTTTTAAACTTAGGTAAATTTTAGATTTATAACTAGCTTTAACAAATTTATATTAAATGATACTTAGATCCTCTTAAGATCCACTTAGCAATTAAATGACTTGAAGCTAAATTCTATGTTGGGATTTGTGGTTTTATAAGTGATATTCTCGCATGCAACTTACCCTACCTTCGCTTCATGCAAATGTCTTTACATTGATTTCAATTATTGGTGTTCCCTTCTTCATGCAAATTATACGTTTAATTGTTAGTATGCAAGTTACCTAGCTATCTTTATTATGCAAGTTATATTCAAGTTTTGAATAATAAATAATTCTAGTTATGGTTTTTATTCCATGTCATTCATCAAGTAGTTATTTCAATTAATTGAGCTTTGCAATGTCTAAATATACGCATTCAATTCATAATTATTTTCCAAACATGATGTTTATCATAAGTTAGAGAAAAAAATTAAATAAAGGAAGTTGGAAAACCAAAACCAAGTAGCGTTTGGTATATACAGTGCCTCTGGGTCATGCTTACGGGTAATGCCGTTGTGTTGAGCTACTACACTTAACGCCTAATAAAGCTACATCAATGACATCTATGGCATCATCCCTATAAATCGTTGGGGAGTAATAAGGGACACTTGGAAGTTAAAATCCAAGGGGCGGGTAATCCCCCTTGGATCAATAATTTAATAAGATAACTCTAAAATGATCATTCATCCACTGAGTTAAACTATAGTAAACCCCTATAGGGATGGTGAGTGAAATACTTTTATGAAATTGATTTAATCTCAAAAATTGTTGTCGATTGACAATTGGTCATGGGTGACGCTTATGATAAGAATTTAGGATCTAGTGTTTTAGGCCACAAGCAATAGGCCATCTTGAACCTTTGCTTAAGTGCTACCACCGTGGGTAGCAACTGCAGAGAAACTGTCTGGGACATTGACCCTAGAAAGGGTTGCGTACCCACTAATCAGTTTACATCAAACCATAGAGTAGAAAATAGAACTACATACTTTACGCCTTGATCCCATGCCGAAGCGGGTATGTAGGCAGTCTTGGGATGGAGTTGTCCCTTGTACTCAGGCGTTCGTGGGTGGGGTCTAGGCTTGGTAAAAGAAAGATTGAGTAAGAATCCTATTTTGAAAGATAAGATAATTAAAATTGAAAAAAAGTAATTCAATGCATACTCGGAAGGAATCCCGTATGGATTCGCTTGACTTCTCGAGGCTTTAAGCCAAATTCTGAGGCAGAATTCAAGCTTGTATTATGTTATTTAATTACTCCTAAGGACGATGACCTCGGTGCACTTCTGTTAGAAGAGTGTAGTACTTAGCGAGTGGCTCAGGACCCGAATGGTTCCGATGAGTCTAAGTCTTTGGCCAGAGCACCTCCTATCCCAATTGGATAGATGCCTACCTTGTATGGGTAGATGCCTATCCCGTATTGGATAGATGAAATCTTATGTCCTGGATGGACAAATGCCTAACCCGTATGGTTAGATGCTCATCCCGGATGGATGAATGTCTAATCCAAATGGATGGATGCCCAGAGTATGCGATTGAATCAAACACAATGAATAAATTAAACAAAAAAAAAGAATGGTCAATTTTTGTTGAGTAAATTATGGTGGGTTATTACAGATTCAAACTTGTGACCAAGCTCTGATACCACTTGTTACAAGCTAGGGTTGTCATTGCACCAAAAAATCAACCTATCAATGCCCGATACAACCACTAGACTTATAGAATCCACGGGAAGCTATTAAACCATGTTGGGAATCTCCACGAGGGATGATGGCCCACTGCCAACAATATCATGATTAAAAAATCTATATTGAAGTCATCCAAATCCTCCATAAAAGGATAGGTTCCTTCAAACTCAAACCCATCCTCCTCTACCTCCAAAAGAGACTCCTCGATTTCTTTAACTGGAATAATAGGAAGCAAGGAAGACACCAATGGTTGTGTTGGATCAAACCCCAACTCAAAATGAGGATCCATAAACTTACCATGATTGTGCCAAAAAGATCAGCATCTAGAGAATCGGGTTTCTTCATCTGTTTTTTAATGTTGATGCACCTAGTGCCATTAACATACTGGAGATAGAAAGCCTCCACTTTATGGCCCAAACTATTGCATGAAAGCATCTAAAAGGAAGCCCTTCATATTTTAAATATTGGGTCCATGATCCATGAGAAGAATGAATTGGAATGCCTTGGGAAAGAGGCTTTGACATATCAACCAAAGCAAAAACCCTATAATACCTGGGCAATGAGTTCACTTCCATGGAGTCCATTTTTACAAAGGTGCCTACTTGATTGATCATATTAATAATAAGGTTAACATTCTGCATAACCAAGGGTAGATTATAAAGTCTAATCCAAATAGGCAATTTTGTGATGATGGTTGTAGTTGGGTCAAAGAAAGGAGCCCATGGACAAAGAAAAATGCCTGAATGCCCCAAAAAACCATGGATCCTTTTGAATCACAAAGTTGCAATCAACAATCAATCTAAAAGAAAGAATAAAGAATCCAAAATCTAGAGGTTTAATTTAAGGAAGGGATAATTAACTCTAGGTATATTTAGCCCAATCTAGAACCACCTCCAAGGAAGGATGCCTTCACAAGAACCTCAGAACTAAATATCGATCCCCAATGTCCCTAAAATTTGCATTGGTACCATCATTTGAGAGGAAAAATTTTATCGGCTTCTTTATGAATAAAACCTACAAATCCCCAATGGAAAAAGAGTTGTTGTCAGTTTGGGGAACGAGCTCCTTAGAGGGGGAGGGCTAGGGTTATCCCTATGAACCTACTCCAAGAAAAATGCATTGTATTCATGAAATGGATTTTCCCTATTCCTAGAAGATGCTAGGGTCTTAGCACTCTTTATGCCATGATCCGACCCAACAACATTTTCCACACAAAGATTTGACCCTAAGGGATAAAAAACTATTGCAGAGGGAAGCAAGCCAGTCTGACCTTGAAGCCTTGATGTTGCTCCCGACTGGAGCGAGTAGTGTTTAATCACTTCGCTCACCTCATGGCTTCCTCCCTTCCTAGAACCACTAGGCTTCTTACCCTAAGTCATGCCCAAAATCCTCACGCCATTTTTCTGCTTTGACCCATCTACTCTCACATCCACATAATAATCCCTGGAACCCTTCGTCATGCCTAGGCTGCCTTCATGCATGCTCATGATATTTTTATTTAATTTATTATTTTGAAAGAGTTATTTTATTTTACTTTAGAATTATTATTATTTTTACTTATTTAATTTTTATTTAATAATTTTCTTTATTTATTATATTGGTTCTTTTATTTATATTTGAATAATTATATTACTTTTGTATGTAAATTTTAGTTTATTTTTTGAAAAGTCACGATACATTATTTAATTAATTCTTTTGTTAATTTTTTTTACTTTGAAATATACAGTAAATATTATATACATATATGTTACTTTTAAAAGTTTAATTTTATAGTTATATATTTTTTTAAATATGTTTCAACTATATTTTAATTTAGTTTATTCACTTATGGGCTTTTTAAGTCCTATTTATAACTAATGTGAGAATAACTTACATATGGGTCTTCATTTTTTGTGTTTTGTTTTAGTATGATCTTTCGTATGTGTTGTTAAAACTTGTTATCCCCATTTTCAACTATGACGCAAACAATTGATAAACACTACAATTTTTTTCTAGTTTGTATCCCATGTGCTCTAAGCACATAAATCAAGGTGAATTTTCATTTCCCTTGGCCATGTTTTAATCCTTGTGAAATAACCTTGATTTGAGTCCAAGTTGTCAATTTGAAAAATTGACAAAATGTCTTTATAAGAGTTAGTTTTTATTTTCAAGTGTATTTTCAGAGTTAAGTTCTTTGTTTTTGCACTTGTTTTGTGACTAAGGTGCATTTTAGGGTTCTAAACCCAAAATACACATGTTGGTGCATTTTGGGTTTGTAACCCCAAAATACACATTAATGTTTTGGCACAAATCACATTAAAGGCTAAGTGTTTGTAGTTTACTTTCTTTTTTTTTCCCCTTTTTTATTCACCTCTCCTCCATTTCGTTTTCATTATTTTCATGCTATCCTCTTTGTTTTCTTGCTGATAAGAATACCCTAGCTCCTTTGTAATTTTGGTGAAGGATTGGACTCTTTCAAAATTATTTTCTTAGCTCTTTGTATATTGGGTAAGTCATTTTCTTCGTCCCATTTGTTTTTCATTCATGTTTTTAAATAAGTAATTCATGTCCTAGTTTTGTTTTGAATGTTTTTAGGGTTTTTTGTGTTTTTCGTGTCAATTTGTGTTCTGTGTTGATTTTTGTCTTTTATTGAATGATTCATCAAAGTGATGTTGTTTAGGTTTGTAAGTCCAAAAGAAATCAATGTGTTTGTTTTGCATGTCATTTCGGTGTTGTTTAGACTTACAAGCCCGAACAAGACTTGTTCTTTGCAAGCTACGTATGATATGTGTAGTTCGGTGTTATGAGTCCGAACAACATAGTGATTAAATATAATTTAGACTCGTAACACTGAACTAAATGCTTTTGTTTTTTATCACCATTGAACCAAAGTATTTCCCTTTACTTTGGTGTGGTTTGAAGTTGTAACTCTGAACCACATTGAAGTATTACCATTGCCAACATTTTAGTGTAGTTTGAAGTTACAACTCCGAACCACACTAAATTATCATTGAACTTTCAATGGTTTAGTTTGGAGTTGTAAATCCAAACTACAGTGAATTTTCATATGTTACACCAAAAGTTTCACTGAGGTGTAGTTGGGGGCTATAACCATAAACCACACCAAAAACACTACACAAAGTGTAGTTTGGGTTTATAACCCTGAATTACACCAAGCCAATTTTCCCACATGAATATAAGTGTAGCTTGAGGTTATAAACCCAAACTACACCTGACTTGTTACTTATAATTCCAAGTGTAGTTTGGGGTTATAAACCTAAACTACACCATTACACTATGTAAGCCCAATATGCATTAAGTGTAAATTGAGATTATAAATCCAATTTACACCATTATATTTCCTAGGTAAAATTGGGGTTTTGAACCTAGTTTTTGTGAATCCAGAGCATAATCATGAATTATTTTCCTCAAGCTAGTTGTTCCAAGTGAACAATGTTTTTCACAAGATTCTTTTTAGTGCATGATAGTGATTTTTGTCTAACTCTATAAGACCTTTTCCAAATAATGTTGCAGTTCTAGCTTCCTAATAGATGGTGAAGGCATCTCCTAGCAAGAATACCATGAAATTAGAGAAGCAAGATCCTCACTTGATCTTTCCGCCTTCTTCAGTGTCTTCAAACATTGATAATATTAGAGACACTGAAATAGGTCATGTGTATCTCGAGGAGTTTCTCAAAAGGTTCAAAGAGCCTCCTCAGTACTACAGAATGGAGTCGACCATAAACAACAATATCCACTTGGTTTCAGTCTTTCCTATGTTTGCACAAAATCCAGAATTTATGCTTGTAGTGGCCAACCATTTTGATCCAGAGAGAAAAAGTGTTAAATATGCATATGGTAAGAAGATCGTTAGGCTGTATGAAAACTACTTCGACACTATCTTCAAATGTTTGAGAATTGATATATATGCTAAAATAGATATGTAGACAACTCAAGCTTAATATGAGAAACACTTGGATAAGTGCTAAAGAAATATAAATGATAATTGTTTGAAAACTCCAAGGCCCACCATTGCTAGATGGCCTAAAAAACTTTCACCATAGTGACTTCATTGAGGAGGTGAATTATTTAGTTACTCTTCTTAGTAGAATAAAAGGTATTTTTGTCTCTGACACATATCACACATGAATGTATGTATCAATACATCCATGTCATCAGACAAAACACAGAAAAAATATACTGGGGCAAACAAATGAGCGATGCATTATGTGATCAGGTCATCAAGGTACCGACCACTTTGAAGTTTTATATGACTTATTACTTGGTGTATGATGCGACATCTATGAGAAATTTTCTATGTTTGTCCATAGAGGGAGATAGAAGACAAGTTCTAGTTCATGAGTACTACTCCCAGCTAGTTCTAAAGAATAGCTTACATCATTTCAGAAGAGTTAATGATGCTTTCTTCTATCATTACAAATGAACTCTCATCAAAGATATATAAAAGAAGAGGGTATCTAATGAGGTTTGGGATGTGGTCAACCAATATAGGTGTATGTTCTTACATTTTCCTACCTTCACCTACCTCAGAGTGGGATGTTTTGATGATCAACCCTTCATGCTTCCTAGATATCCATTTGATAAAATTGTTGTCATGGAGTTATCTTGTTAGATGGTTGTAGCTCATGAACAAAAATCAGGTTCCCATAAATATGGCTTCAAATTATCTTTAACCATTGGAAGGTACTCTATCAATTTCATCTATAAAGCTAAGGCAATGGATGAAGAAATGAGAAGATTCAGAATGAATTCTTTCAAAGACATAAGAGATTTTGATTATAGGGGAATGGATAATAAATAGAAAAAGAGCTATACTCATGTGCACCACATAGAAGATATCTGGATCGATTATAGGATAGTATAGGATATTAGGAGACTTGACTATTGTCATCTCACTTTGGAGTAGATTGAGAATCTCAACCTAGCAAATATTCTTGTAGGCCTAAAGGATGATGGAAATGTTTTGGATTTAGTGTATGTGAACAAAAATATTGTAGATACACCAGTTCCACTCATTAAATGGTCCCAAAAGGAAGTGACTCCAAGAAGAGCTAGATTCCATAATATCCTCACAAACACCAATGTTTGCCTAACACAAAAGGGGATCCAATTGAAGCCACTCAACACTGGTTCAAAGGATGATATAGTTGGACCTATTGGAAAGAAATTAGAGCTTAGAAAAAAGAATAAGTGAGATCATATTGCTCCACACAAGACTCCTAAGTACAAGTTTACAGTAGGAAAGGGTACAGGCAAGGATCAAGGTGAGTCCTCCACTCAGGCTATTCAATAGGAAAAAGGGCCAAAAGAAGGAGAATTTGAAGATGAACCTATTGATGAAGATTAGTCAAATGAAGAAGGTCTACCTCATGAGGAACAAGAAGAGGAATATTATGAAGAAAGATTGCTAGAAAAGTTCCTAGAGCTCCTCAACTTGAAAATACACAAGGGTCAATTCCTCTGGTAACAAATCTTGTTCTAGCTACTGTTCCTCCATAATTTTTTACTTCTGACTCTATGCCTTTTGGATCCACTATCTCATATACTCTATTTTCTTCTAGTGTGATTGTTCATACTATCCCTTTTCTACTATCAATGGGTCAGCTTTAAATAGTCCTTAGGACAATATTAAAAATATATATTTTTCCTTCCCAAACTTGCCTGAAGTATCTACTACAATGCTTCATGACTTTGATAAGTTTATGTCAGAGATCAAACACATTCCAAATGTTTCCACCATAGAGATTCCATCTACTATTGTGACTTCCACTCCAAATATTGTGACCATTGTTGTACAGGGACATATCAACCCTCATATTTTCCATCAACAAAATTGAATTGGGAAAACAGACTCATGATGGTACCAAGGAAGGGGATTAGGAATATTTTTATGCCCTTGTGGAAAGATATGATGAGGACACGATAAAAAAGGATAAGCTTAAGGCATAAGCGAAACAACTTTCCACCATAGTAATTAACATAACAAAATCTTCTAAAATTATTAAGCCAATGGCTTCATTAGTTGATGAGAAAGCCATAAAGAAATCCAAGTGGGTCAACTCATGAGAAAGAGTAGTTGGTGAATGGATGAACAAAATGTTTAGCCCATGAACACATATTTTGAGCTCCACTATAACATTGATTAACAATCTAGAAAGTGTGAAATCCAAAGTGGACAAAATAGTCTAGATCTTCTCTCTTAGAAATTGGAAACATGGGAAAAGGACTTCAATGATTGGTTAAAGTTAGAAAAATTTGAATTGGATGTTCTATTTGACAATGGAGTTCTTCCCACCCGTGATATGTACATTCAATAGTGGAAGGTACTAGAACTTCAAATGAATACCCTGGAGTGACTCATCAAAGTTATGCGAAAAGCACAAAAGGAATGTGCAGACAAGTAAAAATAAATTGTAGAGAAGATATAAAAGTTTCCATGCACATTCCTAGATGAAAATCAAAAGACTCTTCATGTGGATGTAGCCATCAAGGAATTCAGTTTATTAGTAAGTGTAGAGGTTGATAAGGAGGATTTTTTCATATCCTCGATTGACAAGCTAGTAGATTCATTCTAGATAATTTAGGATCTCTCCTAAAGAAACACAAAAAATGTTACATTGGTTTGGGAGATTCTATTACTCGGGTCAAGGTCATCACCAGTCACACCCAAGGTTCTGATGAGTCCCAGATGAAGATTTCTCTGAAGTGTTTTTAAAACAAGATCAAAATGAAGCGTCTAGTAAATTTTATTCTTTTAAGTTGTAGGTGCATTTTTGTAGTTGGCAATCAACACTTTAGGTGTCTTTTTATATGTAGATTTTTACATGTAAAATTGCATAATTCCTAAGTCAAATAGAACTCTACTTTTGACTTAGTCATAGTTAGTTGAGTTTTTTCCTAATTTTTCTCAAAGCCCCTCCCCTATATATATATGAGGGTGCTCATTGTAATTTTTCATCTTTTAACATTGCAACAAAACTTTGTCAAATTGTGTAGCATTTTGAGGCTTTGAGCTTATTTTGTGAAACATTTTTCAAATAAATAAAGGAGCAATTATGCATTCAAACTTTGTGTTGCAGCATTATTTCATACGAGTGTAGTGTTCTTATGTCAATGCAATATTATGACCTTGGATTTATTTAAAGTATAGTGTTATTGTTATGAATTTTAAAAGGAATTTGAATTTTATTCTTGAGAGTCTTTGAGCTACAATATCAAGTTTAGAAGTAATCAAAGTCAAGAGATAGGGAAATTTTGATAAGTCTTTAAGCTTCAAATGTTCTCTCTCTCATATGTTTTAGGTAGTAATATATTTGAAAGTCTTGATGCTTCAATATATTATTATCTTTGTTATTAAACCTTGATAATAAATTATGAAAGCCTTTGGGCTACACATGTCTCTTAATTGTAATAATTGCATTGGTAATTTGTTGAGTTGTTCTTTCATCAACTTAACTCTTTATCAGTTATTATTTCTCATACTCTAGTGTCTTGAAAGTTCCAAGTATTAAAAGAAGTGAAATCTCTTATTCTGAAAAAAAAAGAGAATAAGGAAACATTCATTCTAAAAGAGAGAATTGAATGATTGTAATGCCCTTGGATAGAATAGACTAGTTGATTTTAAAATAGATATCAGTTCCTTAGTGGAAAGGCAATAAGAAGGAAGCCTCCCTTTTATGAGGAGAAATTTAATCTCGCACACTATGGCTAAAACCCACATTTTGTAAACCTTTCCAATTTATAAAATTCTCAACCAAAAAAATTAAAAAATTGTTAGGTCAATGAAAATTTCAAGGTTGGAATGTTCCTAGTTGTTTTTTGTGTTTCATTGAAGTTGTTAAAATTTCCTACTAACATACCTTTCCTTCCACCTCTTTTCCTTTGTTCCTTTTCAACATTTCAAACTTCCCTTTTTCGTCATCCTTCCTACTTGAATTTTAAATTTCCTCTATACTTATGGCCCATCAAACTTTTCCCTTCCTTTAATGCCTACCAAAATACCCTAGAGAAATAAAGAAAACTAACATACTAATAGAGATAATTTTCTGCTAAACATCATCTAAAGTTACTCATATATGCATATAATCAAATGAATTAAACATTCATTAACATAATATGCACATAACTACATGAACATTAAACATATTCACATATATTATCAACACAAGCGAGAATAAACACAATATCACATTTATCTTCCCTAGGGTATCTCAATGTCATTACTTAAACTATCAACATAAGTAATAAAATCATAATCACTATCATAATTCAATGCATTCTAATAATTATCATTAGTTCTTTTCATCCAACATATGTAATGTTACTTCTAATCCTTCTATCATGAATGCATACATCAATAGTGCAACTCTAGCCAATTTCCTATTAGATTCATTTTAATAACTCAAAATCTAAATGTTCCTACTTTCATTAATTCTTTTCCTCGAACATCATTTAATCCATTTCAAATAAAACTATTGACATTACTAAACCTTTCTTTATTATCTTAACATCCATACAATGCTAAGTACACTATAATTATTCCAATACTACTATTTCCATTAATGAATCAAACTCAAGATACATTATGATGCATCATATGATCTCTTACAAATGTCATAAACCATATCCTAAAGCAACATCTACAAATACATATCCATTATCCAATTACATCAAGAGCATAGCTCTCAAGAGTATATTACAAACACATTGCTCATCAAGATATCTGCAATGACATATATGTCATTTGATCAAATACATCCATCTACTACAATATCCATCCATAAGATGAAAGCACAAGAATCCACATCCATGCATGAAGCATCCAATGAAGAATATCTCAATGGAAGAAGGCATCAAACCACCCGACCATGTGGAACCAAAGGAATCACCCCTCATATTAGGAGATGACACAAGGTCCCACACATACTCTAGACCTAAGATGTCACCTAACAACCAAAGAGACTCAATAATACCAATGCAACAAAAGATAACTCATGCATAATCCAACACCACATGGCTAATCATAAAAGATAGAAACTCCCAGAGGTGTACAAATTAATCAAGAACAAGATCAATAACCAAGGACCAAGGACACATGTAGGGGTGGAGTGTCATCACATGCTATACTCACAAAGAAGGGAACCACCCTGATAGAAATGACTATGCATGCTATCCTCACAAAGAAGGGAATCATCTTGATAGACATGTAGAGCCATCTCAACCTATGAGAGAACAAAGGAGATTGACTTGACATCACAATGACCTTCCCAAGCTTACCCTAAAACATCCTCCCTAGTAATAAGTCTTTGGACTCACATCCATTATTATCTTGATTAGATGAATCCTAATTAGCCAACCCATCTAATTAATTATTAACATTATCACTTATTTAAATCAAAGAAAACTTTCAATGTGCTCTGGTGGTCTAGGCGCTAAGCATCCTTACTAGTAACCTCCTAGCAACCTATCTCTCATGACCTCGATGATCACATGAAAGCCCACTCCCCCTAACCATGTTCCAAGACCTCAAATCAACAAAATGATAACAAGGAGGCTCATATGAAACATCAATGAAGAATCCATATAACAAGAACAACCAACAATGCAACCCAAATTACCCCAAATGCCAACAATCTCAACATATACAAGAAGAGTCTCAATAAGATCTCATACATCAAGCAACCAGATATAGAGCATAAAACCATCCAAATCAACCACATATAAAAATAAACCCTTAATAGTGAGGCTCATCAATTTGCTAGAGAAAATCATAAGAATAACCTTTACAACAAGGCATCTCAACTTGCTGGAGCGAATCATAAACATAACCTCTACAACAAGGCATCTCAACTTGCTGGAGTGAATCATAACGTCCTCCATGACAAGGCTCAATTCAACTTGTCGGAGCTATAATATAATAAAATAATCAATTCTAATCATAGACAACAATTGAAAAACTCAAAAACATCATCACAAACCTTTGATATGAAAACAAAATTGAGAAAATCAACCTAGAGTGACAAAAAAACATCAAAACATATGAACATAGTAGATTAGCGCATACACCCATTAGTGCAGTGCTTTTACCCAACCAAATGGCCCACATACGAAATAATATAGCACATTTATAACATAAAATAATGATTTCATTAATAGTTTTAGCACATACATTAAATATTAACGCATATCTCTTTTGATCAACAAGTTAGCACATATATACAATATAATAAAGCTTTCAAAGAAAACTCTAGCGCATACACTATTTTAACACTTTTGCCAAAAAATACTCATAAATTGAAAATAAAAAATATGAAAAGGCAAATAAAATTACTTAGAAAATGGGTGATGCCAAAACCAAGATCAAAAGAGATGCCAAGACAATTAGAGGCTACTGGAAAACAAATAGACCCAAACAAGAACAATATATGAGCCAACTTGAAATTCTGAGAAAACATTCTTTGGTAGAATCAACTCAACTAAGAATCACAAAAATAAACAATAGAACTCTCCAACCACAAAGGATATAGATTCAAATCGATCCAATACATTCATTCCAATCCTTGCTCAAACATAAAAAATAGGGAAAACATAGAATGCACATAAGCATGAAACAATGTCGATCATACACGACAATACACAAAAACAAAGTGCTTTAATCATATAAATATTATCCCCAAAGCCATATAATAAAACTATACCATATCATTCATTATCAATAATTTTCAATAGCATCTACCTAGACTTCCCAAAAGCAATCTTTTAGAAATACACAATGCAAATAGTCTTTTTTGGAAAATAAGTTACAAGGGAAAGATCAACCAACCTAGATAATAGAAGTAATGGAAAAATGAAGCTGATGAAACACAAGTCCACAATCAAAATCCAAGAAAGCCAGGCAAAAATCCAATCTCCAAATCTCCAGCCAAGAAATCAAATTGCAGAAGAAAACTCCAGAAAATGCTAACTCGACAAAACGCACAGGCGACTAAATAAATAAAGATTCATTCAAAAACTATAGACAATAGTTGGCCAATCAAAATATTCCCAAATACTATATAATCTACCCACTCTTCCCAAATATGACATTTTATGTTTCCAAGGATTTTAGCCAATAATCATAAAGGGTAGGTAAGTTATATAATATTTATTACCCACATGTAGTAACAAGAGATATAATATAATAATATAAAATCCAATGAATAAATAACAACCAAGCCCAATAAAATAAAACAAGGGCTAATAATAAATTAAAAGTCACAATAAAATATAAACCACTGATAAAATATAAACTCTTAATTAAATAAAAGCCACAATTAATTAAACAATAAATAAATATCAAATAAGTAGATACTTAAACAATAAATCAATTAAACACAATAAACAAATAAATAAATACAAACTATTAAATCCACACAAGGCATATTCAATAATAATAAATCACTTAATAACATTTAATTAACCAAACTATAACAATAAATTAAGTTAACATTAATAAACTATATTAATCATGCATTAATTAAATAAATAACTAAATACTCACAATGCCACAAAAACACCACAACTCAACATGCTAGCATGATGACTCGCACCAAGACAACTGACTGACAAGGGATGACAACTTAAGCTTAGAGTGTGTAGGGGGAACTCATGCCATCTCCATCAACTTGCCATTGGGATTAAGAAACGCTGAGACCAATGAAGCCGAGTGGAGTCGATGTCTAGTGCCTACAATCCTGCAACCCCCAATCCATGATATGGCATGTACAATAATATATCATAAATTCACAAGCAAGTGATAGAGAATCGCAACGCCATATCCTGCTTGCAATGAATGATATGACATCGTCTCTATCACAAAGACACTAGAAGACAATTTGTAATGCCTGCCAAAATACCGTAGAGAACTAAACCAAAATCTACTAACAAAAATGAGACAATAATTTTTTTTATTCATTACATCATAACATCAACATCTAAGATACAACCATTCTACCATTAACCACTATGTACATCATTACTATATATGTGATTACATGAATATAAACATAAGTATGAAACATGTTACAAGTAGAATATTCATTTACTCATTACTTAACATCAAATAAAACCATACAATGCATAACCATTCCCTAGGATATCTTAACGTCACTACTTGATGCATCGAATAACCACATAGAGCTCATAACATAATATACAATCCTTCCATTTGCTAACCATTTAGCTATACCAATCCATTCTCTTATAATCATAATCTAAACTACCATAACATGTCTTTGTTACTATTAGAACCAACAATAATAACATTCCTATTATTCATCATTTAATCACTATGAAAGCATCATAGACAAAATAACCATTAGATCTTTATTAAGACTTAAGCATCCTCTAAACATTTCTACAATTTCCTTAAAACAAGAAGCATAATCTTTATAAAACATAAACCATCACAGCTGTATGATATTTATCACCAAACTCAATTTTATAAAAGCAACTACAACTCTATCAATTTAATTCCTATAAGCCACCACAAGTACATATTCATCATGCATTTCAACACAATATAATTATATAAACATTGCTCTTACATTCACATAGGTCTATGGTCTATAATTACATAATGTATAGCCAAATCAGAAATGAATATATAGGAGAATCTTTTCGTTAACTATTACATCGGAAATCATATGAAATCACATTACATTGATATACATAATCTCTTTTACAATTACATAGCATCATGATACGAGGTCTTCTTTTCATAAACATAGAAATCAGATCCAACAAATAGTCACATGAATAATCCAAGAATCCAATCCATGCACGCTAGCATCCAAGAAGGATATCCCAATGGAAGAAGATATCAAACCACCCTACAATGTGGAACCAAATAGGAACCACCCCTTGTGCTAGGAGATGACAAAGGTTTTGACTTACACTCAAAACCTAAGCTGATACATAACAACCTTAGGATACCACATGACACCACAAGACTCCAATACAAACATAATATGCAAAGCACACCACGAGGCTAAATCAAATCAATAAAGCTCCAGAGGCATAATCAAAAAAATAGGAATATGGATAATGGACACATGTATGGCAAGAGTGTCATCACATGCTATCCTCACAATAGAAGGAGCCAAGCCTCACACTGATAGACATGTGGAACCATCTCAACCTTAGAGCCATTCAGGGGAGATCGGTTTACCGCTCCAATGGTCTTCCCAAGCTCATCCCGATTAAACCTCCAGGACTATGAGGTGGGGCACAAAACCAATTATTTTCTTGTTTAGTGAGTTCCTACATAGCCAAACCCATTGAAAATTATCAAGAAATCTTGCAATTACAAATAAACTCTTCATGTGGTTCCATCAAGTCTAGACCCCTTCCTAAAGGCCTAATGCTCAAGAACCTAGTCCACACATGCAAGAGCCCACTCTCCCTACCATGGACCAAATCCATATGGTGGTACATAACAAAATACGTCGCAATACCCACATAAAACTCAACAAGGAAAGAATCCAAGTTACACATACAAGACTGATACAAAACTAAAACATAAAGGATGCAATGAACATGCAACAAATGCCATAAGTCATGAAACATATCATAAGCTCAAAACCACATAAAAAACCAATAAAGAGAGCTTCAATAGGAATATAAACACATAAATAAGGCACAAATATGAATCCATTGATAATACAAAACTCTCAACAGTCAAGTGCAAAATTACCTGCTGGATCCCAAAAAGGATTCAAACACATCATAAATGCATATATCAGTGCTTAAAAGTCATCAACAATGCATGACCAAGCCTCTAGGAGAGAAAAACATCAATAAAAATCAACTGGAAGGTCAAAAACCCTACCCAAAAATGCCCTGATCCTGTTTTGACACTTTTGTCTTACTTTGGCGCTTTTGCCTCCCAGTCTAGTGCTTTTGTCACTTGTTTAAGCGCTTTTATTTCAGGGGTTCAATTCACAGAAAATGAAAAATTAGGGTTAGTCAATTTTGCCCAGATTCGGGCACAGACCTCCAAACAAACCAAATATAACTCATAATACATGAAAGCACATTTGGAAAGCATAATGGGGTTCCTACCATTCAATTTGCATCAAATGCACAAGAATCTAGACTCCTATTGACAAAATCATGATACCGAAAGAGTTGTAGACACAACTACTCCCTTATAGTTGATCCTAAAGGAACAAAAACATAGTGGATGCTAAGATAGAATGCACAAGGCAAAAAAATCCTCAATAAGAACAAATCCAAGCCATAAATCATTATACAAAGTTTTAGATAAAATTCAAGAAATTAATTCCCAACCGACAATACACAAATTCAGATTTTCCAAAGCAAAGAAACCCCAATGAATCCCTTAACTTGCAGATTTTTGATAACAAATACCAAATAAAATTAATTTCTAAAAGAAATCCCCAAGCAATCTTTTCAATACATGGCATACAATCTTTTCCAAATTGAAAGCCAAGTGTAGGAAACCGAAGCCAACCTGGTAACTGCATAAATGTAAAAGAAATCTGAAGAAGAGACTTCCAATCCAGAAAAATTCCTTGCACAATCAGATTCCAAAGCCAAGCAAAAACTCCAAAGGCATCCGAAAAATCCAACCCCCGTGAATGCATAGGAAGTTGAAAAAATACAAAAATTAAACTCTCAAACCTTACTCATAGCCAACCAATCACAAAATTCTAAAAAGTATATATTATACCTACCCCTCACATAAAGCAATACAATTATATAAAAATAAATATATTATTTACCTACCTTTTCATCCAACCAATAAAATAGGAGGGTAGGTAGGTTATAGAAAAATCAATTAAAAAGGGGGTAGAAACATAATTAAATAGGAAATGTAAAAAAATATAATTCCAATGCAACTTAATAGATATGGGTAATTTTATTTACTCAATCAATATAATAATAATCCTCCACACAAAATCATATTTACCCATATTCAATATTTATAAATAAATATTAATAATTACATCTTTAAATAAATTAAATATAAATCCTATTAAATAATAATTAAATAAAATAAAAGCAAATAAATATCACTTAAGTAAATAAATACTAAATCAATCAAAATAAACAAATTAAATTGATTAAAAAATAATCAAATAATCAATTAAATAATAAATAAATAAATAAATAAAGCAATCACATAAGTGAATAAACAATAAATAATTAAATCTCAATTAATCGTAAAATCGAATAGTAAATTAAATCAAATAACTTTCAATCAATTTAAGGATAAATACTAAATAATAAAATAATCACACAACTCTAATCAAGAATAAACATAGCTCAAAACAACTTACGCCAAGGAAATAAACATAACACAAGACTCTAACCTCAACTTATGCTGAGGCACAATTGACAAGGTACACAACTTAGACCTAGAGTGTGTGAGGGAAACTATGCCATCTCCGACAACTTGCCATTGGGATAAAGACACGCTCAGACCTGTGGAGCCAGGTGGAGTCGATGTCTGGTACCTGCAAAACCATATCAAACACTAACACAACATATATGATACATATACAACATCATAATAAACAGGCAAGTGATAGAGAGTCGCGATGACATATCACGCTCGCAATGAGTGATATGAAATCGTCTCTACACACGAAGATAGTCACACAATAAATCATCAAACATCGCATAGAATCATAAACATGGAATATGGTTAGTACCAACATATCATCATAAGTCACATAATCCACATGAGCAATGATCACATATAAATCCACGAATCATATAAATGCATCCATCAAGGTGATTCTATGTACTATCATCCACAAGAATCATCAAATGTTATATATCATATAATATGTCTAACATCATCAATCACATGAATCTCCAAGCATAATGAGTCATATCGAGTATCATAAGTCCACATAGAGTACTAGCATCATCATCCATATCATCTAAGATAGAAAAAGAATCATGAACAACCATCTAAGCAGTCCATCATATGTCCATATAAGTCTATCAAAATGCAAATAAAAAGACAAGTCTAGGAGGGACACTACACGATTGCAATCACTTAGCATTAACTCTAACATCATGATCATAAGATAGGTTAGCTTAACCACAACATCATCAAAATCTCATGAACATTATAATCCATCTAGATAGCAAGTGCATATAGAGATCATCGATTATGAATCCATCATCATAATAATAATCAAGGATAAATGTCATCATCCACATAAGCCATCATATATCATATGTCCACGTAAAATGTCTAGCATCATCATAACATAAGAAATATAGATACAGCCATAATCATAAGCCAAAATATCATATAAGAGTCTAGATAAGTCCATCAGTGCATAGGTCAAAAGATAAGTCGAGGAGGGACACTACACTTCCCAACTATTGTACCCTTCTCCCATATGATCATTACAAGGTATCCCTAAATCTAATCCCTAACAAATTATACTATACATTTTCATCAAAGTTAAACCATCAATTTTCCTCGATTCCCCCTACCTCCATATCATGATCACTACTCCCAACAACCAAACCAAATGCATAAGGTTTGAATTTTTCCCCATCCTTAACAATTCATAA
Organism: Cryptomeria japonica; assembly: GCF_030272615.1. Classification (NCBI taxonomy): domain Eukaryota; kingdom Viridiplantae; phylum Streptophyta; class Pinopsida; order Cupressales; family Cupressaceae; genus Cryptomeria; species Cryptomeria japonica. The sequence continues at coordinate 603,379,708 of NC_081411.1, read as the reverse complement.
CACTTACATGCTTATGTCAATTGCTTTCCAAATCATTAAAATAACTTGGAAAGGCCATATGGTTGTTGAAAAAGGTCCAAATACACCAAAAAGCTACTAACAATTGACGAAAGCATCATTTCATCACCCAAAGACTTCTCTACATGGATTTGACACTCAATTCCAAGGTAACTTTTTTGATGAAAAAATGCTAAGTAGTTAGAGTTCCATCCAATGATTGTTTTACCTTGCACCTACTCATGATCACATAAATAGTTGTTCGGTACCCTAACTTCATAGTTCAAGTAAAATAAATACTACAATATGTTGGCATTTTTGATGATTATGTTGTGATTGTCATTGATGGACACACACTTGCATTAAGATCCTCTTTATATGTATGAGTTAGAGCACAACCGGTATTTGTTTCAACCGGTATGTTGCAAGTATGTTGTATTATATTCATTAGACTATTGATGTTTTGTAGAATGTGTTTACCGGTCTAAAGCGACATGTTGACCTCAAGCGGTATGAGGGATTAAAGCGGCATAACACATTTTTACCAGTCTTCATTTTTGACGAACCAGCAACCAGTATTTTGTATGAACCAGTAATAGTCTGTGATGAGTTACCAACCGGCATTTTGTGATGAGTTATCAATCCACCGATTGTTTGACGGTGCCGACACACTAGCGGTGCTTCTTGTGTCATGTTACTGAGTATGTCTAGATTCATTGAACCTAGGAAATTGAAATGTAATCCTATTGGACCGACATGAAATCAGATTCCTTTAAACGGACATCATGTCTAGGGTTTTAGGTTGTTGCTGAAAGGGTTTATGTTATGGCTAGGGTTTAAGGCGGTTGAGGAGTGGAAAAGAATATGAATGTGTAGAAGATTGAGGTAATGCAGGAGTGCATTAAGAATGAACTATCAAGGATCTAACTGAGCAGTCCATGCTATTAGATAGATCAAACACTTGTTGATTACTCACATCTTTGACAAGTCTGTAGCCCTTAACCAGGTAGGCCCAAAAGCCTTTTGTAAAATCCTCTAACAAGGTGGTTCACCTCTGTGAATCTAAAATCCTCTAGCAAGGTAGTCCTTGATTGGACTTACCTCCTAATAGAGATTGAGATTCCTAACAGGATCTATTCTGGTGAAGAGCATTGTAAGACCTTAACCTGTCTGGTTTCTATTCTGTAGATAGTGACTTGTGAGTTCCATCTCATCGTGGTTTTTCCCATTTGGGTTTCCACGTCAAATATCTTGTGTTATGGTTGTATTGTTTTTGTGGGTGAATGCTTTATTTGCATTTTGGTTTGCATGTGTGATAACCGGTCTGTCTGTTAAACTGTTTTACCGGTTTATCTTTAGACTATTTAAGTGTTTAAGTGCGATGTTTATTGGTATACTAATTCACCCCCCCTCTTAGTATTCATCACAATAGTCAAGATGATATTAATGTAGTGATAGAATCATTGCAAGGGCCAAATTTTTGTGTGGTTTCAAGTTGTAATGATGGAAATGGATTGAATTCACCATTAATGCATTTGTCAATCTATGTAATTTCCTAACTTGATTTAATTGACCACCATAATGGATTATGTTGTGTAGGTGAGGATTCAAAGAGGAGAAAGAGAAATAAAAGCATGCTTGGGTTAATGCAATTAATATAGTTTCAGACCTAATGTATTCATACTATGTTTTAGATAATTTGTAGTGGATTTATAGACCTCTTTAGGATCTACACACTCGAAATAAAAATCCTAAGGTATTATTACATAGAATAACAAGAATAAAATGACATCTGAAGACTTTTAGACTATTTGAACTACCATGCAAATCTTGATAGTGTTGTTCTCACCTACAAAGTTTACCAATGACAATGACAATGATGGTTTGAGTGACCTTTGCAAATTTCTTCTATCACACCTCCTCTACTCATCCTAATTTTCAATACAAGAGATCTATATGTATACAAATTATATCATTTGTAAGGGTTAGTCATTTTGGGTTTTCATTGTATTGACAGCATAATAGTCTAGGTTTGTAATTTTTTATATAGTGTCTACCATTAGAGTTTCTCTCTAAGTTCCAAAGATATTACTATTATACTACGTGCCTATAAACAATAGTTTCCTTGTCAAGTTGTTAATGTTTTAGAGGTTTTTTAGAGTTTTGAGAAGATACATTCCTTCTCCTTTTACATTGTCTTCTACCATATTTATTGATGCAATTGTGATGGATGTTTGAGAAATTTTGTAGCATTTTGATATATTATATTTTTTTGTATGTAATAATCTTTTATTATAGTAGACAAATACTAACAAATACAAAGAGGGGTTATTAAGTATAACTTCCTATTTTATATAATATATTTTATGTCCCTTATTGATTTCTACTTATAATGGTTAAATACTATTATATTACTCAATAAGGCACCAATCACTAAAGGTCTCGACCCTCCATATTCAATAAAAATAGAAAAATATTAATTTTTATCATAATAGAAGTAGAAAATCTACACATTGTCCATAATTCAGTGAGATAACCAGGGATTAATATTACATGAGATAAAACTATTAAATATTTAGTAAATCATGCACAACATGCATGTATACCTTGTTGTATTTAAAATGCACTAAAATAATTTAAATTTTAAGAACTATTATACTATTGTCATTATAAAATACATTATGTGAGGTATAGAATCAACTACAAAAGGTCTAAAGTAAAACTAGTCTTTTCTTAACTTAGTGATAATTTGTAGGCTTTAAGAAAACAAGTGAATATAATTGTCATTTAATACATTGATCAGTCATTCCAAGATAGATGTGTTAAACTATTTTAGTGACTTGTGGGAACACCATCCTAGGTTTAAATTAAGCCTAGACAACAAGATAATTTAACCACTCTCATAGTTATCCTTTAATATTCATAAATCTATAGATGAGCTTACCTTTAACTCCTTTAAGATAAAGCCCTATCCTTAAATGTGAAGAAGATCTCTAGGATTTTAGACATATTTTAGGACCTAACATTAACCATCTACTTTTCTAAAATCAAAATATACTAAGGTTTTGAACTTTGATTACTTTTAGTAGTGAACTTGTTGGTGTGAAATATGGATTTACTATCAATTGTTTATGTAATGTAGGAAAATGGGTTCTAAGCCTAGAATGCAAACTCATTCACCATTTTCAATATTCAATGAGGAATTACCAATTGAGCCCAACTTCAACCTTGTAGGAAAGTTGGGCATTATGGTTGATTATTCCATTTTTTATTCTTGATAATTGGATAATTATGTAGATATTGTAGTGTGGTAAATTGTAAACCATTAAAATTTGGTACTCCTTTTTGTGCCCTTGCCTTAATGTGTCTTCTCCTAGCTCTTTTCCAAGCCTATTTATGACTTTGCACTATGAAAATAATGCCATATGAGGATATGGTGATCTAAATCCCTGTTTTGAATTCATGTACACTAGAACCACCTTTGTTTCATGCATTCTTAGGTGGACTAGGATGCTAGGTGCCATAGTCCTCCCAGTTTGGGCCCATTTTTAAATATGTTGGTGTACTAGTTCCAACTAGTTGACTCCTAATCTTGATATTTTAATATGATAATTGGAGGTTGACCTAATTTATGAAATACCTTGGTAATCCTATATAAGAGCATCTTTCTTAAATAATTTTAATCCCACAACATTCCAATAAAATCCTAGAGCAACTATTATGAGTTAATTTCTTCATATTTGAGCATTATGGAGCAACAAATTGCATCAATCTTCAAGCAAGTGCATTTTCATGGTTAAGTATTTTATGCCTTGTCATGTTATTGCATCAAAATTTGTGGGTCCTATTTAAACAGAATTGCATCATCATCAAAAACAACAACAAAATGAAGAGCTTGAGGTATAATGTTGTTGATCCAATGTAATAATTCAAAGATTTCTTTTTATCTATTTTCATTAAAGGGTTAATTATGAACCTGTGGTTTGACCTAGGTGAACCCCTATCAGCCCAACACCATTTTTTCTCTCTATTGTGTGTAGGTAATAGGTTTATAAAATAAGGAAGATACATATATAAAGTGTAGACTAAGACAAAGAGAACTAGATCTTGAAGAAGAAACAAACCCTAGACATTATAGCTTAGCTTTTGTATTTGACACTTTTTTGACCAAATTTTAGGAAGATACTTAGAGTAGCATCTTGATCCCGAATATGTTTTAAATATTTGTATTAGACACTTGCAGGATTAGTTCACCTAGCTACATAGTCCAACACTTTTAGGCTCAAATTTTATATACATTTTCCTCTCTAACTCTCATTTCTATATCTATACTCAGAGTTTACATATTTGTTCTAAAACTTTCCATTTATGCTAATTACTCTAAATTTTGTATCTTTGGCCTTAATTCTCTCATTTAATCATTCTATCTTATCTAATTACATTAAAAATAAAAAACAAAGTGATCAATTTTGTGCCTAGCTCTTTCAAGGGGTCTAAAGTTGGGCCTAATGATAAAATTCTCAAATGTGATGTTGTTGTGAATGGGTTTGATCCCTAGTTTACACAATTAGACTAGTAGATCCCATTTACACTACCCTCCACATTTTGCTGAACCCGACGTGTCTTACATCTTTCGTAATTCTAATTGGGTATTTGTAAATCTAATTTTTCACTATGGAATTTACACAGGGGCTTCACTTAGTGAGCTTGGGTTATAACACGTGCATTCATGAAATACTAAAGAAACCCCCTATTTTAAAAAAATATTGCCCTAAACTCCTTTTTCTTTAACCCTCCCAATACATAACCTAAATCAAAATCCCCCTATTTTCACCAAATATTGTATTTTTTCATAGCTAGAATTGAAAACCCCCTATTTTCACCGATGGGCAATATATTGTACTCTCATTTTTGTGATATTAAATCCCCCAATATGAATGCATGCAATATAATATTTCCTATACAATGAAGCCCCCATTGGAATTTACAAAACCTGATTGGTTTGCAATTTCACATATGATTACATTGTTTATTAGCTATATTTATCAAAATCATGTGTTGCATGATGGCTTCTTTCACTTCATGTTACTTTCATTCATCCATAGCACTCTAATGTATTTCATCATAAATATTTCAAATATATTTCCTACACTCACTTCATTTTTTAAATCTTTCACACATGTTTTGTAATGCCTCGCTAAGGAACCCCAAAGGACTAACAATTAACAAGCTAAAATAACATAGCAATAGTTTTTTTAATAAACTTAATACATTACATCTTTGAAATCATCATATAATTAACCATCATAATGCACAAGAGTAAGATAAATATACATTAAAACCATGTCCTCTATGGGTTCCCTAACGTTTCTACTATGCAACTCTCCTAAACAAGATCTAAGATACATAACTCATAAATGAAATAACAATAACATTACATAACATAAGAACATATACAACTATGTTCATTTTAAACACCAAACCAAATTTTATTATGATAGCCTTTCAATAGGGAATAAGATAGATCATACATCCACATATGAGTAGTCAATACCCACAACAAACTGCTTAAACACTAATCTAAAATTACAATTATTATCAATTACATCTATCTAAATTACATCAACCTCCCTATGGACTGTTCAAGAATCAATAAAAATATACTTACAATGCTTCTAAAAAATACATATCACATTACATTTATTTAATAAATTGCAACTTATAACATGCAATTTTTAGGACAACATACAAAGTCAGCTAACAAAATTAACCCTAACCCTAAAGGAATATTTTGGTAATATTTCCTCGTACTCGTATTCTCATACTTGTACTCATATTCTCGTATTCTCATACATGTATGACCTAATCAAACACACATTCTTGCATGAATATTAATGTGACTTTTCTCCATGATGTTTGGAGGCTTGATGATGAATGCTTGATAGATGCATGAACAATTGGGTATGAGTGTGGATATCAAAATGAATTGATAGGATGTCCTTATATAAGGTTTCCTAGGTAAATGACTTCTTTGGCCAACCTCCAACAGTCAAATGAAGCCACGAGGACCAAAATCCATCAAGGAGGGGAAATGCCCACCTATATTTGAAATGGGTCTTGCTTAAGGGGGATGAGGGTGATATGACAGCTTGGTACAGACAGGGGCACCACAACACCCTTGTCCTCCAAAAGTAGGACAAGAAGGCAACCAAATAAGGGGGAATAGGCCCAAGGTAGGGTCGACTTAGTTATTCATACAAGTGACATTAGTCAACTAGTTCAAGAGACCTCAATAGTCAAAACATCTCAGCCACTAATCTCATTCTTAGAATCCTATTACAAGAACACAAGTGGTCACATGAAAGAGAAAGAGCATGCATCGAGTGATGAAACATGATCCAACAAGGAAGGAGAAAGAAGAGAACATCAACACCATAGGCTAGGAAGTTGTGTTATGCTAAATGATCCATGAGAAGAAAAGAAAAAGAGACCATAGAATCTATAGGCTAGCAAGATTCATTATGCTAGGTGGTCCACATGGACATGAATACTCACGAAATAAAAATTGTGTTATATTGTGTGATTCATGTAGGGAAGGAGAGTTAGAATAGTCTAGCAAGTTGTGTTATGCTAGTTCCACTCATCTCCAATATGTCACAAAAGGAGGGTTGAATATTCTAGCAAGTTGTTTTATGCTATTCAACCTACCTTAAAGAAGTTAAAAAAGGAAGAGCTAAAAGGTCTAGCAAGCTGTGTTATGCTAGCCAACTCACCCTGCTACATATGCCATTGTCTGGTTTTAGGAGTTAAACATCTTGTCTAATACATCAGGTCTAGTTTTTATCATGCAACAACTTGTATAAGACCTACAATTGAATTTATTTTTTCTAGTTTTAGGAACATCTCATCGAAGAGTTAGGTTTGGTTTCGAGTTGTGATGGATGAAAATGGAATCGAGTAAACTAAGACCTACTCCTACTCTCATACACACATTAGAATATGAAAGAGCCTAAGGAGATGATTCACTTTGACCACTTCTCACAAGAGAGAGAGAAAGTCAAGGAATATCTTTAGTGTTTCTATTTCCTTGCTACTATGAAGAGGAGATGTGCAAAATGCAATGCAATGATCAACTATGCTAGGAGATGAGTAAAAATGCAAACATAAGTTGAAAATGCTGAAATTTGTAGATCGGAAACTAAGAGATTGAGTACAAAGAAGGAAAAGGAACTCAAAGGTGTACCTGTCGCCAGAAATCAGGTCTAACTAAGTTGGACCAGGGCACTATGCCATGGTCCCTAATACTATGTTAAGCTAGGATCTGAAATATGAGATTTCGAGCTAGAAAATTGCCAAAAAATGCTGCAAAACAAAGAGGACAAGGCACCACACCTTGGTCCTAGACCAAGAAACCACGTCCTAGTCCTAGAAAACTGAGACCTACCTCTATCCTTGAGTCTGCACTTGTGTGTTTTGTCAGTTCTGAAGATCATGCATCCATTAGATTCCCACAAATGTGTCTGCAAGTTGGAAAATGGTGTATGAGTGGCTATATAGGGTTTTGCCTTAGTCAAACCCCTTGTTTTGGTGATTTCCACCTCCACAAATAGCCGATAATGTACTGAAGATGTGTGTGCAGGAATTTTGTGTGTATGCAAGGCCGTAAAATGAACAAGAAAGTAAATCTAGAGTTCTACCCTATGCTTGAGAGCAAAACCTAAATGAATGTAAATGCTTCAAATCACAAATCTAATAATGGATCTAAAGCATGAATGTTTATTTGAAAATAATTGTTATGAAGCTGATACAAAGACATGAAAATAACATGAAACCATACCAAACCCTAAGGGAGAGGTACAAGCCAATCAATAGTCAGTGATCTCCTATTATTCTTCAGTGTCTTCAAAGCTCCAATTGATTATGAAAATGGTTGATGTAGACTAGAAAAATGCTTGATTTTTCTGATTGAAGACTTCATATAAACTTGCACTTTCACTTCATAAGAGGCTCCTTCAAAGTTGCCAAATGAATCATTCAAATGAGGAAAGAGAAGGCTATATGTATGAAACCCTAAATTTGTTTTTGATCATAGGATGACCTAGAATCAATATAATTTCTCAATTATCTAGATTCAAACATTAAAATTCTGCCAAAACATGCTCCCGAAATTCAGGGAGAAAATGTTGGGACCAAGAGGCCGCCTCTTGGTCTGACCAACTTTTTTCCAACTTTTTTAGGAAGTAAGATATTGTGATTCTAAAGTCAATTCCAGGAGTATGTGAAGATTCAAGGTGTTTAGATATTTGAAATCAGGCCTTGAAGGTCAAAATGGGACATAAGTAGGGCTTTTGATGAAATAATTAATTGGAAGAATAAATAAAAATGGGCACACTTAGGGTTAAGGGCCTAATTTTATGATGTGTAGAGTGATGAAAGAGGAATTTAGATTTAATTAAATTAATTAATTAAATGCATAAAGAGAATTTGAAATGCAAGATGCAAACACACTAAGATGAGTGCTAACCTAAGTATGGAATTGTACCACCCAATTAAGGGTGTATAATTTATGAAACTACACGAGCATGTACACCCCATATAAAACATATAAAAGGATTGTGTTTGGTTTTGGGAATGACACATCTCATCTAAGAGTTTATTCTAGTTCCAAGCATACAACAACCTATATAAGACATACAAAAGGACATACATTATGCTAGGAAATCCAGAATTTGAATATAAAATATAGTACAAGGAGGGTGTGATGTATTACCTCCCCTTAAGATGTCAATATATCAATATGTTGATGTCTTAAGGAAGCTAGAAACTAGGATACATAACTTCATCACCAAGGAGATATCTTGTGTACATAAATCCAAGCTAAGGAGGCATGACTCTTATAAGCAAGGAAAATATAGTTATAAAAGAGATATCTTGTGTCAAGTGTAAAGGGAATTCTTTGCAAGAGGAGGAAGACAACTTTTCTCAAAGACATCTACCTTTAAGATGAAATTTTGAATAAAAATAGTTCATCATTGACAAAAAGAAAGGAAGGAGAACAATAATTCAAACCTTTCCCCTATTTCTAAGTAAAGGGATTCTTGATGATGGATAACAAACTTTTGACCCTAATTGAGTGGTTCATTTACAATAGACATACATCATCAAGTGAAGAAGAGGCTGCATTCAAGGATACACACTTCTTTCATAAGAGAGAATTATTGAGCAAACAAACAACTTCATGCAAGGAATAACATCATATAATAATTAAGCACTACTCATCCTAGGCAAAGTAGACCCTTAGGAAGGATAGGAGATAGAAGATATAATCAATTCCACCAAGCCTATGGACAAAGAGAGGGATTTCACTTCTTCTAAAGATAGATCATACATAAAATATGTACCACTTCATGCAAAGAATAGGTTCTAACCAAGGAACACACATGTACTCGCATGAAGGACAATTCAATGTGAGAAAAGACATCAAGTTATGAAAAATGCAACTCAAAAGAAGAGGCAACATAATAGAGAGAGAGAGAGAGAGAGAGAGAGAGAGAGAGAGAGAGAGAGAGAGAGATGAAGGGTGAATTCACAAAGCTGGTTCCCACTTTTGCCAACGAAGGAATTTGGCGAAAGTGGGAATTTCGGATTTGCCAGTGTTCGAGCGAACTACAAATGTTCGCTCGGACTACCCCTGGGAGTCCGAGCGAACCAAACTGTTCAGTTGGGTTCGCTCGAACATCAAGTGGGTTCGCTCGAACATCAAACGTGCCAAAATGAGCTCACTTGTTCGAGCGAATGGGGGTTCGCTCGAACCCCTTTTGGTTCGAGCGAACCCAATCCGATCGAACATGTGTTCGATCGAAACCCCAAAATTGGAAGTTTCTCCCAAAAAATTTCAGAGTTCTGAAGAATTAATGACTTCGGAGCTCTGGTTCAGTACACGAATGAAATAATCTTCATAACCCAAAAATATTAGATGGTAGTACTCGAAACAAGCTTTCCAACGGATATAATTTTGTTATATTTTGAATTTATTATGTTCTTGATTTTTTAATTTTATTAAAAGTTGGTTTTTAACCGAACATGAACTTCTTTGTTCAATGCATTGGGAAAAATAAGAAACTAATTCAAAAATTTTTTGAAAAATATCTATGCCCTTGGTATTGATGTCTTCTTTCTAACAAAAAAAAAAATTTGAATTTCGATTTATATAGAACAAGTTATGTGTTCAAACGTAAACCTATGTTTGAATTATGACTAGTCGGAGTTCAAAACTTTATAAAATGAAAAATATTGAACATATCACTATAAAACCAAATGCATGCCCTGGATATTGATGTTGCAAACCAAAATTCGAAAGAATTGAGTTTTTATCATTTATAGAAAAAAAGTTATGCGTTACGGAAGGCACATCACTCTTAAAAAATGTAGTTTGTTGTAAAAAACTACTTTTCGAGGGAGATGGAAAATTTTTTAAAAAATCTTTCAAAAAAATTTGAAAAAAATGTATATAGAATCTACAAACAAAATGCTAGAAATCACTAATTTACATCATCTTCAAATTTTTAATAGTTTAAAAGTTATAGTTCTCGGAAGTTGAAGATTATTTTAAAAATGTACATCTCAGTGTCAAAAGTGGCAAAAAAGTGGGAACTATTATTGTGAGTTCACCCTGAATATATTATCCTTTTTCCCCAAGCAAGGAGACAAGGAATAATTACATTGTTGTTAAAGTATGATTGTAATTGAAGATGCATCACCACACATGGAAAAGACCCCCCAATAAAGTTAAACCACTAATTTCATAGGGTAAGGAGAAACATAATAAGGTTAATGGAGTGCTAAGGAACCACCTCATCACCAAGAAAAAATGCAAGATCAATTGTAAGAGCTATGCGATCTCGATCATGTTGTTCTTGAAAAAATTCTTTAAAATATTTACAATTTCCAAGAGAATGAGAATAACAATGATGAAAAAGAATACTAATCACCTTGTTCTTATTATTATATTTTATTAAAGGAAATATAACATGCTTATCATACTTCAATCTCCAAAAGATTCTTGTAGCTATTTTTTCTTGATTGTCAATATGGCTAGGTCTTGTGTCTTGAGATGTAGGACAAGGTGTGCTAGTTGAAGGAGAAGGATTGTTTTCTTGAGGTAAGATAATTGGTAAATAACGAGGAGGATTATATGATGTAGAATCATGTTTGGTGAATGATAGTTTCTATGTCTTGCAAAATACTCTTTAAGCATTTGAACCTTACGAGCATCCTCCATAGATGTTTGAGAATTGGGATATCCTAGGACATGTTTAGTAAATTATGTGGGAGGGTGTATAGGGTTCTTGATTCCCTGCTTATTTTTTCCAAGTCCTTGTCCTCTATAGGGCCTTGTTTTGAAATCATATCACATTCAACTTCATAGGATGTTCTCAATTGTGAAGCAGAAGGGTTTGTTGTCACCAAGATTGCACCTATGATGCTTGAGTTGAAAGATCAACAATATTAAGAAACATGGGATGATTTCCAGGCCTATGAGTTGCCTATGATGGAAATCAACCTTCGGAGTGAGTTGGTTCTCTTTGATGTAGGCCCTACAAACTAATCTTTGATGGGAAAAAGGATAGAAGAATGCTTGAATTGGAACCTATCCTAAGAAGTGGTGCACAAAATGTTTGAGAAGCCTAATCAACTACATTGACTCATAATGCATTCCAATAAAAGAAATCTTGTTCATCATAGCTCAACTAAGCATGTAATACATCAATATTTCATAGAAAAGGACTAATTTCAAGGCTTTCTTGAAGAAAAATAAAGTATTCTCACAACTTCAAACTACCAATACTAGCTAAACAGAATCTATGACCTATATTAGCTATGCAACTTCTTGCATTAATACTGATTAAAAGAGACAACATCAAAGGATTCTAAGAAAGAATAAAAAAAAAATGTCATCAAATCAATTACTCAACACAATACACAAAGTATCAAGAAGGAAAACTTCTTCTATTATTGAAATATAAAGGAGTTTTATATAGCTAAGAATGCTTCTATGAGTTCCTTTTTTCTCTGCCCTTTTCTTTTCAGTTGGGCATGAAGATTGTAACTATTGTCACCAAGATTGCACCCATGATTCTCAAGATGAAATCTTAGCAATCTTGTGAATCATGGGATGATTTCCAGGCCTGTGGGTTGCCTATGATGGAAATCAACCTCTAGAGTGAGTTGGTTCTCTTTGATGAACCTCCTACAAACTTAAGTCAGTGGGAAAAGGGATAGGAAGAATTGCTTGAAATGGAACCTATCCTAAGAGGTGATGCACCAAATATTTAAGAAAACTTAATCAGTTGTAATAACTGACAATCAGTTTCAAATCAAATGCTTTTGTTTACCACAACTCATTTGAATCATCTATTGCATCAATATTTCATATTAAATACCTTGTATAAATATTGTTTAAAGGAAAATCAGAGATTTCCACAATTCCAACTTATTAGAAAGAGGCCCTCTTCAACTGATGGCTTGAGCTGGAGATGAACTGATGGTTTGCACCTTGGAATAATCACCAAATTTGTATGATATGTGGCCTCTTGGGTCGAAATTGATCTTGAAGAATGCATAAGAAGGATCAAAACTACTCTAAAATTAGAGCTAACTATTGCAGAAAAGGTCTTAAGTGGTGACTAACCTATGTGTGACCTTGAACTGATGTATAACTACATCATTTGCCCTCAAATTACTCCTTTTCAAGCCTCAACTGAAACTAGACTAAGAATTCTTCCTCAAACTCTCTCAAGCTCCCTCTTGAACTAATGCATGAGGATCTTCACTAATTGTATGGACTCTTGTTTGATGGACAACGGGGCTTTCATTATGAATCTTCAAAATTTATAGTGTAAGGACACACACAAGGGTCAAAGGGAGAATTAGATGAAGAAGGGATATCATTTGTGGGAAAGTTCTCCTTCCTATCATCATTATTCATGTCCTCCTTGATTGGTTAGGAAGAAGGGTCCTTATCATCTAAGGCTTCATCTTTGCTTAATTTTATGTGAGGATAAAATTCATGAATAAAATGCATAACATAATCTTGTCTACAAATATGTTGATGATTAAGATAAGCCCTTGGAGAATAAGGAGGGTCTAGAGAGATTGATACACCAACATTTTGGTCTTTCCCCCATTGCACTAGAGTATGTGTATGAGAATATGATGGTGTCATCTTGATATTCAATGCTTTCTCTTCATTAGAGAGATCATTGATAGGAGTATTGATTCTTCCTCATTTTCATGAGATGCCCTAGGAGAGTTACAAGCATTAGCCTTTTCAATTTCATCTCTAGGATTATCATTATCTATGAAATATTTTATGTGATCTACATATGCAATAAATTTTCTTAAAAATATCATCATAAAAAACACACAATATGGATAAAAGCATTGATAGAAAATTTGCAAGTAGGAAACATCTTTGAGATTCTAATAATGCCATATGCAAGAGTACTACAAAGGAAAAGAAGTAATGTAAAGTGAAAGAAACCATTATCCAACACATGATTTTGATAAATATAAATAAAAAGAAATGTCATCATATGTGAAATGGATTGCCGGTGGGAATGAATCCACGCTTAAGTAACCGGCTTCTTCAAGGAAGGGCGGGTTTTCATGCTGCTGCTAGGAGCTCTTATCACGCAATGTCGAGAATGGGATAGTTATAATAGGCTAGGCGGCATTCCAATCCGAGATCGTTGCTTCTATTTCGATCTGAAGGCTTTACTTGAAGGGTGGGCGGATGTGCCTTGGATGGGCAGGGAACCGGACAACCGGAAAAGAAAAGAATGGCTGGAAGGAAGCGCATCATCAGCATCTATACGTAACATCCCATTACTGCCCAAGCCCTTCCTCCGTTAGGGCTTGGGCCTTCCCCTACCATTCCCACCCACCCCAATTATTGTTGGGGGTGGGAGAAGGATGGGGCATGTTATGTATAGAATTAGAAGCCTAGCCAGCTTTAGGAGGGGAGGGCCGTTCCACTCGAACAGCTATAGATGGTTAACCTCGAAGAGTTGTGGGAGGAGGCGAACCCACTCGAGTCAAGGATCGATCCCACCTATAATCAATGAGCGTACCCACCTATCGAGTCAAGGATTGAACCCACCTAATAGAATGGGTAGGTGGGGTCATGATTCTGAATATAAGGATATGATGGGGGTGGGCCCTATAGCCCCCCACCCTGGGGATGGGTGGGAGACTCTAATTTGTCTAGAATCTGCAGAAATAAAGAAACTATAGGCCGCCCCCCCACAATAATATATTTGAGGGGCCCACAGAGATATATTCAAACAACTTTTCTATATATATAACGGACGGAGATACCCGTCCTATTCATTGGGCGGGGTGGGCATGTGTAGTCTAAAATTGAGAAAGGTAAACTGTCGCATCTAGAGTTTACGTATAGAACCAACTATAGATGCGATTCAAAAGTGGACTATAGTGCCGTTGGGGAGAGGGGTGGGGGGCAATATAACCACCCACCCTAACCCAACCTAGGGGAGAGAGAGGGGCCACCCACCCGAATTCTAGGTGTCACCCTCTCTTCGAATTATTCCGTGAGCTAAGAGAGCAACTCAATTCGTAGGCAATTGATGGGAAAAAAAGGAAATCCTCCTCTATACATAAAATCTTACTTCTACGGAAAAATGAAGAGAGTCCGATCTTGGCTTAATTAAGCTATTTATCTCGGTAGTGGCGGCGTAAAGAACGGGCGATCAAAATGATGCCACAACCTATTTCCTTGACCCCTACCCCTAGGGCCTATCCATACCCATCAAAAACTGATCATTTGGTGGAGACAGCTGCAGAAGCAATTCATCGACAGGCTTAACACCGGGAATGATAATTCAGAGAGAGCCCTCATGATCATGCTCACTGGCACTTCTCTTAAACCCGTGATAAGAAGACACTCTACCCCCCTCCCGGCTATCGGAACAACCCGCATTATCACCTAGCAGACCCCTTGCTAAACAATAAAATTTAGTGAATTTCATTATGAAGCATGCCAAATCAGATCCAAAAAATAAAAAAAGGAACTAATGCCACGTAAGAAGTGTTGGGCTCGCTAAAATGTAATGTTGTGATTTAGGAAATTAGGGTCTCACAATTTAGGTTTGTATACACCTAAAAATGGTCTGGAGATAATTGATTAAATACGCATTTATTTAATTAATAACCCTTCCCTAATTAATTAAATTCGCAATGATTTAATTAATTTCCCTAAATTCATCTACCTGTAAATATATGTAAATGATTTATTTATACAGTTCATTCCATATCCCCACTTTAATTAATTAATCCAAATTAATTACTCCCCACATTAAAATCAATTCTTCTACTCCGTTTTATTAAAGTTAACAAATTCTTAATTTGTTGAGTTTAATTAACATTTTCCAATTTATTTGAATTTCTAAATTCAATTGAGCACATGTGTTTTAACTTCTAACCACCTTCTAACCTAACCCATTCAGTCTAATCCTGGGTTTAACTAACCCTATCCCTTCTTGCACATCCTAACCTCCTATGGATTGGATAAGCCCTCTTGGAGACACATAAAACCTTTGCCACATATCGTCTCCCCTTGGACACTTGCCCTTTCATGAGAAAGATTCCTTGACACTTGTCACCATAGAGATGACATGTGTCCCTCCCTCTAGCTTCTTTTCCAACTTCCTCAATCCTAACCCTTGACATCTCCAGATCGAATCTTGACCATCGATTCCCGCCACCTCAGCCTTGACCTATGAATTCCTATAAATATCCCTCATTTTGGAGCAATAAGGATCCCTTCATCTTAGCTTAATCTTCATTTTCATTATCTTTAATTAGCAATTAGCATTTATCATAGCAAATCTAGCATAATCTTAGCATCATATTGCCATAATCATGAATTTTAGCATAGAATCATGTAGCTACTCATATCTTGAGTTGTCATCTTGATGGTCATTGCTTGCTGAGAGCCACACCTAATACCTTTAAGGTCCTTGAGATTAGAGGAAGATGGGACATTTTAAGAAAGCATAGTTTGTATTTCTTAATCTTTATTTGCTTTCCCTTTTATTAATTGTCTCATCTATGTGTTTGTTTGTTTGTTTGTTTTTATACTTGATATTTTAAACAACACAAGGATAGTAAGACCACTAACCTCACCAAATCAACCATACATTAAAAAGGGGGAGTAAATTCAATAGATCTAGCCACAATCCAATTAAGAAAAAGGGTTGAGATATCAATTAAATTTACCTATAAGTTGTCTCCCCTTTTTAGAGTCAAAATTAGATTTGTAAAATTTAAGGCATTACAATAGTATATTTGAGTAGAACAAAAATAACATGATGCTAAAAACTTCACATAGAGACATAGACATAGATTTGAGCAAGGAAGGTGATTTAGAACTTGTTATAGAAAATTTTGTGCTGAATTATCAAGACCGGGCTGGTAGGTCACTCTAGTCTTGTCACTCCTAGATGGGCAAGTGGGATCTTTTTTGTATCAAGGAGATACACATGATCCACTGTTAGAAGATTAGACAAAATTTTTGAGACTAGGGTGGTAGGTCATCCTAGTCCTCCACTTTTCGCTCCTTTAAAAACTAAAATTGTTCATAATTGTATATTCTATTAGAATCTTCAAACATAGCTCTTCAGTTGATTTCTTGCACATAGAAAGAGAGGAAAAATATTGTGGATAGGGGTTTGCCTTGGGAAAAATGCCAATTTAGGAATTAACCTTGAATTGAATTAAAGTAGAACATGTAAATATTGAAGTATATGTCGGAAGATATACCTCAAATCTACAATGGTTGATAGGAGGATTAATGATGAAATGTTCATTAGATGTGATCATTAATGTTGAATGCAATAACATGATAAACACATGAACATGAATGACCTAATCAAACACACATGTCTACACAAATATTGATGTGACTTTGCTCCATGATGCTTGAGGGATATGGTGGGATGAAATGCTGCCTTGAATGCTTGATGAAAAATGCTTGATAGATGCATGTATGATGGGGTATGAGTGTGGATATGAAAATGAATTGATAGGATGTCCTTATATAGGGTTCCCTAGGTAAATTACCAATTAGGTTGACCTCCAATGGTCAAATGGAGACATGGGGACTGAAATACACAGGGAAGGGAAATGTCCACCTATATTTGAAATGAAACTTGTTTAAGGGGGACTAGGGTAGTATGAAACCCTAGAATAGATAGGGGAACCATAGCACCCTTGTCTTCCAAAATTAGGACAAGAAGGCAACCAAATAAGGGGGCATAGCCTTGGGATGGGGTCCACTTAGCTATGCATACAAGTGACATCATATCTAGAGTAAAAGGGTACAAAATGGGCCTAGGGGAAGGAAGATAGGACACTCTAAATTAGGAGCACAAACATGAGGTGTAAATTCTACAAGGTTAAAATTTATGATGGTACAATACAATATGTAAATATTATTGTGAAAATATACATCTTTTTAAAAAATAATCGTAATTTAATTAAATTTTTTATATAATTATAATTATATAATAAAATTAATCTTAAACTTAATTTTTAAGTTGGCTCTAGTTGATTGTTCCCCAATGAAAGTATGGTGTGTAAATTATTCCTAGTTTACTTGTTTAAGCTAGTGAATGCCTATTTCTCCACTATTTTACATAGAAACTGTAGCATCGTAAATTGTCACCAAGTCAATTTAGACCTCATGGTTGTGCCCCTACTTTAGCATGTCTTCTTCTCTTCTCCTATTTGGGTTTGTTCAATGCCTTAACTTCATTTTTGATGCCATGTACACCTACCAACTAATTTAATTGAGGGATGTCCTTCTCCTTGGGGCTAAATTATAGTCCCTGATTGAGGAGGACCAGAGTGCCCAACGCCCTAGTCCCCCTTAGTCATGCCCTATTTTGAAATATGAGATGGGCCCTATCTCTCTGACAAGAAATGAAATTGGTGGCTCAATATGATCATTGGAGGTCAGCCTAATCAGTAAATTGACCTAGGATCCCCAATATAAAGACATAAATTGATTCATTTCAATTATAAGTATCCATCTCTAAGCATTCAAATGTTTGTGTATTCATCATCAAGCATTTCAAAGGTCTTCAAGGTTGCATATCCTTCATTCAACCATTTTGGAGAAAAAATACTTCATTCATATGCAAAAATGTGTGTGTGATTAGGGTTTTGTCATGCTCATTCCATTTCATACAACATATGTGATTACATTAAAGAAGAAAAACCTCATTATTAGCAATTGCAGATCTGAGGTATACCTTTCCATTATTTATTTTAGTATTTGTAATATTTCATTCAAGGTTAATTCCTAAACTGGGGTTTGACTTAGGCAAACCCCTATTAACAACCATTTTCCCCTTCTTTTTGTGTCTAGGAAACATGTGTGAAGCTATGATTCTCAGAATTGGTTTATTTACAGAGATGATTAGGTTGCCCTTTGGATGGAAAAAAGTGTGAAAGACTAGAGTGATGGGTATTCTGGTCCTGACAAATCAAGAGATGCTTCTAGGAAAGGATCTGAATACATTTATATTACTTAGATCTAGGTTTATGGTTCAATTTTATGATTGTAGCTCACTGTTCATACATAATTACTTCAATTCCATTACATTTACCCTAATTTCAATTTTTTGACAATTCAACTTAAAATAAGATAATCAACCCCTGATCCAGTGAATCCAATAGAATTCTCAGCCCTATCCTTGTTGATTTATGGATACATGTTTAGGGTTCACTCCTCTTTAATGTAATGGTACCTCAGCCTAAAACTAGTGGTTTCTACTACATCTAGTGGTGGAAACCCTAATTTTTCACCATTACATTTTGGTGAACCCAACTCTTTACACCTTTATTTATGATTTATGTTCTCAGATCTAAGTCTTTATGCAATTTAAAATTTAAATTTACATTCACAAGTTTAATTTCCAATTGAATTTGATAATTTTAGAGGTTAAAACAATAATTTTTTAATTTTAAAATTGAGCTTGTGGGTTGTCTAATTTTGATTAATTATTTCAAATATGATTTGTGAACATTTTAATTTTCAATTTTGCATCTATAGATCTTATTTTAACCAAATTACATAAATTTAGAGGTTTAATTCACAAAAACCCTAATTTGTTTTGGTTAATTTGATTTATGGGTTGCATAATTTTTCACTTGTTTCCTAGATTTGATATGGCATAGATTTATCACACACATTGAGTGTACATTTCTTTGACAATTAGATGCATAGAGTTGTTATCTTGATTTTCTAAATCAATTTCAAGTTTAATTTAAGATCTCCATAATGTTCCCTTTTGTGCATATGATGATAGCTCATGTTTTTCTTTCATGCATCTTTATGATTTTCCCTCTAAGAATTCTCCTATTCATAAAGAAAAGATTATTGGCACTTCTTATAAAACCCCCTCTCCTCAAGGTGATGTTTTTGATTAAGATAAAACAGGTTTTACAGGGACACCAAACCCAAATCCATAATCAAAAAGCTAAACAAAAGTGAAACAATCTAAAGCCAAAAACCCAACAAAGACAAAAATAGGGGAAACACCCCATAGAGCCCAATAAAGAAATAACAGTGAAGCCTAGGCAATCCTACCAAAAAACTAACCAAGAGCTTCCATAAGCTCATAATTTTTCTCAATGATGCTTTTGTTGATACCTTCAAGTTCCTCCAAGATGCTCCTTGTGCCACTTATCTCCTTATTCTTGCTCTTAGTTTTGGAAGACGGTCCTGTAGAAACCTGGATTTCTAATCCCTGCAAATTCTTTTCTAGATTCTTCTATTTGGATTTAACAATTGATGGCAAAATGCTAGTGACTGGTTGGGCTATATGGATAGCAATTTTTTCATTCTTTTTTGAGACCGTCGATGCTATTATTTATGGATTCTTTACTAATATCCACCAAAGCCCTGATATTACCTTTTAACTCTTCCATATTCTTCTCAAGGTTGACAATTATGGCTTCATGTTCAATTTTCATGACCTTCACATCTTTATTCAGGTTGTGAGTCATTTTCAGCAGCTTATCAGTTTTATCCAGCATGGGGTTCTCAGTGAAGGTGTTAATGATCTCTTTTATGCCTTGTTTGAGGAGAAGAACTTCACTAATTACCCAACAAAAACACTTCTCTGGGCTAGATGTGGAATTAGCCAAAAGAGTATCGATATTCACTTCAATATTTTTCCTATTTTCAAGGTCCATCTGGTCCATATTAAGGGGTATATCCAACTTTATCTATTCTTCCCATTTTTCCTCTGTATCCACCTCTTTCCCCACTTTTTTTTTATAGATTTGTTATGTCCCATCTCCTGGGGTTTGGAAGGTGGGGTTTTGTACTTTTTAGCTACAAATCTAGGGTTTTTTCTGCTACTTTTAGTGCCCGACGTATCTTTTTTTGGGGGGCCCTCTTTCTCAAAGGGTGAATGCTCTAGGTCATCATCAGACACATGAAGATAACACTAGTCCATGGCCATCTTACCCAGACCCTTCTTGTCCTCATATTCAGTGTCTGACACCACATGTACATCAGGACCAGAGGAGGGTTTTGGTTGGACTCAACTTTGTGAGCTGGGGAAGGTTAACCTCATTCATTTTAGCATATTACATGATAAGGAGAATAAGCCCCTCATGTAACTCAGGGTTATCATTATTTTTAGCATGTTTATCAAGACCATTCTCCAGAGAAGAAAGAAGATAAAATGAGAGAGAAAACTTCCTATCATGTCTAAAGTGATTTAAAATAGTAAAATGATAGGAGAAAATACTTCCATAATGCCCATCTAAGGTAATGTACCTCATGATGACCTCCACCATATCGGCCCATAGGCTCAACAAATATTTTCTATTATATCCCCCATTAGCCATCCTCCTCACCCTGTCTTGTTCACTTTTCTTGCCAAAGAACATAGACATAGATTCCTTCGTTGCCTTGCGCTCTCTGTAAAAGTTCTTCCCATCTATCGATAGCCCAGTAATTTCTGTAGTAAAAATCTAATCGATTCTGAATTCCGCTCCATAAGCCTTGAGGATGCCTTTATTCCAACCATATACAAAACCTTCCATTGCTTCGGGGTCTTGACCATGCAAATTTTTCATATAGGGGACAAGGCCACCATCTAATATTTCAGTCCATAATTCTTTATTTTGTTTCCAATTCTAGTACGAAGTCAGCTCCATTCTACTTTTATCTCCTCCCATATCAAATTGTCTTTGTTGATTATGTTTACTGTTTCAAACCCCCATCCCATAACATAGAACATAAAACCAGGGGGCCAGGAACAATTTGGAAGCCCTTGTGTTGTGTCAATTCCACTTATTACAAGAAGTGGCTTTACTCATGTGAAAGGATGGTATCATTAATATTCATCTATTGAGAGAAAGAAAGATCAATAGCATCCCTTTGTGTCAGCTCACACAAGTATATGGGGAAGGTTTCCCCTTCCATCCACCACTTGATTTTATCATACGCCACCCCCAAATTGGTCACATAGTCTGCAGGTTGGTTACCTTCCCGATAAACATGAGTAATTCAAAATTTATCTAACTTGGCCATCAAATCGAAATAATCCCTAATTTAATGTTTGATAGTCCAACTAGGAGGCATCTTTTTAATCAAAAAATTAATGATATTAAGGAAATCACTTTCCAACCATACCTTTTTATGCCCTCCTCAAATAGAAAGTTGAAGCCCAATATAAGCTATATTTGCCTTTAAAAAGTGGTTTATTCAGGTACCTAGAGGGAGTTCCACTACTGAGACAAGCCTACCATTCTAATCACATGCAACTCCCCCACAAATGGCTAGCCTAGGGTTCCCCTTAGCCGCCCCATGAATATTAATTTTAATCCACCCTCTAGGAGGTGCAACCCAAAGAATATTTGATCTGGTTTGCTTAGTCTTGATAGTAGGTTTAGAGATGTCATAATTGATATGCCATCTGTTAATGAATTCCCAATTTGAGACAGAAGTAAGAATAAAAAGATCAAACTGATGAGACAAGAAAAATGACACAAAATTTTTCCTTAATGGAATTTTGGATATGATGGGCAACAAAGAAAGCTGAGGAATCTTTGTCCTTGAAAATACGGTTGTTCCTTTCCTTCTAGATACCCCATGCAATGTGTGGGAGAATGAAACTCCACAACACCATAAGGGAGGGGTTATCAATAGGGCTCCTCCATTGGAGCCAATAGTCTACAAGACTGAAGGGGAAACTCCACATAATTCCCCAGAGGTCAAGAAAATAAGCCCATATCTCTTGGGAGAAAACATAGTGAACCAGTAGACGAGAGACATCTTCTTTACATAGAAAGCATCTATTCAGAATAGACATCCCTCTCTTGCATAAATTATCAATAGAAAGCACCTTATTCTACATAAAAAGATAGAAAAAATATTAATTTTAGGAAACAAGAGATGATTCCAAAGAAGGGACCAAAAAGGAGCAGGAGAATGCATCTTGAGGTGCAATTTAAAAGCTTGGGAGACTAAAAAACCACTAGAAGAAGAGCCTTCCCAAACAAAGGAATCCTCGACAGGACAAGAAGGAATATGAATATGAGAAATCCAATCCTGCAAGGGTTTCAGAACAGGATCAAGTCTACAAAGATCCACCAAGTGACCTTCCCTAGTATTATTAGCAACCCAGATGCCAACCTATTGCACACACAAGGTTCTAATTTGAGAAGTCCAAGGTTTATCAATCAGAGGACCATCATCCGCCCACCAATCTTCCCAAAATCAAATTTTCTAGCCATTATAGAGGCTCCATCTCGAGCCTTTTAAGAATATGGGCTTTGTCTTAAGAATATTTGTCCAAAGGGTTGAAGTAGACTGAGGAATAGAGGGATCTTATTAAACATCTGGATGGAGTAAGGGGGATCAAGGTATTTCTTCTAGATGATAGAGATCTACTCATTAGAAGCCATAAGGCATCTCCACAATTGTTTAGCTAGAAGAGCAAGGTTAAAATCTTGAATATGTCTAATAGAAAGACCGCCAAGCTTCTTCGAGAGAAAAAATTGATCCCAAACAACCATATGAAACCAATTTTTGGTCTTCGTACCCATTCATAAGAAGTTATTTTGGATTTTCTCCATTAGGTCTATAAATTTTTGAAGGTATCTTGAATAAGCTTATCGAATACACAGGTAGATTTTGTAGAGAAGCTTTGATCAATTGTAGCTTACCCACTTGACTCAAAAGGGAACCTTTCCATCCAGCCAACTTGGTTTGAAAACTATCAATCAGACTGGACCAAATAGAATTAGGGGTAGGACCGAATAGAGAGGGAGCCCCAAATACGTAGATGGAAAAGAGACAAGTTTACACCCCAAAGTTCTAGCAATTTTGATCTACTTATGTTCAGGGGTGTTAATGAAAAAGATAGAACTTTTAGGAAGGCTAATCCTTTTACCTGAACCTTTTTCATAAAGAGACAGAAGTTGCTTCATATTCTTAGCTTCCAACATTGATCCTTCACCCAACAAAAGTGTCATGAATAAATTATTGATGCGAGCAAACTTGAATATTAGAAGACGGGCGAAGACCTTTGAGCCTACCAATTCCAACATCTATTTGTATAATTCTGCTGAAATCTTCTCCCATTAAAATGAAAATGAATGAAGAGATGGGGTCCCCCTATCTGATTCCTCTGGAACTCGAGAAAAAACCTGATGGAGAACCATTGATCAACACTAAAAAATTGGGAGTAGAGATACACTGATTCACCAATTTTGGACAAAATGATCACTGAAACCAAAGGCTTGAAGAATTCTGGTGAGAAACTACCAATTCACCCTATCATAAGCCTTAAGTAAGTCCAAATTTAATAGGAAACATGGCTTCTTGTTAATTGAAAGAGAATGGATATTCTCATGGACTCCTCAAGGTGATATTTTGATGAATGATGTTGATCTTTTTAATAAAAAGTCTCTCTCATAGTGAGATCCTAGAAGAAGAGAATGATATCATAAACACCTTCCTTAATTTTATCTTACCCTCCATACATGGTATTACTCCTAAAGATGAAGCATTAATGATTTTTTTTACCCCTCCTAAAATTCCTATTATTCACAAGGAAAGAGTCAATACTCTTATCAGTGATCTCTCTATTCGAGAGAAAGCATTGAAGAGAAACATAACACAATCCTCTACTAATAATGATACCTTAGCGCAAGTGGGGCAAGACCAAAATGTTAACTTATCAGTCCCTTTAGATTCTCCTCATTCTCCTAGAGCCAATTTTAATCATCAAAACATCTGTAGAAAGGATGATGTTATGCGTTTCATTCATGATCTATCTCCAAACATAACATTAAGTAAAGATGAGGCCTTAGATGATAATGATCTTCCTTCCCAACCTATCAAAGAAATCATGAATAACGATGATAGAAAGGAAACTTTTTCCACAAAAGATATTCCTTCTTCATTTATTTATTCACTCGACCCTTCAAAATACCACAAAGATCTTCTCCCAATAAATACTACATCTATTCCTAATTTTTTATCACAACAAGAGGACATTTTACATGAGCTCCTTAAAGCTAATCTAATTACCCTACCTTTGAAAAATTGAAGAAAGAATTGTAAGAAACATTTGGACAATCCTTCTTTTTGAAAATATCATCAAATACATGGCCATTCTACAAATGAGTGTAATTATTTGGAACGTAGAATTAGACAACTTTTATAGTTCATATCATTCAAGCATTCAATGATGATGGGATGATCCCTCATCTTATTTCATCTCTATAATAGTCATTCATCCCTTCATGTTGCTCCTCACCCTATGACATAATTAGTCAGCTTCATTGGGGGCTCTTTTTCATAAGAGGTGATGTTATTTAAATTACAAACATCTTGGGGCAGCAACATCATTCATTATTGCCTCTATCCTATCTTTTCTGTCTATCTCTAAGGTTTTCACTAGTCCCTTTAGGGGTTGCATTTTTCATACTTTGATGTCCTTTCTTGCATGGAATGGTATGTCTCTTATGATCAATCTCTCCTTAGGGGAGTATGTGATCCTTCATTTTAATTTTCCCTCTTTCCCATTGAATATTACTTCTTCTTTAGAGTTATATTTTACATGTATAATATCTCTTTTTGCATTGAAAATTACTTCATGTGAGTATATGGTGCATTTGATTATATTTAATCTCTCCTTAGAGGTCATGTAATTCTTCTCATTGTCCTTATGCTTTTGGGGGGAAATTCTTTTTCTCCCCTTCTAAGGATCCACTTTTCTTTTGTTGAGTGGTGTTTGCTTATGATTTGATGTCATTCCTTGTGTGAAGTTGTTAGTTTGCTCAAGGATTCTCTCTTATGCAAAAGGTGTATTTACTTGGATACAACCTCTTCTTCACTTGAAAATGTATATATATTATAAACTTACCCCTCACATTGGGTCAAAAGTGTATCATCCTTCATCAAGAATCCCTTTCACCTAGCAATAGGAGGAAGGTAGGCATTCTCGTTCCCCTTCTCCTTCTTTTGGTAGAAGATGTTATGTTTGTTAAAGAACTCCTCTTGGAGGTAGATTTATTTTGAGAAAAGACTTCTTCTCCTCAAAGGATCCTCTTTACACTTGTTAGAGGATAGCTCTTTTTTAGTTATCTTATCCTTACTTGTAAGAGTATTCTTTCTTTATCTTGGATTTACGAACATTTTTGCGTAAAGGATATCTCCTTGTTGTTAAGGTGGGTATCCTTGTTATTACCTTCCTTAAGACATCAACATAGGGCTATGTTGACATATTAAGGGGGGGCATACATATTTCCCTCTTTGTACTATATTGTACCATATTTTTGCATGTCTAAATGGGGTGTTCAGACTTGAAACCAGAAAAAACAAAGTCTTATAGGGGATGCTTCATGCCCAAAACTAGACACAACATTGATATATGTCTTAGATGGGGTGCACATTCCCAAAACCAAAGAAAACAAACTCTTACAAGGGATTTCCTTGAAACCAAGCATATATTTGTCTTATATGGGGTTACACATTCTCAATACCAGAGAAAACAAACTCTTATACGAGGTGTTCCCGAAACCAAACTTGCCCCTTGGAATTTGCATTTTTATTATATGTCTTAAATATGTTGAAGCATGCTCAAAACTAGATAAAACAAACTCTTATGTGGGGTGCTATAAACTTGAAACCAAACATCACTTGCACACACATGAGGATGATTGCAAGTAGAAAAACATAGCTATACTATTCCTACTCTCCTCCCCAACATGGATCGCCTAGAAAAACACATCTAGAATGTGTAGCCATGTCCTCTCTCATTATTCTCATGGATCACCTAGAAAAACACATCTAGAGTGTGTATCCATGCTTCTCTCCTTCTTCTCATGAGTTCATAGCTTAACTAGTTGTAGTTCATGGATGATGTGTGTTCTTGCTCTCTTATGTGATCCCTTGTGTTCTTGAGATAAAAATTTTCAAGAATGATATTAGTGGTTGAGAGATTTTGATATTGAGGTCTCTTCGGCTAGTTGACTTGAGGTCTTTATTTTGGTTTATAACTCTTTTGTGTTGTGTGTATTTTATCCTTGCCTGCCTTTGTTTGTTTGCCTTTTTTGAATTTTTCTTGTTTTGTGTGCTCTTGTCTGCATTTGAGTGAGTTAAGATCCTAAGATTGGGGGAGGCTTGGTTCCTCAAAATTAGTGATGTTTTATACTCCTTGTGATTATGCTCCTCATTGATCCCCTCCATCTCTTTTGTCTACTTTACCATGAGTATTTGCATAGGCTAATACTCTCATTAAAGTGGGGGCTAAGTGTAACATTGTAAATTATCACCGAATCAATTTACACCACATATTTTTTCTCCTACTTTAGCGTGTCTCCCTCTCATCTCCTATTTGGGTCCGTTCGGTGACTTAACTTCATTTTTGATACCATGTACACCTACCAATTACTTTCCTGGAGGGATGTCCTTCTCCCTAGGGTAAATTATGGTCAAGCCCTATTTTGAAATATGAGATAGGCCCTATCTCTCCGATAGGAAATAAAATTGGTGGCTCAACATGACCATTGGTGGTCAGCCTAATTGGTAAATTAACCTAGGAACCCCTATATAAATACTTCAATCAATCTATTTCAATTCTAAGTCTCCATCTCCAAGCAATCAAATGTTTGTATATTCATTATCAAGCATTTCATAGGTTTTCAAGGTTGCACATTCTTCATTCAACCATTGTGGAAAAAAATTACATCATTCATATGCAAGTATGTATGTGTGATTAGGATTTTGTCATGTTCATTCCATTTCATACACCATATGAGATTACATTCAAGAAGCAAAGTAGATCATTATTAGCAATTGCAGATTTGAGGTATACCTTTCCATTATTTATTTTAGTATTTGTAGTATTTCATTCAAAGTTAATTCCTAAACCGGGGTTTGACTTAGGAAAACCCCTATTCCCAACCATTTTCTATTTCTTTCTATGTGTAGGAAACAGGTGTGAAGTTGCAATTCTCAGAATTGGTTTTATTTACAGAGATGAACAGGTTCCCCTTTGGATGACAAAAAGTGTAGAGGACCAGAGCAACGGGCATTTTGGTCCCAACAAATCAGGAGCTCCTTTTGGGATCAGATCCAAATACATTTATATTACTCAAATCTAGGTTTGTGGCTTGATTCAATGACTGTAGCTCACTGTTCATACATAAATTACTTCAATTCCAACACATTTACTCTAATTTTAGCATTTCAACAATTCAACTTAAAAGAGGATAATCAACCCTCGATCTAGTGAATCCAATAGAATTCTCAGCCCTATCCTTTCTGATTTGTGGCTAGATCTCTTGGGTTCACTCCTCTTTAATGTAGTGGTACCTAAGAAAAATATTGGTGGTATTCTCCCTTCTAGTGATGGAAACCCTAATTTTTCACCATTATAGAAACATGTTATTTGTATGTCATTCATTGCATTAAAAAAAAGGGTCAAGGTGAGTCCAAATGAAGGGGTAAAGTGCTAGGTGTGAATATTTCACCTTTACATTTAGTTACTTTGACTTGCATATGAATTATTTTGAAGTTGTAGGTGAAAGTATATTACCAACTAGCATAAAAGTGAATAACAAGCATGCCTATTAAAACAAATAGATATGGATGATGAATGCACCCACACTCCTTGAAATGAAAGTTTCATCTTCAAAATAAAAACTCCATGTTGAAACCTGCAAGAACCAATTTCCATAAGTAACATATAATAAAAACCTAAACTAAGAATTAAGAAGAAAAAACCTAAAGGAACTAAGATAATCGCTTGACAATATGGATGAGTAAAAATATATATATAAAAGAGAGGGGCTTCAAAAGAGCCTACATAGAAAAAATACTCCCTCCAACAAGATGGGAGTGACATAAACATAAAATAACATCACTTATACAATAATTTCTACAGTCAAAACAAATGAATCAAGATAAATCTCAATTAGGATTAGACTTTTTTAGTTGAATGTGTATTTACTCACATACATATGGATGCAAAAACGTCCATCAATAAAGACTAGAAGCCTTTAATTTGACGGGTTTGTGACACGTTTGTGACACTTAAATGCATGAAAAGAAAAAAAATATTTTATTATTTTTAATTTAATTTATTTTCTCTTCCAATGCAATCAATTAACTAATTTTTAATTATTTAAAACTAATATATCTTTATTTCCAACCACTCACTCTAAGTTTAACTATCAATCAATTTGTCCATCTCCATCATGCAATCACTTAAATTCATAATTATCTCAATTTAATATTATTAATTATGGGGATTGAAAGTGTCCCTACATAAAGTCCACTTTTTTCTCAATGAGAAGGATAAGAATGAATATAAAATAAAATAATAATAATAATAATAATAATAAATGTAAATATAATCATATAATCATATCTTAATAATAATTCGATAT
The DNA here is from genome assembly GCF_030272615.1 of Cryptomeria japonica. NCBI lineage: Eukaryota > Viridiplantae > Streptophyta > Pinopsida > Cupressales > Cupressaceae > Cryptomeria > Cryptomeria japonica. Next base: position 603,350,704 of record NC_081411.1, on the reverse strand, counting down.
TAATTACAATACTATAATATAATAATAATTTAATATTAATTATAATATAATAATTTATAATAAATTTTTAAGTGGAATAATGAACAAATATGATATCTTTTCACGTACTTTCCCTATATTCCTCTAAAGATAGGTATTGCTAGTATTATTGCTCAATTGAGAACTAACTCTCATCAACTTCCATGTGAAACAAGGTAGTGAAAAAGACCAAAAGAAACTTGGAAAGAAAGGGTGTATATTTTTTGCATTTATGGGGCAATTGTATCTAAAAGAAACTTCATTTAGAAATGTGATGCTTATAGAGACATCGAGAGCAATTATGATAATATTTTGACAACTGACTCTTAGTATAGTCTTTTCAATGAAGGGGTTGTTGAGAAATTAGGGGTGCTCATCATCATCTTGTATAGAAAAAGAACATAAATACAAAATTCAATGATGGCAAGATTGACTGCTATGTTACTAGATGTCTTTTTGGGTTTCAATGACAAAAATGAGTTTAAACTTACTATTTGTTAACCTTTTTACCAACTTCAGCTAGATTTATTAATGCCAATAAAGCTCGAGCTAGAGTTGGCATTAAGTTATGGATTTTTTAGGCACAGTTAACTATGATATTAACTAATTCTTTTTCTAGTGGAATTATTATACTTCTGCTCATGCATGTTAGGTGGTTTATATAAATTATATTAAAAGAAAAGAATGAAATTTAAACATTCTTTTAAAATGTTTTAAAATTTTAATTTTTTTACTATTATAACTTGCAGGGAAGTTTAATGGTGTTGCACTATCTACCAGTGAGGCGCAGTAAATCTGCCGGAGAAAGTTTAACGTTTTGATTTTTGGTTTTATTCTGATAGCTGTAGAAAATCAGCTCTCTATAAAACCCTTTATATGGTTATTGTAATAGTTAAGTTTGGATATAAAATATATATTTCTCGGGTCTGGTAATCCTGGTTTTTGTTCAGCTGTGAACAGATTTCGTTTTAAATTATCAGAGGTGCAGTAGAGAAAGTGAGCAATGGCAATCCAGGCAGTGTGGGCTGTGGCGCTAATACTTTTAGCACCGCTTTGCGCAGGAGAAATTAGGGTTTCGAAGATTCGATTGGATGCGTCGCCAATCATCATGTTGGATAGCTTCGGATTCACGCAGAGTGGGCACTTAGAAATAAGAGTGAGGGATGCATCGTACAAGGGCCCAAAGGAACTCACTCCCTCTCGCATGGGTTTCTTCCTCAGCACGCCAGATGCTTGGCCCCATGTCCAAAATCGCAACACCTGCGCCCTCGACACTACGCTCGTCAACCCCATTTTCACTTTCAATAATCTCCAAAACAAGGCTGCCAACATTAGCTATCAAGATTTCGATGCCAATCAGTACACCCTTGCCTTTGCCAATTGCAATCCGGAAACCTTCGTTTCAATGGACGTGACAACTACTGCGTATAATTTAGAGGGTGGTGGGACGGGGGCTAAAGATTATCTTTCAGTTGGTGAAACAGAGCTGCCCAAGCTTTATTTTTACATGTCTCTGATATACCTGGTTTTATCTGGGGTTTGGACTATGTCGTGGTGAAACGCCGTGCTATGGCCTGCCGGATCCATTTTTTAATGATTGCACTGGTCTGCCTCAAGGCCCTAAGTTTAATCTGTGAAGCAGAGGAGAAGTTTTATATCAAGACAACCGGGACTGCCCATGGATGGAATGTGTTGTTTTATATCTCGAGCTTCCTCAAGGGAATCATGTTTTTTAGTGTAATTGTTCTGATTGGCATGGGCTAGTCGTTTTTGAAACCCTATCTTGAGGAGAAGGATACAGAGTTTTTTATGGGCGTGATTTCCTTGCAAGTTATTGCTAACACCATCGCTGTTGGGATCGATCGGAGTCTGCCTTGGTCGGAAACCTGGGTTTTGTGCAAGGTGATGTTTTGGGTTGTGGAAGTGTTCTGCTGCTGTTTTGTTCTCTTCGCAATTGCATCTTTTCTCAAGAATTTCGTTGAGGCTGCTCAATCAAATGGCAAGGCTCTGCTCAATCTGATACGTGTCGAGAAGTATTGTACTGTGCTATTGGGTTATCTCATTCTTACCGGTGTTGTGGTGTATCCCCTGGCTATCTTTATTGCTTACCAGTATGCCTGGATCAGTATATTGATTGGAGAATTGGTAACACTTGGGTTTTATGTGTTTACCGGTTGCATTTTCCAGCCTGTGGAAGACAATCCCTGTTCTGAAGACGAGGAGGGAGCATTGAAGATGGATGATGACTCTGAGTTGTAAGATGGTGGTCTTTTGAACGATCCTTTTACAGATCTGGGAGAAGATATTAAAGAGGGATTAAGAATGATGGGTTAACCTGCTACAAATTTCTGTTTTGTTTATGGATCATTAGGTATTGGGATTTTCCTTTTTTTTTTGGCTTTCTGCTTATGTATATGGTAGATTTAGATTTCGGTATTTGAAAGTAGAGGCCAAAGACATGGAACGCTGGAATCTGGCCTATAAAATTGTGGTGACAGTTCTCTGAATTTAGATAGTTAATATTTATTAAATTTAAAATCAAATTTGAGATATTAGATTTTCACAGTTTATCGACAGTTCATCGATTGTTGCTGTATTTCTGAATTTAAATGTCTTTTCAATTTCACAGTTCAACTGTGAACTTTTATTCTTTTTCAAAAAAATTATATACAACTAATTTTTTTGTTATATATAATATTTTATGGATATATTAGATAAATAATATTAAAAAGTAATTAAAGCAATTAAAGATGTTTCTAAATATTAGATACATTACATATGTCAGTTATGATCAAATGAGTAAATAAACATTTTAATATTTTAATTTTTTAAATTAATTTTGTTATTTTTTACAAATTTTAAACTTATACATATACATTTTCTCATTATGTTGTTGTTGCGATTGCAACTATCCCAGAGGCTGTGAATGTTTAGTCTGGTGGATGTTAAAAGTTCTTTTTCTTTTTCTATGGATGCAAAAATGTTCATCAATAAAAAGTATAATTTGATGTGACACTTAAATGCATGAAAAATAAACAAAATTATTTTATTTCTCGTACATTTAGTTAAATATTTTTTAAGTATTTAATGCTAATTATATCTTATGAAAATATAAAAAATAAAAATATATTTAAATATAATTATATAATTATTATCTTATTAATAATTTAATATTAATAAACAAAATTATTTTATTTATTTTCTTCTCTCGTACACTTAGTTAAATATTTTTTAATTATTTAATACTAATTATATCTTGTGAAAATATAAAAAAATAAAATATAATTATATAATTATTATTTTAATAATAATTTAAAATTAATTATAATAATATTTTTTTAAATAGAATAATGACCTATAGTCGTCCAAAAATATGCTAGTTAAAGTAGTACTTTAAATATACTAAAAATTTCTTTTCTCAACTATATTTTATTTTTTTAATAAAAATATTTAGCTAACTTTATAAATCATATTCAGTCACTCGCATGCAACTCCATTATTTTTTCTAATTCGTGCAAACTACGAGAAAATACGTTTTATATTCATCCATTAATTTAGCTATGTTGTAAGCATGCCGAATTCAAAAAAAAAAGTACTTGTTTTATTTAAATTTTTTATTGCAAATTCGAAAAACACCATGAGAACTTGCTAGGCTAACTATGAGAAATTGCTTTTATCCTTATACACACCTTTCAATATTTCACTTCTCATCATGTTGTTGTTGCAAGTTACAATTTTTGTTTCTGTAAAAAGTAAAAGCATTTAATTTGATGTGTGTGTGACACTTAAATGCATGAAAAAACAATCATTTTATTTATTTTCTTCTTTCATGCACTCAATTAAATAATTTAATTATTTAATACTAATTATATGTTGAGTTCTATATCTCAATTCTCACTCATTGATCAATCAATTATGTCTATCTCCATTAAGACTAAATTAATTGATTACATGATAATTAAACTTAGAATTAAACTTAGAGTGACTCGTAGTTGAGAGGTGGAAGTGAAAATATAATCAGCGTTAAATAATTAAAATTTATTTAATTAAATTCAGGAGAGGAATAAATAAAATGATTTGATAATTTAACAATAATATAATGATATGATAATTTGATAATAATGTAGTCTTAATAGTTTTGTTTTTTTTGTCTTTGGTCAAGAGTTTAATAGAGATATTTGTTACTAATTTTATTTACTTTTGAGACTATAAAATTAATATTATATTAAAACTTTATAATATAATTATATCTTAATAATAATTTAATATTAATAATAATATAATAATATAACAATTAAAATCTAAAACCTTTTTTAATTTTAAAATTTTCAAACTTATATTTTTATAATTCTTTTTGAGTGAGAGAGAGAGAGAGAGAGAGAGAGAGAGAGAGGAATATGTATTTATGATTTTTTATATATTTTTTAATTTCTAAGATTTTAATAATTGAAATATTTCAATGTATAATTAAATTTTATGCTTTCTTATATAATTAAAACCTCAAAAAAATTATTTTAATCGTTTCTAGCTTGAGTTTTTCGATTTATTTTTATGCCAAAGGTATATTAAGCTCACATATTGGATGAACAAATATATGTTAATAAAAATTAGAATCATTAAATTTGACATATTTGTGACACTTAAATGTGTAGCTAGGAATTCAGGGGAAAGATTCATATCATAAAATAAGCTAACCACAAAATCCTAAATGCAATGAAAAGACTCCTAATCCAATCAATAGAAGATTGAAAGACCAAAAAAAAAAAAAAAGCACAAATCAAAATTCAGATGTTTCCTCCATTAACCTCCATTGTTTTTCTTTCATCTTTAAATTGGATGTGGATCTCACCTACAAACAAAAATGCAAGGGAAAAGAAAGATTGCAAAGTGAAATTTAGAGTGTGAGGATACTAGGAGTGTGGTTAGAAAATGATGAAGACATGGGCTCAATTTATAGGCAATTGAAAGAGTACATAAAATTGGAATGAATGATTTGAAAGAAACAACTTGATTCAAAATTGGAATGATTGAGTGGACAAAGCATGACAAATGCTATGTCGAATTATGGCAAGCTTCTATGCAATAAATAATGTTATTTGGATCCTTCTGCCTAGCGGATGGATTAAAATTAATGTTGATGGGGGCGGCTAAGGGTAACCCTGGGCCAACTGGTTGTGGGGGAGTTGATAGGGTTTACAATGGTAAGCTTGTCTTAGTGGTGGCACTCCCCTTGGGAACTCAGAAAAACCACTACTCTAAGGCTTATGCATCTTACATTGGTTTGCAAATGGTGGTTAGAGAAGGGATCAACCATGTTTGGCTAGAGAGTGATTCGATGAACATAATCAAATGCATTAATAAACACCAGGAGCCAAGTTGGACAATCAAGCATTTGATCATAGAATGTCATCTTATGATTGCTAATCTGGATGATTTTAAAGCTTCTCACACATATCGGGAATAAAATGCCCCACTAATTATATGAAAAATCTCGGGGTGGATTATGTGGAGGTTAAATGGTGGATGGAAATGGAAAGTTTCCCAAGAAACCTGTGTGAGATGACTAGAAAGGATGCCAAATTAATCAACCACTCATTACCAATTCATAATGGTAGAACGTCATTGGGATAATATCTCTTGGTGGATGTTTTTCACGCCTCCCAATTCTAGCTATTCTAGAGGCTTTGATTGTTTCTAGTCAAGTTTGTTGTTGTGTGTTCTGGGTGTGTTTTCTTGCACTTTCAAAATTGTGCATTTCATGGGGGGGTGACAAGAATAGGATGGAACCTACCTCTTTTGAGAACTGGAAAAGGAATACTGAGGTTTGGAATGAGATTTTGGATGGGGGCCTGGTGTCGTTTATGGAAAGGTTGAAGGGGTTTTCGTCGAGTGCCACTGAAGATTTTGTGAGAGGTTGGGATAATGGTATCCTAAAGGTCTATGGCTCTAAGTTTATGATTGATGAATATTTTATCACTGAAACTACTAGTATATAGATGGAGGGAAGGAAGTTTTATAGAGAACAAAAATCTACTGAAGAAGCTATCTCCACTTTCTTTGACAAGCAGAAGGAGCAGGATAGGGTTTAGAAGATGGCTAATGGTGGCTACAATTGGAAGGATCTTTAGATGCCTTGGGCTGCTATGGTGGAGTTTATCATGAGATACATCACTCTTGATGGGCGGTATGCGATAATTTTTCCTACCATTTTGTCATTTTGAATCACTTTAGGCATGATAGAAAAATTTCCATCTCGTTTTATTTGCTATCTTCCTTAAGGAATAGTCTAGGGAAACATGCAGAGAATATGGATAATCCGGTCCTCCATGAGGGCCTTATTCGTCTTATTATAAATTATGCCAAATCCCATGAAGTCAAGTCCTCCCCTGTTTTGAAAACCCATGATTCTTCTTCCAACTCGGAGGTTCAGGTGGTTTCCGACATAGACTTGGAAGGGGAAGATAGCAGGCTTACCAAGGACTAACAAGATCAAGACTTGTTTGACGACCCTGAGTATTGTCTACCTACTGGTGAGGGTCCCATTTAGAATATAACCTCTGGGACAGGTAGTAGTAGGCGCAACAAACACCCTAGGTGGGCCACTAGCAAATATAAAAATTTGGGTACCAAGTCTACTGACTTTGTTTCTCCCAAATCTAAGAAGACCAAACCCGGAAAGGGGGGGGGGGGGCAATAAAGATAGTGAACTAGAGATTGAAATCGACATTCCCATAGACATTGATCTTGGGAAACATGGGAGGGTTGTCATTGACCTAGATTTGGATACATGCATTTCCTTTGTGACCAATGGTCAGTTGGATGGTCTCCAGAAGATCAACATGGAGATTTAAGTGTTAAAAGAGGGTATAAAGGATATTGTGGATACTTTTATGGACAACCCTGAACCAACTAATACGAAGAAACTCCTCCAGTTGACCCAAAAAGCTAGTGAAGATGTGGACAAGATGAAATCAAATCATGAAAGAAGAATATGTAATCTGGAGATTAGCTTGGAAGAAATTAAAGGAATTTTGAAAAATCTAGTAGAGATCAGCAAGGCTACCATGAATAATAGTTCTGAAGGCTTGATAAGGGTCGATAATATGATTGCGGATTATAGGGTAGATCCCACTACCAGTGTGACTCCTTCAGATTCCAAGCAGAAAAAGAAAGTGCACGGTGCAGGTGGTCAGATTTCTCCTTCCCATACTATGAAAGGTCCGTGTACTCATACCAGGAGCAAGGAAGCTCCAAATTTATCATGGATGAGTTGGAGGCTATCAATAGGAAAGTTATTCAAAAGAATGCAGATCTGTTGCATTCTTATCAATAGGTCTTTGTTTCTTCTGGTTTCAGTCTATTTTGTGTTTTACGTTGTTTTGTGGGCTTGGCCCAAGATGGTTTATCTTTTGTCGTTAGTTTTTTTTCTTTGATGCTTATTCTCTGGTTGTTATAAAACTTTTGGTTTCGGTCCTTGTAAAACCCGTTTACCTTAATCAAAAACTTCTATGCAAGAAATATTACTCATTCTTATGCACATTTATGACAAACTACTAAGACAATTCATGAAGAATTTATAAGATAATTAGCCATGAAATTAGCTCTCAATTATGACAAAAAGGAAGCATGAAAAGTGGAGAAATTAGGGGAGAATAATTAGTGGGAATTTAAAATTTTAAAATTAGTAAATTAGGTGTCATAAATTAGGTGGCATTAAGAAATAAATTCAAATTTATTAATTAACTTACAAGAAGAAAAGGGAAATTAGCCAACTAAATAATTAATTTAATTGTAACATAGGATAAACAAATAAATTTATTTAACCTAAGGGAAGAAAGTGTTAAGAGGATTAAATGATTAAATCACAAAACCCTAGGAAATGGATTAGAAATGAATTGGGCCAAGAAAATATTGAAACGGGTATGTGCAGGATCATGGTGTGCCAAAACAAGCCCTTAAGTGACAATGAAATTTTGAAAAATTAGAGTTATGCAACTTGACATGAAAATTTGAACAAGTTGTGAGCATTATTTTTAAAATATGTAAGAAGAGAAGCTATAGAAAATTGAATGCAGTTTCTAAGCTACTAGTTGTTTTTTGAAAAAAAAATCCTATTTGATGAAAATTTCAAATTTCAATGCAGTGGTACTAAAATTTCAGGAAAATATAAGAAGTGGACATATGTATGACCACCATAATCACAATCAAATCATAATATTTTTTTATAATATTTATGATACAAGTATTAGACTCATGTTCGGATGTGACACATATTTTTTTATAATTTGTTATCAAGTAAATAATTATTTATGAATTTTTTACTACAGCTTTTCATAAATTCAGAAACTCCTATGTCTGACAACCTTAACTTGGTCAAAACCTTATGAATTTTTTAATATTTTTTAATTTTTCCCTATAGTAGTCAAAGCATAGGATGTGATGCATGTTTCGGATTAAAAAAATGTTATACCATTTGAAAGTTATGAGTGTTTTTCAATCAGTCTATCAATCAGGACTATTGTCAGAATTCAATTAGAAAATAAATAATAATTATTTATTAAAATCAAAATAAGACAATCCTTATATTGTTGGAAAGATGAGAACGTACTTAAAAAACCCTTTTCATTTTATGAATTTTGGCTACCGAAAAGGTCGTCAGCCACCAGTATAAAGTCTGGAAAATAAAGGAATACTGAAAAACACATTTTTTCAGTTGACTTTCCAGGCTTGTCAATCGGATATCCGATTTTAATAAGTAAATTCACTAACTAAATTTGCACATAATTAATCTATTGTTTATTGATATATTAATATATAATATTTTAATATATTAATTTATAAATAAATTAGTATATGATATTAGGGAGAGGGAGAGGGGGGAGTGGGGGGGAGAGAGAGAGAGAGAGAGAGATTGTGTCGTTATGTGTCCTATGGTGTCCTAAGGGATCATATTGTGTCTTACGACCCCTTAGGACACTATATGACCCCTTAAGACACCAAATTGTGTCGTTATGGGTCATATTGTGTCCTAAGGGATCATATTGTTTCATACGACCCCTTTAAGACACCACATGACCCCTTAGGACACAATATGACCCTTTACAACTCTATACGATGTCGTTATGGATCATATGACCTCTTATGACACCATATGGTGTTTTTAGGGGTCATATAGTGTTCTAAGGGGTCATGTGACACCATATGACCCCTAAGGCCAACATATGATCCCTTATGACACCATATGGTGTCTTAAGGGGTCATATGGTGTCCTAAGGAGTCACGAGACACCATATGACCCCTAAAGACAACATATGACCCCTTATGACACCATATTGGGTCGTTGTGGGTCCTATGGTGTCCTAAGGGGTCATATTGTGTCCTACAACCCCTTAGGACACCATATGACTCCTAAGGACAACATACGACCCCTTATGACACCATATTGGGTCGTTATGGGTCCTATGGTGTCCTAAGGGGTCAAATTGTGTCCTACGACCCCTTAGGACACCATATGACCCCTTAAGACACCAAATTGTGTCGTTATGGGTCATATTGTGTCCTAAGGGGTCAAAATTATGTCATATGACCCCTTTAAGACATCATATGACCTGTTAGTAGGCAATATGATCCTTTACGACTCTATATGGTGTCGTTATGGTTCATATGACCCCTTAAGATACCAAATTGTATCGTTATGGGTCATATGGTGTCCTAAGGGGTCATGGGACACCATATGACCCCTAAGGACAACATACAACCCCTTATGACACCATATTGGGTCGTTATGGGTCCTATGATGTCCTAAGGGGTCATATTGTGTCCTACGACCCCTTATGACACCATATTGGGTCGTTAGGGGTCATATGGTGTCCTAAGGGGTCATGGGACACCATATGACCCCTAAGGATAACATACGACCCCTTATGACACCATATTGGGTCGTTATGGTTTTTATGGTGTCCTAAGAGGTCATATTGTGTCCTACGACCCCTTAGGACACCATATGACCCCTTATGACACCATATTGGGCTGTTAGGGGTCATATAGCATCCTAAGGGGTCATGGGACACCATATCACCCCTAAGGACAACAAACAACCCCTTATGACACCATATTGGGTCATTATAGGTCCTATGGTATCTTAAGGGGTCATATTGTGTCCTACGACCCCTTAGGACACCATATGACCCCTTAAGACACCAAATTGTGTCGTTATGGGTCATATTATGTCCTAAGGGGTCGTGGGACACCATATGACCCCTAAGGAAAACATACAATCCCTTATGACACCATACTGGGTCGTTATGGGTCCTATGGTGTCCTAAGGGGTCATATTGTGTCCTACGACCGCGTAGGACACCATATGACCCCTTAAGACACCAAATTGTGTCATTATGGGTCATATTGTGTCCTAAGGGGTCATGGGACACCATATGACCCCTAAGGACAACATACGACCCCTTATGACACCATATTGGGTCGTTATGGGTCCTATGGTGTCCTAAGGGGTCATATTGTGTTGTACAACCCCTTAGGACACCATATGACCCCTTAAGACACCAAATTGTGTCGTTATGGGTCATATGGTGTCCTAAGGGATCATGGGACACTATATGACCCCTAAAGAAAATATACAACCCCTTCTGATACCATATTGGGTCATTATGGGTCCTATGGTGTCCTAAGGGGTCATATTATGTTCTACAACCCCTTAGGACACCATATGACACCTTAAGACACCAAATTATGTCGTTATGGGTCATATTCTATCCTAAGGGGTCATGGCACACCATATGACCCCTAAGGATAACATATGACCCCTTATGACACCATATTGGGTCGTTATGGGTCCTATGGTGTCCTAAGGGGTCATATTGTGTCCTATGATCCCTTAAGACACCAAATTGTGTCGTTATGGGTCATATTGTGTCCTAAGGGGTCATATTATGTCCTACGACCCCTTAGGACACCATATGACCCCTTAAGACACCAAATTGTGTCGTTATGGCTCATATTGTGTCCTAAGGGGTCATGGGACACCATATGACCCCTAAGGACAACATATGACCCCTTAGGACACCATATTGGGTCATTATGGGTCCTATGGTGTCCTAAGGGGTCATATTGTGTCCTACAACCCCTTAGGAAACCATATGACCCCTTACGACACCAAATTGTGTTGTTATGGGTCATATTTTGTCCTAAGGGGTCATCGGACACCATATGACCCCTAAGAATAACATAAGACCCCTTACAACACCATATTGGGTTGTTATGGGTCCTACGGTTTCCTAAGGGGTCATATTGTGTCCTATGACCCCTTAGGACACCATATGACCCCTTAAGACACCAAATTGTGTCGTTATGGGTCATATTGTGTCCTAAGGGGTCATATTATGTCCTATGACCCCTTACGACACCATATGACCCCTTAAGACACCAAATTGTATCGTTATGGATCATATTGTGTCCTAAGGGGTCATGGGACACCATATACCCCCTAAGGACAACATATGACCCCTTAGCACACCATATGACCCCTTGCCTAAGAGGTCATATTGTGTCCTAATGGGTCACTCTCTCCCCTCTCTCCCCTCTCTCCCCTAATCTCTCTCTCTCTCTCTCTCTCTCTCTATCTCTCTCTCTCTATCTCTATCTCTATCTGTCTGTCTGTTTGTCTGTCTCTCCCTCTCCCATGATCTCTCTCTCTCTCTAAAATATGAGTAATGAAATCGGATATCAGATTTTACCGGATATTCTATTTATGTCACTGCCATTAATGTGGCAACAGTAAAAAAAGGCGGCAATGGGAAAATTTTTTGGGACCACAAATTTATACATTAAAATCGGATATTCGATATAATCTGATATTTGGTTTAATCAGATATCCGATTTTTGTAAATAAAAAAGAGCCTTGTGGGCCATTTTGTGGATTCCAACGGCCCATAGTCTTCACATTCTATTTTCTGTCGATGATCACGGGTTTTTAGACAGTTTGAGACAAATTTGTGCTTTTGAGAGATTCTTAAAGTCAAATCTTACATTTTCAATCATTTAGGAGCATCTTTGTGGAGGTAAATGGGGAGTAGTAGTCGTCAGAAGTCTAAATGCAAAAGAAAACTTTCAAATGACCAAATTGAAGTGTATAGAGAAAGAGATAGAGAAGGTCATAGGAGGAGAAGACAAGGTATGTTAAATATTGCTAATATTACTTCAAGTGAAGAGGAAATTGAATTTAAAAATGTTGAACAAGTTATTGAAAATGAAAATGTAGATTTTGAAAGTGAAAATTTTAAATATGTTGAAAGTGATAATGAAAATTCTCAACATGACGTGAGAATGGAAATGAAAATTTGGGAGTTGACAATGAAGGTGTCCATAATTTTGGTGTAAATATGAATTTTTTTGACATTGGAGGTGAAAATGTAGAAAATTTTGACATAGGTGGTGAACATGTGGAAAATTTTGACATTGGAGGTGAAAATGTGGAAAACTTTGACATTGAAGGTGGAATTGCTCAACCAAGTGAACAATATGTAACACCTAATTACTTTAGAAATGAAGACCCTCTCATGGATGAAAGAAAAATTTCAAATCCAATACCTTCAAGAACCCCAAAATGGTTACTTGAAATTGATAAGAACATTATTGCGAATCTTGAAGGCAAGAGGTCAACAAGAACCATTTGGTTGTGGGCTATGCAACTTTTTGACCAAAATTTTACAATAAGACATTGACCGAGCAATGCCAACTCTTTGTTCAATTGCTAAAGATGATAAATATGAGACCATTGCTAAAAAAATTGAAGATTCGTATAAACAAGAAGATGGAGAGAAATTCTATTATTGCCAAAAATCTATTTGATGCTCTCAATTCTATTGGAAAGAATACCAAAGAAAGAGATAAGAGAGCTGCTCAAAGAGTGATTACAACCTCCTTAGTAAGCCATCAATTGAGGAAGGCTCATCAAATGAGACAAACTTGTGTTTATTTGAACATAAACCGTAAAAATTTGGATAGAGCACTTGCACGAAGACAAAGACTTGACGATCCACTTCAACATGATACATGGGCTTTTGTGGGAGGCTTCTACGTGTTGATAGAAAGTTGACTGACAATGTGAAGGAGGAGATTCAACAATTTCGGCACTCTAATTCTAGAGTATCACCCAATGTAAAGGATGTTTTGAAATTAAGAATCGGCAATTGAGATTGCACACCTCATCCCAAACATTTCTTGGAATCAAGCCAAACAATGTTGTACAATTTTTTTTGTCAAGTACATCCAAATTTGCAAATATCACAAAGGGCCTTTGAATCTTTGAAGCCATTTTATTGTGTTCCTCTTCAGATTCGTAATACTTTTTGTTGCAAGTACCATGAACTTTTATGCCATATTCGTTCTACGATGCATACTAATGAGATGTTGCAGGAGTGTGGTGCAATGCTATTTCTAAGATCATCAAGAGACTTGCAAGATCTAATTTTATGCCCTAGAGATGATGGCTGCTATTTCTATAGAAATGATTGTTTGAATGAGAAGTGCTCATAATGTGGTAGGTTGTCAAAGTTTGTTTCATGTTTTCATGAGGGCAGCAAACAGGAGTTTGGAAAGAATTATGTTGAGAAAAAACATATGAGACAGTGAAATATACTTTGAAGAGTGGAGGTGAAGGTTAGAGATGCGAATTAGTCTCAAGAGAAGTGAGTGTTGCTGATTTTATTTTGGATTTTAAGGAAAATATTTTTTACAAGTATGCAAGGCACACCCATAGGTCTCAGTGGTTGGATCAACAGTTTAGGATGTGTAAGAACTCTTTCCTGATTGGCACTATTGTATCGGTGGTTGATTTTGCAGAGAAGTATACATTGCAACCACAGAATGAGTACAGTCTCAGTACTATAATTCAATCCAAATTGTTATTTTTGTTCACATTACATTAAACATGCTCCTGATAGTGCAGAAGAGGATAGGAAGATAATCAGGGAGTATCATTTTTATATGAGTGATGATAGATCACACTCCTCCGAGTATGTGCAACATTCTTTCAAGAATTTTTTTGAGTTCTTGCATGAGAAAGATATTGCAATTGATCGACATATCATATGGTCAAATAACTGTATGGGTGAATTCAAGAATGCCCATATGTTTTATTGGTTGAGTAGCATGCATGTAGAGAGGCTTATACCTCATATTTGGTGTTTTTTTGAGGCAAGGCATGGGAAGGGGGAGCATGATGGAGCAAGTGCATGTTTGAAGAGAGCTCTAGTTAAGGAGAAATGGAGGATTTCAAGTGCAAATTTCTCGGATGCACGTTCTATTGTTGATTGGTGTAGTTCAACATTGTCACATGATTCAGCAGTGACTAGATTCTTTTGGTTGGTTGAGGAGAGCACAGTGGGATATAGATTGGATTGTCAAAAAATTAAAGATTCTTCAAAGATGCATTCATTTCTCAGCTCAGATGCAAGTAAATGGACCATTTGGACACAAGTGTTGGCTTGTTTTTGTCAGAGTTGTGTTTGGTGTGATTAGGATCAGTGCGAGTCAAGTGAGTGGGTTGATATGTGGGTTCCCCAATATCTTACTCCTTTATCTCAAACAATATCTTTGTCAAACGATGACATGGAAAGTTCACTTGAGTATGACCATCTATCAGATCTTGTACAACCAGGACATGTTTTTGCAGTTGTTGCACCACAAGGGAATGAAGACAAATCATAATGTTGGTTGGCATGATGTGTACAGGGAAAACATAATCTAACATAACCAGTGACAGATGATAATAGGTTCACATATCCTACATGTTTAGTTGTTGTTGTGGGAACTTGGTTGTGAACATACATGATTAAAAAGAATGGCATACCTGCATTTCAAGACTATGAGAGACACAAAACCATTCTAATGTATTCACACCTTATTATAGCTATAACTGTCAAGTTGTTGAAGCATCAAGCAAAAACGAAGACCAAAGACCTATGGACAGTGACTATTGCTGATCATGAAGCAATACTAGATACTCTTAAGCAAAGAGATGACCCTTCAAGCATACTTGAGTAGTAGGTCTTTAATGGTGCCTTATTTTTTTTTATCATGCATTTCATTTCAAACAATGATCATTAAACCTTAATTTTCAAGTTTGTTCTGTGTATATTGAGGATGTGTTCAAAATGCAGGTCTATTGATGAACGTTTTTTTTGGCAACATGGTTTTTGCATGCACATAGCGGGTACACTCGATATAATTGGAAGGGACGCATTTTTGCAAAATGACTTATTATCATGCATTTGATGAGCTTTACAATTTTTTTATTAAACAACACTATTTGAAATTTTTTGATGATATAATTATCGCAAAACCTTTATGCTTATGCAAGTCTTTCTTGATGATATACAACAATATCGCATTATGATTTTTGCGTCAACATAGTGGGTTCTCTTGATATAATTAGAAGGGACATATTTTTATGGTATATAATCCAACATTTTCATTTATTATCATGCATTTTAATTGAAGTGATTATCATAAAGCCTTTATGTTCATCCATGCATTTTATGTGTAGACTAACAATTCTTAAACATACCTAGATCATTCGTCGTTGACTAGTTTACTCTTGGTGATGGTACATATTCCTTTGTGCATTAATGAGATTAAATTTTGTGCATAAACACTAAGTAAAGTGAATGAATTGCTATTTAGAAATGACATTATCCACCATCGTCTTCAACCATGCAGAGAAATGCAGTGAGAAGGGCTTTAATCAACATGCATCTTTCTTCAAAGTTATGCTTGTATACTTTGCAGAGAAATTGGTAAGTTTCGTAATTATACAGTCTTGTACATCTTAAAAATGTTTCAAATGATCTATTTATAATTTGACAAAATAATTTGTATTAAGTGTTATAATTTGTTTCTTTTAGCACATTCATTCTGCATAAAAAGGTTGCTTATTTTGGTCTTCATTTATAGGCAGGCATTGTTGTACGTAAGTTTTTCTCTTAGGACATGAGGATGTCTGATGCAAATGAAGTGGGATGTTGTATTTGTATATGGATGTGAATTGATTTAACTTTGTTATGACGATATACAATGTCCATGAGAAAATTGGTTTAGTTATATTGATGATATACAATGTATCTGTACATGAGTAGATTGTTGTAGTTGTATTGATAATAAAAAAAAGAATGTTTGCATATTCCTTCATAGATGTCACATGATAGTGTAATGGTAATTATGTATATACAATACATGGAAATATTGATTATCATTATGTGTCTATAGTGTAATGCTTGTTTATCTATATTTTTCATTGAATGAGACTGACGATTTTTTTGCCAACTTTGCAAAAAATGCTGCCCTAATAAAATTGTAGTGAAACCTAAAAAACCGTGATAGAATTTTGTAGGGACCCCTCTCACGGCTCCGTAGGTTCAAATGGATAATTTGTAGGTGGCACGGATTTTGAGTTAGGGCCTGTCGAAGTTTGACAATTTTTAGCACTTAGGGTGTTCAAGGGACGACGTCGGTAGGGTATGACCCCGAGCGTTCGATCAAGTAGGGGGGAAAAATAGGAGCATGAATAGGGTAATAATTCATAATTGGACATGTCTGAGCTAATGGTTCATTATCACGATGAGCAGAATGAGAAATTGGCCACGCGACAACATTCAATTGAATGAAACTGATGATTTTTTGCCAACCGAAAAAATATTGCCCTTATAAAACCGTAGGGAAACCTAAAAAACTGAGATAGGATTTTGTAGGGACCCCTCTCATGGCCTCGTAGGTTCAAACCGATCATTTGAAGGTGCCATGGATTCTGAGTTAGGGCCCATCAAAGTTTGACATTTTTTAGCACTTAGGGTGCTCAAGGGACGACACCGATAGGGTATGACCCTGAGCGTTCGATCGAGTGGGGGGGAAAAATAGGAGAACCTATAGGGTAATAATGCCTAACAAGACATGTTAGAGCTGATGGCTCGTTATCACGATGAGCAAAATGAGAAATCAGCCACGTGACAACATTCGATTGAATGAGTGACTATTTTTTCGCCAATCGAAAAAATGCTGCCCTAATAAAAGTGTAGGGAAACTTGAAAAATGGAGATAGGATTTTGTAGGGGACCCTCTCATGGCCTCGTAGGTTCAAATGGATCATACACAAGTGCCACAGATTCTGATTTAGGGCCCATCAAACTTTGACAATTTTTAGCACTTAGGGTGCTTAAAGGATGACGTCGGTAGGGTATGATTCCAAGTGTTTGATCGAGTGGAGAGGAAAAATAGGAGCATGCATAGGGTAATAATTCCTAACTGGACATGTCAAAGCCATCGGTTCATTATCAAGACGAACAAAATGAGAAATTGGCCACGCGACAACATTCGATTGAATGAGACTGATGATTTTTTTGCCAACCAAAAAAATGCTACCCTAATAAAACCATAGGGAAAATTGAAAAAATGAGATAGGATTTTGTACGGACCCCTCTCATGGCATCGCAGTTTTAAATGAATTGTTCACAAGTGCCACGGATTCTGAGTTAGGGCTCGTTAAAGTTTGATAATTTTTAGCACTTAAGGTGCTTAAGGGACGACACCGATAGGGTATGACCCTAAGAGTTTGATTGAGTGGGGGGGGGGGGGGAATAGGAGCATGCACAGGGTAATAATGCCTAACTAGACATGTTAGAGTTGACGGTTAGTTATCATGATGAGCAGAACAAGAATTGGGCATGTGACAACATTTGATTGAATGAGACTGACGATTTTTTTGCCAACCAAAAAAATGTTGCCCTAATAAAACCATAGTGAAAATTGAAAAACCAAGATAGGATTTTGTAGGGACCCTTCTTGCAGCTCCGTAGGTTCAAACAGATCATTTGTAGGTGCCACAGATTCTGAGTTAGGGCCTGTCAAAGTTTGATAATTTCTAGCACTTAGGGTGCTCAAGGGAAGATGTTGGTAGGGTATGACCCCAAGCATTCGATCGAGTGGGGGGGGAAAAAGGACTATGCATAGGGTAATAATGCCTAACTGGACATGTTAGATCCAATGATTCATTATCACAATGAGCAGAATGAGAAATTGGCCACGCAACAATATTCGATTAAATGAAACTAACAATTTTTTTGGCAACCGAAAAAATGCTACCCTAATAAAACCGTAGGGAAACTTGAAAAAATGAGATAGGCTTTTGTAGGGACCGCTCTTTTGGCCCTATAGGTTCAAATGGATTATTCACAGTTGCCACAGATTCAGAGTTAGGGTCCATCAAAGTTATACAAATTTTAGCACTTAGGGTGCTCAAGGGACGACGTCGGTAGGGTATGACCCCGAGCGTATCGATCGAGTGGGGAGGAAAAATAGGAGCATGAATAGGGTAATAATGTCTAAATGGACATGTATGAGCCAATGGTTCATTATCATGATGAACATAACGAGAAATTGGCCACACGACAACATTCGATTGAATGAGATTGACAATTTTTTCGCGAACCGAAAAAATGCTGCCCTAAAAAACCTGTAGGGAAAATTGAAAAAATAGGATAACATTTTGTAGGGACCCCTCTCGTGGCCTCGTAAGTTCAAACGAATTGTTCGTAGGTTCCACGGATTCCGAGTTAGGGCCCGTCAGATTTTGACAATTTTTAGCACTTAGGGTGCTCAAGGGACGACGTCGGTAGGGTATGACCCCAAGCATTTGACCGAGTGGGGGGGGGGGATAGGAGAATGCATAGGGTAATAATGAATAGTATTGTATTGTTTATTAAATTAATTGTATTGTATTGTTCATTAAATTAATTGTATAGTTCATGAATTGTATTGCTCATTAAATGAATTGTATTGCTCATTAAATGAATTGTATTGTTCATTAAATAACCATTATTAACAATTGTTAATTATTGGATTGAAGATTAAAGACTTCCATGATAACACCATGCACAAATGAGCAACAATTTAAATGATCAAATATCAACTTCTGTATATATGAAAATGTCAAATGATTACAAGTGTTTGTCCATACACAAATATGGCATAAATGCCAACTCAAACAAAATGTATGTCTATATACGTGAATGTATGTCCATATACAAAATATACATGCCAACTAGACATGTAAGCATCCCAAAACTATCAATAATATCCTAAGCTATTGATGGATCATCAAAATCGATCCTCTTCACCGCATTGATCGACTCTAAAGGATCCTGCACAAGAAAAAACAAACCACAATTAAGATTAGTTATATTATATAACTCACATTCGAAAAGTTAACATAAAAATGAACTCTAATTGAACTATTCTTGTTTACCTCATCTCCACGTTTTCTCTTCGGCTTTGCAGGACTCTTGATATATGTCTTCAGTAGAGGAGGTATGTTTTCAATATTTTCATACACAACCTACATATGTTCACAAACATGACATTGATACAAGTTATCATATAATTGTCACTGATAATAACAAATTATATCTACTAAACACAAAATAAAATAAGCACACATGTCCTCGAGGCATCTCTTCTGCATCTTCATCTTCAAGTATACTGGGTGTAGTCAACAAGGATGTGACGCCAAGAATTCTCTGTACATATACACAACAAGTATATGAAACTATCAATCCATGTCTAGAGGTGTATAATCACTATAAGTTATTTAAACTATTCATTCAATCATATTTGCATTCAATTACCTTTCTCTTGTCTCCAACTGCACTACTAGATCCTAAATCACACAGCCCTGCACTCGTGCTGCTTGTGCCCTACAAGAGTAAAATAAGATATGCATGCAAGTTACTACATAATCTAATTAATACCAATATAAATGATGAGCATGTATGTACAATAAAATACAAACGACTAGGTGCAATAATGTATGTATCGTCAAGCTATCAAGGCCAAATGAAATGGCCGTCAAGGTGCCCTCCTGGATCTGTGTCAACTCCTCCCCGGTTATTAACTGTTAAATAGACCATGTAAATAAAAATTAGTACTTCATATTAACTAGATTATAAATATTTATTTAAAATATAGAATGAACTGTGAAAATACAAATCTTACCACTACATCATCAATGTATGATGAAGGTGCCTCCTCGCCTCTAGCATGCGAGGACTCCCTAGGGTATCCTCCAGTCTGTGTCATAACATCTTGTGCATCGTGCATCTCATGCACCTCATAATCTGCACTGTGCGTAGGAGGATCAATAGGTTGTCCAACTGGACCCAAGCATATGTGCCCACACATGACACAAATATGGGGCACGCAAATGTGTGGAGCCAAGGAGGACATGTCACCACCACCGGATGCACCGCTACCATCAAAAGTAGGCTGAGCTACTGACCCAGCTTGAGAAACCAATAGGTTATTCAAAGAGTGAATAGTCGATATGGTCTGTGAGTCCGTGATACCGCCTCACAAATGATATCTGGATGTTGCATTGGAGGTGGGGGATCAACAAGAGGAGAGGGGACATATGGGCCTCGGACTACTCTGACCGCCCCAAGTCTATTTTGGGGCATACCTAAACCCACACCCTGGAAAGGTTGGATGTCGAAGTAGTTCACATATTTTCCTAAAACAAACTCAACATACAATTTTTTGATGAAGTAGAAGGGGACATCAAGATTGTCGTTGGGTGGTTTATCGAAAACCATCCACCAACGATCCCAAAAGTTTTTCACAATACCATCATTTGTGCAGCATTTAATAGAAAGTTTTTTTTGGGGGGGGTCTATGGGTTGACCAGTGCGGAGATTCACAAACAATGCGGCGATAGGGGCTTTGGATATCTTGAGATCCTTGATCTCCTTATAGGACAAGTCATCTGCATATTGTTCCCTCATAGAATCTCGCCACAAAAGAGCGACATGTTCTCCTCAGTGATGGTTTCCATACTCTTTATGATCGACGTGAGGGGATCAAACATTGGATTCAGGCGAGGGATTCTATGATAGACATTTGCAATCCCCCTCAATTGGTTCAAATTTTGTGCAATTAAATCCTGAATTGAGGGGGGGTTTGGCAAAGGAGTGTTTGGTTGTTACGGTTGTGGTTGATCAATGTTTTCACTATTATCCCCCATTTTTAACCTAATTGAATGTAAACAATTGAATTTAGTTAACAAATTTGAAGAATTTTGTATTTGATTTAAAAACCTAGTTTTCATGAAAAAAAACCATATTTTCAATGAAAAAACAAATAAACATTAAAAAAAAAAAAAAAATTGAATGAAAATGATTGAAAACAATAAAAATCCTACCTTTTAATGTAATTTTTTAGCAAATTTGGGTCAAACAATTGGATATCGGGTCCAACCGGATATTGGATTCTAAAAAATCGTGCAGCCCGTGGGTTAAAAATAACTCACAGGTTGTCACAGTCCATTTATATTGTCTCAGCAAATCGGATATCTGATTTTTATACTTAATTATTTTAAAATAACATTATATTATATAATATAATAATATATTATATAATTCGTATTATATAATATATTATATATTATATTATATATTATATAATATATAATGTAATATAATAATATATTATATTTTATATAATATATAATTATATAATATATTATTATATTATATATATTATATAATATAATAATATATTCTAATATTTTATAATCTAATATTATATTATATATTATGTATTATATAATATATAATATATTATATATTATATAATATGTAATATATAATATATTATTATATTACATTATATATTATATAATTTATTTTTTAATTTAAAATTACCTATAACAATCGGATATCCGATTTTATCCGATATCTGATTTGCTTAGGTGTTTACCATGCCAAGGTGTACTGACACCCAGGCCAAGCAAAAAGTCAACACGGATTTTCGCATTTTTAGGCAAGTGGAGATGGTTGTTTTTTTCACATCGCCACTTTTTGGCACCCCACATCCTGCACTAACCCAAACAATTAATATAATGTCTATCATGATCAAGAGATTAAATAATAAAGACTCAATAATTGATTTTAAACCGATATTGATTGACGAAGCTCAACATGACAAATTATCAACATTGACAAAAGGATCAAATTGATACAAGACAGTTGATAAAGAATCATTGACTAATCAATCCAAAATTGATGAAAATTGATGATTTATTGAGATCGATGACGAATCAATCAAATATTGACAAAAAAAGTTTGATTTGATGAAGGTCGAATGACAAAAGATTGATGACAAATTGATCGCAAATTGATATTAAGGAAACTGATAAAAGATGATCCAAATTGATTGAAAAGGATAAAGATCTGGGACAAAAACCCTAATTTGATCGATTAGGATTGACGATGTCCAATTGATATGACAAATTGATCAAGACCAATGATTAAGATTTTAAAATGACACTGACAAGACTTAATTCGAAATGCGAGAGATTAAAATTGAATAGGAAAGAAATGTAGAGGAATGACATGATATCAACAAATGATAAATATCGAATGTGTGGCATAGAATAAATGTTAATAAGTGCGAAAACCCTAAAATAGGGTCACACAAACATGTTAAAGTATGACACCGCAAGCATTGACCAGTTTTAGATGCCTACATTTTGCCCCTTTTTGAGACAATGCGATTATGAGCATTATTTCAAAGAAAAATCAAGAAAGATGCCCCAAAGAATAACATTGATACATGTATGTCCCCTTGAAGAATTGGATGGAAAAATCCCAAAAAGAGGCCAATTGATTGACAATGATGACAAGAATCCACTAGTTCGAATAGACTAAAAATCGGAGGTAAAATGCACAAGATACAAGCATTACAAGGCGAAAAGGACTACAACCAATGCAACATGGGAAAAAAATGCCCATATAAACACTTGAAAATGCTATAAAAGGAGATGGAAAGGGTGAAAATGACTCATTTTGACACTCTAACTTGGAAAATTTTGAGCTCTGAATGAAGGAGACTACAAAAGGATGGAAAAAATTCTAGTAGCAGATCACTTTGGGGAATGAGTACACAACTTTAGATGACTAGACGATGCAGGACCACAACTAAGGGCCTTGAAAACCAATGCTTCAATTTCTATGAATTGCACATGCTTTTAGGACAAGGCGGGGAATATTCTAGGGGAGACAAGTAGAATTGCACCTATCTAGGCATGTTCTACACTTGTGTCCAAGTGTTATGTGCTTGTGTTGATGGCACAAGCATAATTGTGCATTAAGCTAGGTGTTGGACAAATCACACGGGCTAGGGGCTATGCAATCAAGCCAATATGGGTCCTAGGGGGAAAGGGACATAAATAGGATAGAATAGGACACAAATATTTTCAATTTGGACCCAAAATGATGAAATGTAGATATTAGGCATAAACCCTAAAGTAGACAATTTGATGCCCCAATGTTAATGCAGATTCACCATTATCCACTAATAGCCTAGGAGAGTAGACCGAATTGCTTCATAATATGCCATAGGTTGAGGATGACAAACAAAAACACACTAGGAGCACTAGGATTGCAGTACATCACTTATATGCCTAAGATTAGTGTAAATACACGACTTCTCATCGCATTAGCAAAGAAGTGGCATTCAAAGACCTCATCATTCCACCTCCCTACTGACGAGGCTATAGTGACTTTAGAGGATGTATGGTGCATCCTTTGCATTCCTATTTATGGGGAGGGTTATTTATGACCCCTCAATAGGGAAAGACTCCTTATGTAGGCTATTCGAGTATGAGTCAGATGACATAGAGGTCACAAAGTGAGAGATCTGATGGGAGACCATGGTAGTAGAGTTCGAGAGATGATATGTTGTGATTGTAGTTTTTATAGAATGTCTAAGTTAGTAGTGGATAGATGAGGGCATGGTTTCCCTATTGTCTAGGGAAGAGTGCTCGAGTGAATGTGCATAAAGGGGACAATGCATGCATGGGGACTGTGCATGTTTGGCATGTTGTACTTTTAGTTATATTAGATAGCTTATCAGGGCATACAAACTCTTAGTTGTGGAGTGACATTGCTCTAGGTATGGGCATTCAAGAACATAGCAGTGTTCAGACCGATTACAGACAGGCAGGTGATACCAGACCGACCTTATGTATATTTCTACAACGATGCATTGATTCAGGGTCCATTTGGATACACATTATACTGGCATCATGAGCTGGACAGATTGAGGAATTTCATATGAAGACCTTGTAGGGATTGCCTTAGATGGCTAGAGGATGAGGAGCATTTACCGTACTACAAACAAGAGAGGCACTTGATAGGGCAGTTAGTGGACTGGTAGAGCGTGATAGAGTTGCATTTACCAAAGAGAGTCAGATGACAGTTTAGAGAGTACTAGGATATTCAAGGCTAGTGCATATTTTGCTCGCTCAATCAGGGAGGTCAGACAATGAGGTAGAGTGATACAACCTCACATAGATTATGAAGACGTTGCACAATTATAGCCTAGATAATGGGATTGGGGGTCAGATATCAAAGATGCAGGTATGATAAAGGATTATGACTGATGGTTTGCACAACATTATCCGATATCACTTACAAATCTAGATATTCCTATACCGAGGAGACAAGAGGAGTTCCTATGAGAGGAGGATGAGGATTATGAAGAGGAGGATGATGAGGATAGTGGAGACAAGGAGGGGGACAAGGATGATCGATAGGGGAGGATGATGAGGATGATGGAGAAGGAGGGGAGGAGGAGGTCAAGAGTTGAATGCACATGTAGATAGATCAGACAGAGGATGAGCTATTGCAAGATATACCCATCGGGGATGATGTAGACCAGATTGGAGATTTGCAGACATATAGGGATACTATGAGCAGTTGGCGAGATTATATTACATAGTTAGAGTAATAGATTGCTAACTTGTGGCTAGAGAGGGATTAGTTGAGGTCAAAGCGAGAGTAGTTCAGGATTGAGAGGGATCAGTTAGCAATAGACAGAGGCATATATATAGCTAAGAGGGATGGGTACATAGTAGAGATAGCTTGTCTGATATCTTCTCAAGACACAATGATATTCTAGGCTTAGATATCAGAGGAGGCTGTGTCGAGGTTCATCAACAATATCAGAGATGTCATTGCATGAGAGATGGCTCAAGTGATAGTTGAGTCAGGTGAGGAGATGCAACATTAGAGGATGTTGTATGAGAGTGTAGTGTCACCTAAGTAGGGAGCACCATCTTATTGATCACGGTCTTTATCTAGGATAGAGAGCAGATGATGCTCTTGGAGGACACAAAGTAGCATAGGAGTGATCAGTCTAGGGCAACCACCACAACCAAAACTAGGGACATGAGGAGCTTCATCCTCGAGATAGGAAAAAGATTAGGAGGATAGAGGGAGCACACTATGATAGGGGCATATTCGCTCATTATGATGTAGACATCTTTTACTATTATGTATTTATCCCGCAAGCCATACTAGGACAGGTAGTCCAATTTTGTACTCTGACACTTTTGATATATATGATATGTAGCTATGTTATGATATGCATTGCATTTGTTTGTTTATGATGTCATGTACGAATGCTTTATGTACATTTTATGTAATGTAATGAATGAAATATGCACACTTGTGTTTTTATGTTTTGCTAATATTTTATGGGACTCAATGAATAACGATGTTATGCAAATGCTTTATTTTTTTGGTTTTTTTAAGCAATATAATGAATAATGATGACATGCACGTGTACTTACCAATGATTGTAGGATGAAACATGTTTTTGGTAGACCAGAGTACCAAATCAAACTGATTGCAAGGACTAACGGAAGAAGTGTTAGTAAGAGGAAATTAGATGAAGAGCAATTAGTGTTAAGAAAAACTTGATTTCAAATATGCACAATAGTAGGTGAGAACATTTATTTGATATGGCAAAACGAATGCGGCCCACCATGGCAATGAAGGCCAGGGAAATAATGCAATCCCTTTGTGTAAAACAAATACATCATAGACAAGGAATGAGTCAAAACATCCTAAAATATTAGGTGTGTCAATTGTCGAGGTTTTTGTGACAACCACGATATAGACATGCCAACACAGACACCCAAGACATACTTGCCCCAGAATGTTACAAAACACTCCACTAACAAAAAAACAAAACAAAAAGGATCATGAGCTCTCCTGATCACTCTAAATCACTCATTGACATCATTGAGTAGCATAGGAACATGGTCGAAGATAAATCAATGAAAAATAAGACTCGCAAATTCAAACAAGTCAAACAACCATTCTAATCTTCATTGTAATAAGTGATAATATTGTGATGATAGAATGATCATGATGTCTGGTTTCAAGGAATGCAGTACCCTACCTAAGACATGACACAGTCTGGTTTCAAGTATACCACGTCCTATATAAGAACGTCGACGGTGGTCGATTGATATGATAATTAGATCAGTTTGAAAGCTTGCTTGGCTAAAAAGTTCATCTATTGATATGTGATTCATTAAGTGCAGTGTTGTAATGTGTTATTTATTTGATGTTAGCTCAAATGTCTATCTATGTACAAAAGGGCAGTTTATTAATGATATGAAAGCGATTTTTTATTATTTTCCAATTTTTAGGGTTTTTGAACTTTTTGATTCTTTTGCTCTTTTTTGAGGATATTTTATGAATATTTTTTGTGCTATTTCAAGATGTTTTTCAATATTTTTGGATTATTTCAAGATATTATACATTTTTATTGAATTTTTCATGACTTTGTTTGATTTTTAAGGATTTTTTAGGACTATAAAAATTATGTACACGCCATAGCTTCTGAGCTATTTACAATGATAACTCTGTCAATTGATCATGACAAGGGACTTACTCCCAATTAAGGTCTGAAATATGTATAGTGACCAAGATAGAAAACATATGTATAGGGATTGGTAACCGGAAGGAAAAGTAATTGATGCTGACCAACCATAGAGCTAGACATGGATACAAGATCAATTGAGAATGGATAAGTGTGATAGATTTTTGTGTTAGGTATAGATATAATCAAGATAGATGATGGAAAAACAACCTTTCTACACATGGCGCATGTTTGCTAGGTTTTCACCATGGTACTTTCCCAAAGCACCTATTTGCTAAGTTTTCACTAGAGGGTGAATGCTTTTTCTTTACTTTCTTTTGTCATTTTTTCATACTTTATGCCATTTTTTTTTTCTTTCACACAAGGTACATGTTTTCTAGGTTTTCACCAAGGTGATCATTTTTTTTCTTTTTCACTTTTTTTTTGTATTTTTCACCTTTCAATTTTTTTGTATTTTTGTATTTTTCAATTTTTTTAAATTTTTTTTTAGGATCATATTGAATAACCACATGAAGAAACTTATGTATAATACTTTTGGAGGTGTATGCTATTCACAAGATCTGATAGTGGTTCTCCATCTAGGGTTGCGAGCTAATATGCACCTGAGCCATATGTTGTAGTGGCAATGAAACACCCAACCCAATTAGGTTCACTTTTCCCTTGATATTTTTAGTAGACTATGAATTATTTGGGTTAGCTTTTAGGACCAAGTCTCCCACTTCGAAGTGTGTCCCTTTGAATTTCTTGTTATAGGTGCAACCGAGATGATTTTTATATACCTGCAGATGAGCCAAATTTGTTTGATGCCTTTCATATAACATTTCAAGCTGGTGTAGCTTAGACACTCGGTATGAATCATCATCAATCAGGTGTTGTAGGGAGACTCACAATGATGGAATCTCAACCTCTAAAAGGAGTATAACTTCCACGCCATACACCAAAGAATAAGGTGTTGCACCAGTAGGTGTTCCGATGGAAGTACGATAAGCCCATAAAACTGGATTCAACTACACATGCCAATCTCGACCAGTATCATTGACAAAATTTTCGAGTATTGTGATAATTTATTTATTGGATTTATTAGTTTGATGATTACTCTATGGATAATGTGGAGTTGAGAAGCAGTGCTGAATGTGAAATTTCTTGTAGAGTCCTTAGACATCTTTGTTTTTAAATGGACAACCATTATTTATGACTATAGCAAGAGGGACCCCCTATTGGCATATGATGTAGTTCAGAATAAATTTAGACATCTGTGTGCCAGTGATATAGGTCATAGGTACATAGGTATAGCCTCAATCCATTTTGTGAAATATAATGTGGCCGTTATAATGAACTTATGTATGTTTGTTGATGTCAGGTGGATCTTTCCAATGAGGTCCAATCCCCATTAAGAAAAGGGCCATGGAGATATGACAAGTTGAAGCTCTTGTTTTGGCACGCGAATTAAATCTCTATGCATCTGGAATTTGTAACACTTAAAATAATCATGAGCCTCTTTTTCCATTGTCGGCCAATAATATCCAACTCGGACCAAATTTTTTAGCCAATCTAAGACCATTGAAATGGCCCCCACATAAACCATCGTGAACTTCGTGTCGTCAGAAACCAAAAACCTAAGGAGGGTGTGTTCAAAAGAGTGGCAGTAAAGGTATCATCGATGACAACATATTTGACAACTTATCTTATAAAGGATCAACGTTGGTTAGTGAAAATATTTGGAGGTATAGTTTGGGATTTTAGATATTCATAAATTTCATGATACCACGGAAAATTGGGACCAACAAGGACACATATGAGATGTGATGGAAATATCTCAAATGAAGGGACCAATAGTTGTTCTACCATAAATTCACATGTATCCATATTGTGAGGCATACCTAGCATGGAAGCAATAGTGGCCATAGCATCCACAAATGTATCCTAGATTCAGGGAACTTGATTAAATTGGATGTCAATGAACTTTGTCTTGAATAATTCCACCATCTACTTGTAGGGGACAAGTTTTCTATCTTTTGTTTCATAGTCATCATTCACTTTCCGGATGACAAGTTGAGAATCCCTACCTCATACTCTACAATATTATTGGTGTCTTCAAAATTTATTCGGTATGACTTTGGAATAGCGACACCTTGAGGGGTTACAAATAAGATTCTTTCCCCTGAGAAAAACCTAGTATGTGATCCATCAAAATACAATTGCCAAGGGTTAGAAGGAGTTGTTGCAAAGATAACTTCATATGGGAGGTTAGTCAACATGGGATGGTCATCTTGAATAGGTGCATCAGTGAGTTGATTAGCTATTACTTGTCCTTTTATTATTGATTTTATTTTGGTGTACTCAATATCTAAGTCGCTCAAGATCATAAACCATTTTGCTAGTCGCCCTGTAAGGGCTTTTTTACTCTACTAAGCAAATATTTCAACAAATCAATCTTTTCTACCAGCAGCGTCTTATGATTTAACATGTAATGTCGGAGCTTTTGAACAAAAAACACCACTGCTAAGCATGCCCACTCAATGGTAAAATATTTTAACTCATATCTCACTAGTGTCCAACTGATATAATAAATCGCTCTCTTTACCTTCTTCATCTTGTTGTGCCAAAAGAGCTCCTAGTGCTATCTCAGTTTTATATATATATATATATAATGAAAGGCTTTCCTTCTATCAGAGGCATTAATATGAGTGGTGACAAGTGATAATATTTGAGAGATTGGAATGGGCCTACTGGCACTGCTCAGTCCATTTGAAGGCTACCCCTTTATGTAGTAGATAGTGGAAGGGGTGACACTTGTCTACCAATTGAGCTATAAATCGCTAAATTGATTCTAATTTTTCCGGAAGGCTTATCAGTTGATGGAAATTTGTAGGTGGAGGCATATCCACTATTGATTTAGCTTTTGCGGGATCGACTTCAATGCCTCTATGAGAAACAATATACCCTAATAGTTTTTTGGCTCTTATCCTAAAGAAACACTTCTTTTGGTTGTCTAAGCTTATATTTTTCCATCTAGTCAAAGATCGGGCCTAAAATGGCAAGATGACCATCTCTTGTTATTGATTTGTATAACAGATCATCAACATAATCCTCCATCAAGGTATGCACAAAATCATGGAAATTTTTTGTCATGGCTCTTTGGTATGTCACTCCTATGTTTTTCAAGCCAAAAGGCATCACATTATAGTAGTAGGTGTCCTACGCACATGTGAATGCAATTTTCTGTTAGACATTGGGAGCTATTTGGATCTGATTATATCTAGAGAAATCATCCATTAGTGATAACATCTCATATCCATCTATCATGTCCACTATGATGTTAATATTTGGAAGAGGAATGTCATCTTTAGCACATGCTTTGTTTAAATCCCTAAAATCAGTGCAGATTATTATGCCCTCATTTGCTTCACTGACCAGTGCCAAATTTGAAATCCACTCAGTCTAGTCAATAGGTCTTATGAAGCCCACATCAAGTAATTTCTTGAGTTCTACTTTGACTACTAGAGCCACTTGTGGATACATTTTTCTTTAGTTTTTTCTTAATGAGATTTGAGCCCAACTTCAACTACAAATGATGAAGGACTAGTTCTGAATCAAGACTAGGCATGTCTATGTAAGACCATGCAAAATTGATCTACTTCTCAAGAAAAAATTTGACAAAATCTATTCTTTCTTGGTTTGATAAAGAAGTAGCAAAATGAATGACTTTAGGTTTTTCAGACACACCCAAATTTATTTCTTTGATCATTTCCACAAGCAATGTTTGTTTGTCTTGACCTAACGAGGGTATGTTCGATCTTCCACCTTTGTACATCTTAAAAAGTTTTTCAGCCATAGGTACATCCTTTTCTTTTGCTTTTTTATGGTCAGAAGATGCCTTGTAGTTTTCACCCAGAGACATATTCTTTTGTTTTTTTTCCTTTTTATTTTCTTTTTTATTTTTTTGACTGGAAGACTAAGTTGACTCCCCAAAATATGCTGCAAAATCCAAATCAATAGGAAATTCGGCCTTGTGATCACCTTGCGGTATGCCTTCTTTGAGCTCAAAGAATTCTACAATTTCTTCATCATTCTCAAAGCAATCTAATTTAGGTGGTCCTCGTTGGTCCCATTAGATAAGTTGGGGGTATACAAGGGGCATGTCATCATCGATTTCAAGGAAAGTGTGGGTTGAGATAGTGAAGACATAAATGTCAGTGGTATCACTATATGAGTTGCTCATGTCAAATTCAATGCTTGGATTCCAAAATGATTCTATCCAAGCTTTAGGAAATATTTTGACAGGAGTGGGAATTTCATGTTTTTATTCGATAGGGAAATCATCAAGGTCAATGAAGACATTATCTAGGATATAGGATCTAGAGGAATAAGAGTCCTACTCCCATTCATTAGAATCAGTTTTAGGATGGGTGTCCTGAGGTGTCATTTCATCATCAGAATCATGCCATTTTTCACACTCAGTCACTTTGGTAGATGAGGTTTTGATTCGCAATGGTACAAAACCTAAACCCAAAGTTCTATGTCGCATCTCAGGGATGATTAGCTTCAATCGTCCTTTTTTGTCAAGTCCCAAACCATTGCACCATCATATCCCTTTTTTTACATTATGGTAAACCCTTTGCCATATTGTTCTATTGGTAATTTAACAAGTGGAGTGTGTGTTGTGTCTACTTCATCTTTATAAAGCCAATTTGATACATCATCATCCAAAGTTTCTTTGTTTAGTTCACCCCACTTTGTGAATATGGTGGGAAGTTGATATTGGATGATTCTCTTGGATTCCTTTTTCAACAAATGTGGCTTTCCATGTGATTTTGGTGACATAGGCAACTTGCCAATAAGGAATGTTTGGGGCACTGAATACTCTCCACAACCTTGATCTTGTATTTTCATCTTACCTTTGATAGATTCTAAGAATGCATCAGGATCCATAAAATTAGGTGAGGGCACATCTCTCTTTACTAGCACTTGTTGTTCTAGAGTGTTCTTTAGGCTAGCACAAAATTGAAAGGGATCAGGATCTCTGGGAATTATTATCTTGGCTCTTTTATATGGATATTTTAGACATGGGTGATAGGTCGAAGGAACGACTTTTATTACATGGATCCATGGATGGCCAAGAATCATATTATAAGGGAGGTCTTAGTCCAAAACCTCTAGTAAATTTATCTCTATCACTGGACCTACTTTGATAGGTAAGAAAATTACTCCTTTAGATGGGCATTCACCATCATCATGGGCTTTAATTGTAATCTTTTTAGAAGGATCTATGTCACTTTTAGTATAGCCAAGAGCAATGATGGCTCTCAAAGTACATATATTCAAGCCTGCTCCACCATCTCTCAAAATCCATTTGATTTTGCAATAATGGACAAACACTTCAAGGTGTAAAGGATCGTTATGATGGAATTTATTCGAAGGAATATCATTATCGAAAAAGGCTACATGTTGAGGAATAGAGAGATGCCTAATCCTGGGCTGGAATTGGTCAACATCTATGTCAGTTGGGATAGTCAACTCAATCAAAGCTTTATCCAGAACAACTTTATGTGTAGACATCTTCAACAACTCAAGGATTGAAATTTGTGTAGAAGTTTTTCCCAAATGGTCAAGGAGATTGTATTGACTTGATGAGGTTGGTTTAGGAAGACCTAAAGGATCCCCTTTTAAGATTATTTTCGATTGACGAGTAGTTACTGCACATGAGGGATCTTGTTCTTTAATCCTTATAGTTGACACATAACCATTTGATGTGCAAAATCAATTAATGACATTGTCATGAGAAGTATTGGCATAATTCAAGTTTCCCCATTTGAATTGCATTTAAAGAGGAGACTTTTCCTTTGTCATGATCAAGTAAGAGAGTCTTAAAGATGGTTTGATCAACATTAAAAGTTTCAGCGGATGGATCTACCTCAATTAAATCCTGATCAAGCAAGTCTTGGATGAGGTGTTTTAGTTGAAAACATGGTGCAATTTTATGTCCCTTGGACCGATGATATTCACAATATGAATTATCAATTCACCAATGTAGTTTTATTGGTGGCTTGTCTTTGATGTCTAGAAACTTAATGAAATTAGCCTAGATTAATTATTTCATAACCGACTCAATCGGATCTCCTAATGGTGTAAACTATCGAGCAGGTCCATATCATGATCTGAAAGGTCTACGTTGCTGAACTTCTTGTTGGCTTTGCTACCGTTTATTGTGTTACTGATTTTGCAGTTGTTGGATAATGTTACTTGTTTGATCTTGCATTTGTTGAGTCTACTGAGAAAATGGAGCATTAGAAGCACTTGATCTTTTTATAACAAAATTAGGTTGATTAGTTCTTATTGTTCTTGCAACGACCAGACCATCATTAGTGATATACTTTTTCTTGGAACAAAATTTACTCTTGTCACTGAAATTGTTCAAAATTGTTATTATTTTTGTTAATTTTAATTACTCCCTTAGTGATGATGGAATTCTCAATATTCATTCCTTTCTTAATGAGCTTTTCAATGGTACTTGAACTTTTCAACTTCAACTCATATATCATTTTGGGCACGAGATTTTGAACAAAAAAATTGACTTGTTGTTCCATAGGTATGTTAAGAGAACATCGATTGACCAAGCTTCACCATCTTTGCAAAAAGGTCATCAAAGGTTCATCTAGTTTTTTATTTGTGTTACATAAATTTGACATGGTTATCTCATTGTTGATGTTGAATGCAAAATGACAAAAAAAAAAAATTGGCCAATTCATTCCAATATTTTATGTTTCCCAATAAATGTGCATACCAATCCATAGCTTGTTCAGTGAGACTGTGTGGGAAAAGACCCATCAAATATGCCTCATCATAAGTTACTTCAGTACACGCTGCGTAGAAAGCTCGGATATGCTCTTTTTGATTGCCTTTTCCTTTGTATTTCTCAAAATTTGGTGCTTCAAAATGTTTAGGAAAGGGAGGCATGTACAAAATTTTATCAAATGGATTAGGATACAAGACCTGCTATGTATATGACTTCTTTGTTCTTTTGGTTTGTAATGCCTCAATTTTTCGTTGCATCTTTTCAATTTCTTGTGTCAATACATCTGATTGTGAAGGCTTTGGAGGTTCATCATTCATTCTTGTCCATGTTCTCCTTGTCGATCCTAATGCCTCCAAATGATTATTAATGTTAGAGATTGTTGTCTTTGGTGTCTCTGGCATATTGATGTCTTCTTTCTAACAAAATAAAAAATGAATTCCAATATATATAGAACAAGTTGTGTTCAAACATACACCTATGTCTATATTATAATTAGTCAGACTTCAAAACTTAATAAAATGAAACATATTCAACATACCACTATTGAACCAACTCCATTCACTAGATATTGATGTTACAAAACAAAATTCAAAAGAATTGATTTTTTATCATTTAAAAGAAAAAAGTTATGCATTTTGGAGTGCACATCACTCTTATTTGTTTTTTGTAAAAAACTACTTTTTCGAGGGAGATGAAAAAATCAAATCAATTTTCTTCAAAAAAAAAAATTAAAAATATATTTAGAATCTACAGAAAAGATGTTACAAATCACTAATTTATATCATCTTCAAATTATTAATGGTTTAAATGTTATAGGTATCAGAAAGTGAAGATTTTTTTTAAAATGTTCATCTTATTGTCAAACAAAGTTGGCAAAAAAGTGGGAGCCATTATTGTGAGTTCACCTTGGCACCAAATATATATAAAGATAACTAGCATATACTTATCCCACCATAAACAAAAAAATATTATATGGCTTCATTAGAGGTCGTATCCTCGAACTCGCTTTGATTATCCTCCCTCAAATTCTTTGTTGCAATTGCTCTAGTGACCACTAGGAAATTAGCACCACATGTTGCATGTGCCTTCAAACTAGCCACTTCTTCTACATCCCTAGAATCATCCACCACACATTCTTCACCAAGCCCCAACCCCCATTCTTGTTTGTCCTCTAATTCCTAAGCTTCTTTCCTAATTTCCTCTATTTCCTCCTTCGCCAACAACCCTTCTTCCTTCATATACCTCTTGACCTAGCCCTTAGGAGACCTAGGGCTAATTTTGGCTACTTTTGTGAGGAAATTGATACTTCTCAGCTTCTCATTCCATCTTTCGTCCAATAGCTCTGACTCCAAGGTTAGGATGATGGTTCATGGTGGTGAAACTAAATTTTAATATAAATATATAAATTTAAAAATTACAATATTAAATAAACACCATTATTTATATGTATATATTTGATTGATTATTAATTATATTTTAAGTTAAATATAAAATATGATAAATGACATTAGATATCTTTGAATATTAAAACTAATTAGAATAAATATATATTATGTTTCTACATCTCAAAACTGTTTTTGAATTTTTTCTATATTTTAATTGCATAAAATTAATAAATGTAAATATTTAATTAAAAATAATAATATTTTATTATTAGACTTTATATTGCATTCATTTAAGTCTAATTAGTTGATCTTTTGCACCAATCAAAAGTAATTTATTTTGTTTACAGAATAAATTTGATTTTTATGAAGTTGAGATTTATATTTTTAAACTAGAAATTATTTATCTACAATATGATTGGATGAAAAAAATGGTATTATAAGAGAAAATTTATAGGAATGGTGGATTTTATAAGATTTTTTTATATTTCTTTATATTTAAAAAATAGATGTCCATTATAAATAAAATTTATTGACAAAAGGATATATATATATAATTTTTGAAATTATAGGTAAGAAAATTGTATAGGGATTTGATTCCCATTCAAATTATATAAAAGAAAATTTAAAAAAAAAAAATTAAACTATTTCATTATAAGATTTACACAACAAATATTTTTATTAAGAAGTTGTAATGCACAATAAAATTGAGATGGAGCGTGGAGAGAGCGGAGGAAGTGGTGTGAGGGTTTCTGTAGGCAGAGATAACTCTGGGGATGATGACGACCCAAATCTAGATGGTCGGGGGGGATTTTTTGTTGGCTCCTACCCTCGATCCTTGCTCGTGGGATGGCCCATGTCAAGGCTTGTTGGGCTCTATGCAATTTGCAAGGGAGTGGTTGCGGATGTGGATTTTCCCTTTCCCTCTTATGGTCTTTCCTAGTCGTGTTCCCCTTCTCTACTTACCCTTTGTGTTGTTGTGCATCTTTTTGGTGGGAGTTTCTATGAGGGGAGTTGTTCAACATCAATTCATGGTTGAATATTTTGGTGTGGTTTGGTTGGCGTGTGCCCTTGCTCTAGGTCTTGGCTCTCCTTCCTTCCTATTTCCTTTTTCTTCTCACTTAGGCCGATGGTTGTTCAAGTTTGTTGTGGTGCGGGTTGTGTTTGATGTGGCACAAGAGAGTGCTCTATGGTCAAAAGCCCTGGGGATTTCCTTGGTGATGTGATTGGTTGTGGGTTTCTAGATTTTGTGCCTCCCCTTCTTTGTCGAGGTGGTCTTGTCCTTTTCCTCATCTGTGGGCTCTTTCTTGTTTTATCTTTGTAGATGTTAATGAGCGAAAGGAGGAGTTGTTTTGGGGAACCCATGTCTTCTTAATATTCGCATGTGTGCTTCCATGGCTATCTTGAGTTGGTGCTCGTTGTGGTATTAGAGATATTATTTCTCCTATTGAGGTGGAGCCGAATGCTACGATTGATGCTAGGAGGTGTTGGTGGGAGTTTGATGATGTTATTCATGGTGGATGGCTTGGTTCTGAGACTAGCTTTATGGTTGTTTTCCCTCTATTCAACCCTATTGAGGTGGTGCTTTTGGAGTGTCTTATGTTCTTATTTTTGGTCTTTTTCAAGGTTGAGGTTATGGGAGCCTTTCTAAAACGCACATGGGTCTCTTCTGCTCCTCTCACCCATTATCATCGATCTCTTCTTGAGTTGTTTTTATCTCCTATGGAGGTGGAGTGATTGCATGGGTTCTAAGTTGAGGGTCTTTTTGGATGTTGATGTCTGTGTTGATGGTTGAGTGAGATAGTCAAAACCCTCATGGTTCTCTTTATAGGAGGTTTTTGGAGCCTTGCCAAAACCCAATGTGCCTTCAGGATGTGTTGTTGTTATCTGGGTTGCAACTGGTTGTGGGAGCCTTGTAAAACCCACTATCAAGGTTGAGGGAACCTGGTAAAACCCTATGTTTTTTGTTCCTCTCAATGACAAGCCAGATGTTGGTAGTTTTCAAGGGCCCAGTTTGATCAGTAATTATTTTTTGTTAGGATTAGGCTTTTTTTATGGCCTGGAGATTTTGTTATAGGTTATGGGAGCCTGGAAAAACTCTTCTTGTTGGTTGAGGGTGCTTGATATAACCCTGGTTTATTGTTTGCTAACTTAGACTGTCTGTTTAGACCATCCTAAATTGTATTGTTTTACTCTTGATTTGTAGTTGATTTTTCATTGGTTGTGGCCACTCTATTTCTCTATTTATATTTTTTGCAGCCTTTGTGTTTTGGGATCTAGACACCCATAAGTCCATAAGGTTTCAGGGCTTTTCTAATACTTGTGGTTTGTTGCCAGGTTGTCTAGTCTAATTTTCGATGTCAACTCTCTGATTGTAAGGGTTTCAGGGTCCCTTCAAAACCTATTTTATCCTAATAAAAAATAAATATTTCTATTAAAAAAACCCTTTTAAATAGTGCTGGAATTTATTTTATGAAAAATTGCAAGTTTTCCTTATTAATTTGCATAATTTGCGAGTTTTTTATATCTAATTTTCCAAGGTACCACTTTGTGTCATGGGTTTGGAGAACCCCAATCCGAAGTCATATTTATTTAAGAATACAAAAACTAGGTGTTTGTTGTGAAACAAAGATAAGGTATGTGTTTAGGATTTTTAAATATCTTAAGTTTCTTTTATTTGAGGGTAAAGTTTATCTCAAAGTTATTTATTTTGAGAGGACAGTTGTAAACGGACAATAAAAATAAAATCTCTAACTCATATCAGATATTGCAATTGGTAATATAATTACTAAAATTGTTAATTTTCATATCTATGATATTACTTTAATATAGAGTCTTGACCATTTTAATCATAGATTCATCTTGTTACTC
Organism: Cryptomeria japonica; assembly: GCF_030272615.1. Classification (NCBI taxonomy): domain Eukaryota; kingdom Viridiplantae; phylum Streptophyta; class Pinopsida; order Cupressales; family Cupressaceae; genus Cryptomeria; species Cryptomeria japonica. The sequence continues at coordinate 603,312,844 of NC_081411.1, read as the reverse complement.
TTTTTTTTTTTTTAATTATGAAAGAGGATATAGGTTTACTACCTTGTTTCAATGTTTGATTTACAGTTATTCATTGTACTATTTAATTAATAGAAATTGTCTAAAAATAAAATTTTAATTGATTTTGTTGAATTTCAAAATTATACTATCTAATTTGATTGGGACATGCATAGAGATGTTATATTTAATATTAAATATTTTTAAAAAAAAACATATCTCTAATTTAAGTTAAATTTTATGTTTAATGACTATTTTTAATAACTTCTAAAAGATAAATCACTTTTTCTTTAAAAAAAAATAAAAATCATTAAGTCCACATAAGTTATTCATAATATTATTCAATTGATAGAAATTGTTTGAAAAATAAATTATTAACTATTTTTTTTAACTGAAAAAATTATACTATCTAACTTGATTGGAACATGCATAAAGATATTATATTTAATTTTAGATATTCCAAAAAAACATATTTTTAAAATTTAATTTTAAATGTTATGTTTGATGGCTACCTTTTAATAATTTTATAGAGAATTAAATTTTAAATGTTATGTTTGATGGCTACCTTTTAATAACTTTATAGAGAAAATTTAATTAATGTATTACATCATAAGGTTAGTGTTAGGGTTAGTGTCAATGTTATAGAATAAAATTTGGGATCATGTTTACAATTCACATTAAGGTTAAAATAGGGTTTTAGTTGAGGGTTAATTAGGGTTAGTATTATGGTTAAGGTTAGGTTAGGGCTAGGGTAAAATAAGATTAAGTATTGAAATTAGTATTATAGAAGAAATCTTTAAGGTTAGGTCTAGGGTTTAAATTATGATTAGGGTTAGGGTTATATTATGAATAAAGTTTCAATAGCATTAGGGTTAATATTAGACTAGGGTTAAGGTTAAGGCTAGGATTCAATTAGGAATAGGGTTAGTGTTAGATTAGGGTTCAATTAAGAGAAAATATTTCAACTACAATTGAGGTTGAATTATGGTTATGGTTAGGGTTTAGTTAGGGTTATATCTAAAATTAGGATTAGGGTTGAGTTGGGGTTAGGATTAATGTTAGGCTAGGGTTTAAACAAGGTTAGCATTAGGGTTTGATTAGGGTTCGATTCAATGTTAGAATAGGGTTAAAACTAGAATTAGAGATAGGATTGGGATTTTGGTTAAATTTTGGTGAGATTTCAATAAGGGTTATGGCTAAGATTAAGGTTAGTGTTCAACTTGAGTTGTAGCTTAATAAGTGTTGAAGTTAGGGTTCATTTAAATTAGAATTAACCTTCAATTAATGTTATTGATATAGTTTAATTATGGTATAAGGTTCAATTAGAGTTATGGTAAAATTATGGTTATAAGAAAAGTATTTGATTTAGGGTTAAATTATGGTTAATGTTTATATGGGGTGAAGCTTAGAGATTAATTATGGTTAGGATTAATGTTAGATCAAGGTTTAAACAAGGTTACATCAAGGGTAAATTAGGGTTAGATTCAATGTTAAATTAGGGTTGAGGTTAGGTTTAAAATTGAAATAAAAAATAAAATTATAGTTAAAGCTTAATTAGCATTAGTATCAATGGTAATTTAAATTTGATCTCTTTACAATTATTTTTGAATGTTAAACATTTTTTTAAATTTGACATCTCTCAGCCTACTTTACCTATGCTAGTTTATATTAAAATTTTTTTTTAATAAGTAAATAGCTGCATAGGGGCAGCACCCTTGTATTAAACAAAAGGAGAATACAAGGCTTGATTCAATAGGAGCAGTAGGGGGAAAGAATCAAGAAGAAAACTCCCTACCATAGCTCTAGTCCCTAGACAAGAAAGACTAGCCCTGAAGGCTGGATAAGTACAACTAAATACCAACCTCTTAAAGATGCATAGGTTTTGAGACAAAAAGCAAACAATATAAAAAAATAGAGAAACCGGAGGGCCTAGTGACAACCAGAGTCAAAGAGAGTCTTCAGAAGCATCATCCACAAGTGCATTAGCCGCATCCAAGACAATGGGGCATTTAGTGCCACAGTTCAAATGAGCTGTTGATTCTGCCTTCTCCTTAGGGAGTCGGTAGTTGTTTGGAAACAACTCTTCGCCTAACCCAAAACCCTAGTCATTTCCATCCACCAGATCTCCATTCTCCAAGATCCCAAGGTCATCAGTACCCGCTAGCTCTTCATCACAAAGAAATTTTTCCCTCCAATCCGACGTGAAGTCGCTTTGTATGCTAGCCTCTATCAGAAGGAAATCAATGTTCCTGGAGATGACATGCCAGGTTGCTTGGAGAGACTCAAAATCTAGGGAATTAACAATCACAAGCTTCTTCACCTCCGCTCCATTGCTAAATGACATATAGTAATTTTGGGGAAGCAGAATTCTAAGATTGGTATCAATATTGTCCAATACAACATCTATTTCCCCCAACAGACGATGCTTAAACATCATTTGAGTAAGCAGTTTTTCTTTCTGCTTACTAGTCCCCATGTAGATTATCATTGCAAGAAAAAAGCTGGAATATTGGCATTTGCTTTGTACTTGTGGTAGGCCATAAGAAATTCCTTTCCCAAAATCCTCTTAAGGTTGTGGAGAATAAGAGGATGTCGAGAAAATAGGACCTCTTGTAAACATCTATCTGTGATTTCACCCAGGAAAGCCATCTGGCGACAAGTAGCTTCAAGGAGGATTGGGGTCTCCATAGCGAGTTGCCGAGAAAGAAAGAAAATTTTTGGTAGAAAGAAAGGGTATTCCATTGTTAAAAAGCAAGGCATCAAACCAGAGAATACAACACCCTGTAAGAAATTCATACCCATTAAATACCCACATGCGTGAGCTGCCGGTTTCCAAATAACCATCTGCTCCAAATCTCCTCAACTTGGTGTCGACTGACTTTAAGCATCCAGTGATCATTAGCATATCTTGAGAGGATCTAGTCATAACTAGATATTAAAATAGTACACATGTATTTAATAGCCACGGGCCAAAAACCAGCACTAATCAATGATGTCAGCAATGTGTCACATCATGATGATAAGAAGAACCTTAATAGGTTAATAGGGCAGACAGTCATTCTCTCCATCGGAAACCATGACCATAAAGTGGAGAGGGGGAACTGTGGCTACCGGGAAGTAGAGCACCAGAAGTTACGGAAAGAACCGGAGAGTGCACAACTATCAAAAGACCCAACCAGAGCGAGCCAACTATCAATAGACCCAACCGGAGAGTGAGGAAAGCATGTCAACCAACCCAATAGAAAATCATCATCGATGGATATTCATGTGGGGTCACTAACGGCTATAGCCAATTTAGAAAGTCTATCAGCTTCACCATTACTTTCTCTGTAGATATGACTAACCTGATATTCATCAAAGGTGGCTAGCAGCGCCAGGATCGGTTGAAGCCACTGGTTAAGGCGTCAACTAGGGATGTTATTGCAATGGATCACATTAATAACATTTAATGAGTCACCCTCCAAATGAATTCTCTGCACCCCTAGCTCCTTCCCTAACTGAAGACCTCTTAATGCCGCTCTGAATTCTGCTTCATTATTAGAAGCCATTCCAATCTTTTCAGATATTTCTTTTATACAGAGACCATCAGAGTCCCTTAGAATGCAACCAATACCACTTTAGCCCGGATTTCCTGCAGAAGCACCATCAAAATTTACCTTGATCCACCCAACCTCTGCCACATCCCATTTCACCCCCACTCTTGGATTGGTCTGATCCATCGGAGTGCCCAATCCGAAGATCGATGGGATGATTAGGTTTGGAAGAACCAGCTTAATCTTACAATCCTAGTCCGTGAATAAATTTTTCTTTAATGTTTTGGATTGGGCCGCCACATTCAGGAGCTCAGTCAGGTGGTTCTCAATTTTCCCACAAAGAGACAGAAGGCTCATTTCTTTACCCTGGAAGATTTTGCAGTTCCTTTGTTTCCAAATTTCCCAAATCAGAAGTGATGGGAGGATGAAAAGCAAATCAGCAAAAATAGCCTTACTTGCTGACTTAGGCCATAGAAAAAATCACTTATCCAGCCCTATTGGGAAGGGGCCGAAGATTCTTAGTTTTCCCATGAAATGCCACCAACATTGACTGGAGAATTTGCAATGGAGAAGAAGATGATTTGCAGTCTCTTCTTGATCTAGACATAAAGTACATCTGTTGGGTCCATTGATACCCATTGAATGGAGTCTTTCTTGAGTTAAGAATTTTCTCTGGCAAGCCAACTAGGCAAAGGAGCCCACTTTGGGAAGGAGGTGTTGATGCCAAAAATGGTTAATAGGCCAGTCTTTTTTGTCTATAGCCACTTCTTTCAGCTTGTAACCAAAACATACTTTGTATTTTCCATCGAAGGAACCACACCACCTAATAATATCCTTATCAAGGGAAGGGGAAATAATCCTTTTGTTAAGAATGTTAGTAAATAAGTCCTTCTAAAGTTGATCCAAGTCCAACTGATCCAAGGTGTTCCATTTCCATTTACTAATACCATTTTCTTGGATTGGATAACCATAATCACAGACATTGTGCCCCCAGAGGTGACAGGTTTCTTCCATAATAGGTTGCAGAGAGGGGTTGTGACAAAGGGCATCTTCACAAGACCAAGAATCAAACCAAAAGGAGGCATCCCTGCCATTCCTGACCTCCTAGGTAACCTGATCGCTTATAATTTCCCTGTTGTCCATAATAAAATTCTACATAGCCGAGCCTCTGGGAGGACTGTTGATAGTTAGAATCCTTTTAGGTTCCATGGAGTCCAAATATTTATGTTTCAGGAGCCTTGCCCATTTCTGCTTCCCACCACTATAAATTTCCCAAACTAGTTTAGCACCCATAGCTAAATTCATAATTGAAATTTGGCGAATACCAGCACCACCTGCCTTTTTTGGTTGGCAGATCTTTTTCCAAGCTATCAAGAGAAATTTACCTTTGTCATCTGAACCATTCCAAAGGAAATTTCTCATCAAAGAAATCAATTCATCTTCAATTGCCACTAGTAATCTCAAGCAAGCCATGGAAAAAACCGATAGCACTGAAAGAACCGACTTTATCATGGTAAGCTTCCCAACAGAGGATAACCACTTGCCTTTCCAAGTTGCAAGCTTGGATTTGCACTTATCAATGAGATGCTTCCAATAGTGAGTTCTATTACTGCCAATGAAGAGGGGGGTTCCAAGAAACTTCCCTAGGAAATTAGCAAATCTGAGATTAAGAATCCTAGATAATATAACTTCCAAGTTAAGTGGAGTGTTGACAAAAAACACTTCAGATTTGTGCCAATTGATTATCTGCTTGGAAGCCATACAGTAATCATCAAGGCATGTTTTGATTGTTCTAGCTTCCCTCCTACAGGCCAAACCAAACAGAATGGTGTCATTAGCAAACTAAAGATGAGTCATTTTTCAACCCATGTTGCCACATTAACTCCAACCCAACGACCATCTTGCTGAAGAGCTCTTATGGATCGACCTAAAGATTCAGCCATTATGATAAATAGAAAAGGTGATAGTGGATCACCTTGTCTGATTCCTCTTGTCGAAGAGAAGAAACCATGGGATGAGCCATTAAACAGAATAGAGAATTTGGGGGAAGAGAGACAACTCGTGACCCAAGTGATCCATTCCTTGCAAAAGCCAAATTTATTAAGAACATCAAAGAAAAAATCCCTATCCACCATGTCATAAGCTTTCAGGATGTCTAGTTTTAAAATCATACAGGAGTCCTTGGTCTTCCTGGCTATGTGAAGTGTTTCATGAGAAACGATAATACCTTCCAAAAAGGATCTTCCAGGGGCAAAACCACTTTGTTCATCTGATATGATGTGTTTAAGGAGGGGATTCAATCTATTAGCTATGATCTTTGATACAATCTTATATACAGTGTTGTATAGAGCGATGGGCCTAAAGTCACTCATATGTTGTGGATTTTGCTTCTTCGGGATTAGAGTCAAAAAGATGTGATTGATAGCCCCTAACATAGACATCTTCTTTCTTGATTCTTCTACTACAAGATGTAAATCTCGAGCAATGATATCCCAGAAATGATGGAAGAAGCAATAGGGAAGCCATTCGGGCTAGGAGTCTTATCCAGTTTCAGCAAGAAGGTAGTATTCCTTACTTCACCAATTGAAATAGGAGTACAGAGAGCTATATTTTTATTAGCAAATATAACGGATGGGATTGAGTTCAAAATTCTGGCCCTTGCTTCATGGTCGACCTGATGGTCACCATTCAACAAAGAATCAAAGAATCTTATAGCTTCCTACGCAATATCCTCATAATTCCTGACTGTAACACCATCTGGTCTCAAAATCTCTAATATTTTGTTTCTATTTCGATTAGCAATGGCCGACTGGTGGAAGAATTTGGTGTTTTTATCACCTTCCTTTAACCATAACTCCCTTGATTTTTGATGCCAGTGGATTTCCTCACACCGAAGGATTTCATTTAGATCAGATTTGAGAGAATTTTCTTTGATAAAAAGATCCTTAGTCATTCTTGAAGATATAACAGAGTTGGTTAAGTCTGCCAGTTTAGCCTTAATTCTTAACTTCTCCATATGAATATTCTTGAAATGGCTCTTATTCCATTCTTTGATCTTGACCTTAATATACTTGAGCTTTTTATTGAGAATAAGAAGTCTTGAATGATTCCCAAAAACTAGCTCATTCCACCAAGCCACTATAAGATCATATAGTTCAGGCACTCTAAGCCACATTTTCTCAAATCAGAAAGGGGTACCTCCCTCCGCTTGAGCCAAGGCGACCTCCAGACAGATCGGGTAGTGATCTGATCTGGTGAGCGAGAGAATCAATGATTCTAAGGCTATATTTTGTCCTAATCACTCACCAAAAACAAGAAACCGGTCAAGCCGTTCAACAATATTAGTAAAACCCACTCTCCAGTTCATCCATGTGAAAATTTCATTTTTTGAAACAATGTCTAAAAGGTGATTCTTCTCAATAAAATCCGAAAAATCCTTCTGGGGCGTACTAGTCCTTTGAATACCCCCACTTTTTTCAGTGCTAGAAAGGATCGCATTGAAATCCCCGGCTACCATACAACTACCATCAGTAATACTGTTTAGTTTGATGGATAGGAGATCCCAGAGAACCCGTTTATCACCAGCAGTAGATGGTTCGTCCACATTGAAAAGATTGAAATTCTCATTCCGACCAAGAATAGTGACCGAGAAATGTTGCCAATACTTTTCTTTCCCAATAAGTGAGATCTTAACATTCAAGGGGTTCCAAATGATTCCCAAGCCACCGGAGGCTCCATCCAATTGCCTAAAAAGCCCATTCCACTGTTTCCAAACTCTCATTTTAGCATCAATCTCAGCCTTGCTCCATTTAGTTTCCTGTAGTAGCCAAATATCTCCTTTGGTGTCATCAATCTGGCGCTTAATCAAGTGCCATTTGTCAGGGGCATTGATGCCCCTGACATTCCAAGATAGGAGTCTCATTACTCTTGGGGAAGGGCATTTCCCTTCCCTAAATTAAGTTTGGTTTGACCAATGGCAGCACCAGCCACTGCTAGCATAACTTTTTTGGACTTGTGCCCCCGCACACCTTTTGGCTTAAAATTTGGGTTGTCAATAGTTGAATCCAAATTTCCAAAACCTTTTGAAGTACCCTCCAATATAAGATCTGATTCAGGTTCGAAGTCTTCCTCCCCCTCTGAGGAAGAGGTTTCAATTTAACCATCTTCTAGTTCAATACCTATCGAGGAGCAAATCTGCCCTCCCATCTCCCCTATAGTGCTAGTCTCCATACCCTGAGAGTGAAAATTGCCATCTTCAATTGCCAGTTGATTCCTAGGCACAAAAGGGGAGGGTGGAAGTGAGTCCACTAACTTGGATGCAATATCTGCCTGTAGGGTTTTGGTCTTCTCCAGAAGTGTGAGAAGGTCTTGTTGGCTCTCGCTTTGACCAGAGGAGGGGGGAACTATAATCAAAGGGGTTGCCTCCATTAGTGTAGCATTCTCCTTATCAAGAGTGTCATTGCAAAAGGCTTCCCCGGTGTCAATGACAATAGGAGATTCTAGTTACAGTTTTACCTCAATAGGAGATTGTATACAGGAATAACTTTGTTGTATCATAGCCGAAACATCACAACTAATACCGGTATGATCCAAGGAGAATAATTTAGGACAAATATGCAGCTAATCTTCCCTATCACTCTTTTGGATCCAGATCTTCCCTGCCCCAATAATTATGACTTCGTTGGGGATCTTGGTAATTTCATCTGTGCTAATACAAATTCTGAGAAAGATTCCCCATAATTTATCCTCCAAGATGTCATCTACTGATACAAAGGTGCCAAGGTTTTTGCATGGCATATATCCTTAATGACATCAATGTGCCAATAATCTGAGGGACAATTATACAGTCTTATCCATACCTTGTTGTTCGGTAATACATGCATTCGGGGATTGAAGTTGGGCTGCCAATCAATGATGTGAACTTCAATGCCATCTAAGATGTATGGACCTTTATTTTTAGCTTGCCATTTCTCCCCATTGCTCATAAATTCAATCATATAGAAATCATTTGGGAGAATATTAATGTTAATATCCTTTCCCCACTGCCCTCTACACCAAGATTCAAAGTTGTCCTTAACCCACTTTCCACCACCCCACTTGATGAAAAGGCAAGACTCAAGCAACTTTGACCTAGCAGAATTAATTTTATTCTCATCCAAAAAGATAGTGGGTCTAGAGGTTTTTCTTACCGGTTTATGAAAATGGGGTCGCTAAGGGTGAGAGATTGCTCTTCGAAAGTTAGGACGTCTTTCATGATTCGATTGAGGGTTCTGATTTTTAGGACGGAAGTTGGATCTCCAAAACCTGGCTTGGTCTACCCTTGAGTTATCTTGCCTGAAGCGTCCATTCCGCTTTTGGAAATTACCATGATCAATCGAGGGAAAAAAAGAGTTAGTGTGAGGATTGCCTCTCTTGAGTGTCGCACCAGAAATGCTAGGTTCGGGTGGTAGAAACCAGTTTCAGGGGGCCTTAGATGCGAGATGCTTAGCCTTGCAAAACCAGCCTTTTTTATTCCAAATGAAACCATTCTCCTTCCACTTATGCGGGTCAATAGGACACTGGTTACCACTTGAATAAGGATTTCCATAGTTTAGCCGCGGACTGGAGTAGTTGATGCCCCATAACCTATCTGCTTTCCCAGCATTGACCGGTTTCTGAAAAACATGCCATCTACCTGTCTCGATGGGGAAGGCAATGTCCTCTTCATCGCTCCAAGATCCAATGTTCATAGACTGGGCGCCAAAATAGCGCACCTCGGTTGCCCTACTCTTCTCGCCAGTGCCGATCCTGCTACATCCAGTACCGCCATTTCGCTCCGCTCCAATTCCAATCTCCAAAAAATATGAAAAAATATTAGAGAGGAGGTTAAAGGTAAATTAAGAGATCAATGACAAGTGTTACTTAGTTTATATTAATTTTAATAATAAGTACACTTATCAATTACATTTTTACGAGTAATAAGAAAAGTAATTTTTTTTTTCTTTCTAATGACTTGTGGCATGCTAACATATTAGTTGATAATATTATTATTATTTACAAAGATTTCCTATGATTCTTCTTTTGCAAGTTTCTTAATGTTAAACTTCAACTTTATTGCATCTTTGCTATAATATTCAATGTATTTTATTTTAAATTAAATGGCTTTTGTGAGTATAAAAATGAAATAAATTTTAACTAAAGCTTTAAAAGCTGAATTTTTGGAATTATAAAAAATGGATGACATTTGAAAAAATATTATCGGTCAGCAATTTAGATAAAATGGGAAAAATCTTCCTCCATAAAAATAAAATGGAAACTATGCACCTCCACCAAATTCCAATAAGACTAACAAATATAAAACTAATATATATTCACCTAATTTTATGATGTCAATAGTAATTTCTTCACATAGTATCGATAGTATTCTCCACATGACCACTATCCCTATTTCAAATGATGAACTGTTGTTGCATGTCTCACACCAATTTATCCATGTAATTCATATTAAATAATTAAAAATAATATTAAATTAAAAAAATGATAATAAAATATATTTTTAACTTCCCAATAATATTTTAATAATTATTAATAAAAATGAAATAAATATAAACAATATTTCGTATATGATATTTCAGTTAAATAAAATAATTTATGAATAATTATCAATAAAAATATAAGATTGAATTTTGATTAAATAAATAAAAAAATCTTTCTATATCTAAAAATATAAATAAAATATTTATTTTTTCTAAAAATCTAGAATTTCCTATATTTGTATAAATATAATAACAAAGTTATTATTTTGTAACTTGCTACGGAAGTTTAATGGTGTTGTAGTATGTACCAGTGAGGCGCAGTAAAATCTGGCGGAGAAAGTGATGGTCATTGTAATAGTTAAGTTTGGATATACAATATATTTCTCAGTTCTGGTAATTCTGGTTTGAACAGATTTCAATTTTAATTACCTTTCAGCTAGTTTTAAATTATCAAAATCTATCATACCCAGTAGATCTGGTGGAGAAAGTGAGCAATGGCGATTGGGGCAGTGTGGGTTGTGGCTGTAATACTTTTAGCACCGCTTTGCGCAGGAGAAATTAGGGTTTCGAAGGTTCGAATGGATTCTTCGCAAACGATCGTGTTGGATAACTTCGGATTCACACAGAGAGGGCACTTAGAAATGACAATGAGGGATGCATCATACAAGGGCCCAAAAGAACTCGATCCCTCTCGAATGGGTTTCTTCCTCAGCACGCTAGATGATTTGTCCAAAGTCCTCTATGGCATCACCTGCGCCCTAGACACTACGCTCGTCAAACCCCTTTTCACTTTCAATAATCTCCAAAACAACACTGTCAACATTAGCTATCAAGATTTCGATGCCAATCAGTACACCATTGCCTTTGCCAATTGCAATCGGGAAACCTACGTTTCCATGGACGTGACAACTGCTGCGTATAATTTAGAGGGTGGTGGGAATGGGACTAAAGATTATCTTTCAGTTGGTGAAACAGAGCTGCCCAAGCTTTATTTTTGCATGTATCTGATATACTTGGTTTTATCTGGGATTTGGATCTCTGTCGTGGTGAAACGACGTGCTACTGCCTACAGGATCCATGTTTTAATGATTGCACTGGTCTGCCTCAAAGCCCTAAGTTTAATCTGTGAAGGAGAGGAAAAGTCTTCTATCAGCAGAACCGGGACTGCCCCTGCATGGAATGTGTCGGTTTATATCTTGAGCTCGCTGGAGGGAATCATGTTTTTTACTGTAATTTTCCTGATTGGCACGGGCTGGTCGTTTTTGAAACCCTATTTTGAGGGGAATGATAAAAGGTTTTTGATGGGTGTGATTACCTTGCAAGTTATTGCTAACACCATCGCTTTTGGGATCGATCAGAGTCTGCCTTGGTCGGAAAATTGGGATTTTGGGAAGGTGATGTTTTGGTTTGTGGACGTGATCTGCTGCATGGTTGTTCTCTGCCCGATTCTTTCTTATAACATGAATTTGGATGCGGCTTCTCACATAGATGCTAAGGCTAAGCTCGATCTGAAGCTGTATATTATTGGACTGTTCGGTTATCTCTTTTTAACCAGAGCTGTGCTGTATCTCCCGGCTTTCTTTATTTCTTACCAGGATGCCTGGACGAATATATTGATTGGAGAATTGGTAACACTTTGGTTTTATGTGTTTACCGGTTACAAGCTCCAGCCTGTGGAAAATAGTCCCTGTTCTGAAGACGAGGAGCCGGCATTGAAGATGGATGGTGACATTGAGTTGTAAGATGGTCATTTTTTTAACGATCCTTTTACAGATCTGGATGAAGATATTGTAGAGGGTTTAACAATGATGGGTTAAGCTGCTACAAGTTTCTGTTTTGTTTATGGATCATTATGTACTGGGATTTTTCTTTTTTGCTTTCTACTTTTCTGTATATGGTAGAGATAGATTTCTGTATTTGAAAGTAGAGGCCAAAGAGGTGGAATGTGGCCTATAAAATTGTGGTGATGTTCTCCGAATTTAGATAGTTAATATTTATTAATTTAAAATTAAGTTTGAGATATTAGATTTTTTTTTGATCCATTCAGTGTGGGTTGGAGGAAGAAAACCTCTGGTCTAGTCCAGATCCATTAATGGATCAGAAAATATACAAGATATAGGTTACAATAATGAAGATGATGTTGGTAACATTGGGCCCAATGTCCATGATGGTCTTGAAGTTGAGATATTAGATTTTCATAGTTCATCATTGTTGGAATTTAATTATTTGAATTCTTATTCTTTTTCAGAAAATCTCTATATAATTGATTTCTTTCTGTTATATATAAGGTTTAATGAAAATATTAGATAAGTTATATAAAAAAGTAATTAAAGCAATTAAAGATGTTTCTAAACATTAGATAGATTTTATATATATCATGTTTTCAATTATTTCTGTTTGATGTTTTTTATATTTTAATTCTGAAAATATAAATATTTCTCTATATATTGTATTATAATCAGAATGATACTTATGATTGCATAAATTAAAAAGCTTTTATCAATTCTATGAGTAAAATATATATTTGCATGTGGCTTATCCTTGTCTTTCAATACTCAATTTCTACATGTATTAGCTAGAGTCATTTAAATTTTAATTATTTTATAGTTTTGTCAATTTTTTTAATTTATTTTCTTTTCATGCATTCAATTAAATGTTTTTTTAATTATTTAATGATAATTATATATTCAATTCCACTTCTCAACTCTCACTCACCCTAAGTTTAAGTGATCCACAATTATGTCTATCTCCATAAATATTTAATGCATTTGCATTCCACCTCTCAACTCTCACTCACCCAAAGTTTAAGTAATCCATCACTTTTGTTATCTCCATGAATCTTTAATGCTAATTATATCTTGGGTTGCACCTCTCAATTCTCACTCACCTTAAGTTTAACTCATCCATAAATTTTGTCTATTTTCATTAAGACAAAGTTAATTGAATGCATACTTAATTAACTTAGAGTGAGTGGTAGTTGAGAGGTGGAAGTCAAGATATAATTATCATTGAATAATTAAAATTTATTTATTTGAGTGCACAAGAGGAGAAAATAAATAAAATGATATGACAATATAATAATAATAATATATCTTCTTTCCTCAAGAGTTTAATAGAAATATGAAAATATAATAATATGATAATAATAATTTGATACTATAAACTTTTTGAAATATTTAATGAAAATATAAAAAATAAGAATATTTTAAAATATAATAATAATAATAATTTAACCTCTTGTGTAAGGAAAAAAAGAAAAGCATTAGGAAATAAAACATTTGTTTAGCTTTTTTATTTTCTTGACAATTTTTTTTAATGTGTGCAATGAATTTCTATTAATTTGTTGGCTTTTATGAATAATGAAGTATACTATAGTGGTTAGTATCAATTTAATATCAATAAATTTTTATTTCCATAGAGTGATAAAATACATAATTTTTTTTTAAGGGACTTGAAACCCTCAGATTTTTCATGGATCCGGAACCAACAAAGGGATGCTGCAGAAAGATACATTAAAGACAAATAGCAGTCTAGCCACAAACACACAAGAGCCACAACCAAACCAACACCAAACAAACCATCCTAAAAATAAAAAGGTAAGCCAAAACAAACCATGTTCACAGAAACAACAGATCTAAAATAATTAATAGATCTTAAAGATAGAGAACAAGGGTTTATCTAACACCCTCAGCCAACAAGAAGGGTTTTACCAAGCTCCCTTAACCTATAACAAAACCTTCAAGTGATTGTAAGAAAAACTGGATCCTAACCAAAACCAAAAAGCAACCTTGGTAACTGGGATTTGATAGGAAACCCAAACCTTTCTATGAAGAAACACATGAGAGATTGAAGAGGCAAACCCCACTAGCAACTTGGACAATAGAAGTTGAAAAGATCTTTCACCCCATCTCTTCACCTCAATAGAAGAGAGATCCACCTTAAAAGGACACAGAAGAATGCAGACTAACAGCTAAGAAAAAACACTCCTTCACACCTAGTCCCCACCTCAATAGGAGAAAGGGTCATCTCAATAAGACAAGGAGGGATTGTAAACATATATTAAAAAAATCGTATGCTTCTAAATTGTAAATGTAAAAATATAATATTTTTAAATTTAAAAAATCAAAATCATATTGTTTAAACAAATAATTTTAGTCATCAAATTATTTTTTTTTTTAAATTGAAAAAATTAAATTTATACATACATGTGATTTTTTTATTTATCTCTTAATCGTGTTATAGTAATATTTCATGAAAAAGATCAAAAAAGAAATATGTTTTTAAATTTTAATCATAAAAATTAGATCCATTAAAACAATTTTCTATAAATTTTAAAATTATTAAGTGTTTATAACTATTTCTTGAAGGTTAAACCCTTAAATAATATTTTGGTTTAATTATGGTTAGGGTTAGGGTTGTACTGTGGATGAGGTTAGGGTTGTATTAAGGATAGGGTTAGCATTTAGTTTTATAAAGATTAAATTTAGAATAAAGCAAGTAATCATAATCAAAGGAAAGTTTAAACTATTTTAAAATTTGTATTAAGAAGATTATTTTAATTAAAATAAAGTTTAATCTATTTTAAAATGCCTTTTTTTTGTTAGAACCAAATTTAAAGGTATTAATCTCACAAAAATATTTAAATATTGAAAACCAATTCATAATAAAAGTACATAATAATGAACAATTTATTTTTTTAGAATTTATAATAAAATGATTATAAGTTTTATGAATACATTATTCTATAATAGAAACCATAACTTTGAAACCTAACCTTAACAATATTAATTATACTTGATAATTAAACCTAACCCTAATCCTAGAAACTTAATCCTAAGCATAATGTAAAACATGTCCCTAATCCTAACTCTATCCCTAACAATGATGTATACCCTAGCCCTTAAAATAATCCTAACCCTAACTTTAAACTGTAACCCTAAACCATAGCCCTATCCCTAACCTTAATACTAATAATAGACATGAAGTAAACCTAACCCTAACCATATCCCTAACTACAATCCTAAGCCATAACCTTAACTATAATTGTAATTCTAACCATGATATAAATCCTAGTCCTAACGATAGCCCTAACCTTAACCATGATATAAACCATAACCATAGTCCCAATCCTAACCAAAAACCTAAAGCTTAATCATAAACATGATCATAATCCTAACCCTAATCCTAACACTAATTGAACCATAACCCTAACAATAATCCTTAGCCCCAACCCTAGAACTTAACCCTAACCATAATCCTAATCCTAAAACCTAACCCTAATCACAATCCTAACCATAACTATAATCTTAACCCTAACCGTTGATGCTAACTGTAATCATGATGTAAACCCTAATCCTAGCCATAATCCTAACCAAATCCCTAAACCCTAAGTCTAATCATAACCCCTAAACCTATTGTTATTCCTAAACCTAAGCTTATTCAATCATAAGCCTAATTATAATCCTAATTGAAATCTAATATGAATCTTAACCCTAATGTTATTGAATCATGAGCCTAATAATTATAACCCTAATTAAACTCTAATATGAACCCTAACTATATTTAAAATTGTACCATACTCAAACCCTAACCTTGACAATATTCCTAATCTAGACTTTATTGAATGCTAAACCATAACCTAAATGCAAACATAAATATAAGCCTAGGATTAAATTCCAACCTTGCCTAATCCTAAGCATAAATCTAACTATAGAATCAAACCCTAACTACAACTTCAATATTAATCTAACCCTAATTGAACCTTGACCTAATCCAAACTCTTACACTTATTGAGTCATAATCCTAATTGAGTTCTAGCTCAAACTCTAACCCTAATTACTTTAATCTTAATTTAACTCTAAACCTAATTTAATTGAATTGTAAATCTAATTCCGACCTTAATTGAACTCTTATACTATCCATAACTATAATTAAAACCTTACCATAATCAAACCCTAACCTCAATTTCCCTAATCTAGACCTGATTGAACCCTAAACCATGACCTAATCCTAAACTTCAACCTTAATCTAACCATAATTGAAACCCAACCATAAATTAACCCTACAATTAACCCCTGACTATAACTTGAACCCTAATCTAACCATAACTAAATCCTAGCCTAAACTTAATCTTAATCCTAATTAAACTCTAATTGTAATTGAACTCTAATTTTAATCTTACCCTTAACATAGTCAAACCCTAACTCTAATTAACTATAACTGTAACCCTTAACTCTAATCCCTATAATTGAATGCTAACCCTAACCTAACCCTAAAGTTAACTCTAACAATAAAAATATACCCTATCTACAACTTCAACCTTAATCTAACCCTAACATGAACCCTAACCCTTATTTAATCCTAATCCTAATTTAATACTAACCCTCACCCTCTCCAAGCATTATCCTAACCGTAACCCTATTTAAACCTTAACTTCAACATTAAAATAAAGCTTTATTGTACAATCCTAACTCTCACACCATGCTTTATCCTTAAATCCTAGCCCTATTTGAATACTAATTCTAACTCTAACCATAATTAAACCCTAAATAAATTATAATGCTAACCCTAACACTAATCAAGATTTAAATCCTAACCCTAACAATAACCATAATTATAACCTTAAACCTAACCATAACCAAAACCATAAACTAACCTTCATCCTAAACCCTATCCAAAATCATAACCCTGACCCTAACCATGATTTGAACCCTAAACCCAACCATAATCCTAGGCCCTACCCTATCCATAATCCTAACAATAACCCTAATCATGGTGTAAATCCTAACCATAATGCTAACCCTAGAAACCTAACCCTAACCATGATGTAAACACTAACATTAATCCTAACACTAACCCTTAATCCTAACCCTAACAATGATGTAAACCATAACCCTATCTATAATTATAACGTTAAATCTAACCCTAACCTAAACCATGATGTAAACCATAACCTTTACCATAGTACTAACTAGGAATCTAAACCATTACCCTAATAATAACCCTAACCCTAAACCTAACATAACCTAATCATAAGCCTAAACACTAACCCTAAAAATAGGGAATGACTATACAACCCTTAGGATGTACCGATCATCTATTACAATGTATTAATAATATATGAATGGTATTAATATCTTGGTGCATTCTAAGGGTTGGATAGCTATTTCCCATACAATAACTCTAAACCTAACCCTAATGATGATGTATACCCAAACCCTATCCATAACTCTAACCACGATGTAAGCCTCCTAGCCATGATGTATGTAGACACCTAAAATTAATTAAATTAATTTAAGCCTATCAACATAATTAATTAATTTAATTTTGTTGCCTTCATTCCTCTCAGAATCAATTAAATCTAATTTAATTAATTTTATCACTATTCTCCAATAATTAATTTATCAAATAAATAAATTATTCCCCTATTCTTCTAAAGTCCCCTCTAATAATTATTTCCTCAAAACCCACTTAGTTAATTAATTTTAATTAATTAACCTAGGCATGTGATTACTACAAATCACTTTTCCTAATCCCACTCAACCTAATTAATCCTTCTAGAATCTCTCATAATCATGCTTATCATTATCCCTTAATTTTTAATTCCCACTCATGTCACATCAACATTGAGCCTCTCAAAGAAATTCAAATTTCTTTGAATCCCTCAATGCATCCTTAGTTTTGAATTTTTAATTCCTCATATTTGAAATTCAAATTTTCCCCCCCTCTTTTCAAGGAATTTTATATTCCTATTTCTTTTCCCAAAGCACCCTTGATCCATGCCCTCTATCTCAAATCAATCTCAACCCTTCATGATCAAATCAATCTTGGCCCTCCATTGGCTTTCTCCAATCTATAAATTAGAGTCTATTCTCCTCAAAAATCATCCACTTCTCATGCATTGTCATGCTACTTATTTCTTCTCTCATCCTCTTCTAATCCTAATCCTCCTATCCATCACTCAAATCCAATCCAATAATCCACTTACCTTGTTGAGCACTTGGAGAGCATTCCACATCCCTCAAGAAGGATCCCATCCAATCAAGTTGAAGAGAGGCTCTATTCAACTTCACCGAAGGCTCAATCTGAGGGAGAGGTAAAATAGCAAGGTAAAAATGATCTCTTGATGTTTTAGTGTTTTCTTGCTCATTTCATTGTGTTTTTTATCATTTAGCCTTTCACTCCATTTTCCCCTCTTCGTTTTGGCATGCCCGATGGGACTCGCATCCCTAAATATAATATTTTTGTGAGTTTTTGTGAGTGTGCAAGTCGCAGGTATCAGAACAGCACGAGCACCTACAAATCAATGCGAGCAACTCAGGTTCAGTGCGACAGAAAGACCTTTCAGCGCGTGTGCAGGTGCATCAGCGTGAGCACAAGTGCAAACACACTAGCACGGGCACCCTAAGTTTAAATTAATTTCTTGCTTCCATTTTGAATTTTGCTAACCTTTTTTGGTCTTTTCAGCTTAGGCACATGCATTTCAGCGCATATGCCTGCATTTTAGCATGGGAGAAACTATATTAGCATGACTATTTTTCAGAATCCAGCCCTCTGTAAGAAATTCAAAAAATTTTGAATTTAAAAACTTAACTGCTAACTTCTTTGGTGCAAGTTTCTATGTCTTTAGCGCGAGCGTAGGTGTTTCGGCATGTGGTTAGGTGCTTCAATGTGACCGATCTTGAACAATGCAACAGACAGGTATAAATCATTAATTTTGTTTGTGTTCATTTCCTTTTATTTGTTTAGATTTCGGCCCATTGCAGTGTGTACACAAGCATTTTGGTGCCTACACGTGCGCTATTTCTGTAGGCCAGTAGCTACTGATATTTTTTTATGAGTGTTGTTGCTTCCTCGATTGTCCAAGACCTAAGAAATATAAAAACTACTAATCCAATTTTGTTTTTGTAGGTTACCTAAGAGTTTCAACCAAACATTGTGTCTTATTTTTACTAGGCACCTAGATCTAATTAGAGGGTAAGTAAACCATTGTCTTTTATGTTTGTGAAAAGCGTAAAGGTAGGAGAGTATGCTCTTGTCTATCTAGATGATCAAAAATCCAAAACCTCCAAGCTTTCCATGTTTGTTGCATGTTTACCCTTAGCGGGTCTGCCCTCCCGAGTTGCTCTTTAAGCTTGTGAGAGGGGAACAACCCAAGTGAGTACACCTGGACCTGGAGTTCCCAACTCACTATAATAAATAGGCCATTAAGGACAAAAGAATCAATGGTTGGGGCTATATGAGAGTTCAATCTCACATTGGGTGCTTAGTAGGATCCTAGAGATATCAATCACACTTGCGTGACTACTAAGTTTTTGGTGCTTCATTGGGCTATAGGCCTCAATTGCGCTTGCGCAACTGCGAAGGGTAGCTCCTAACGGGAAGCCATACTAAATACCTTGTACATAGTGGCCAAAAACCTTCTATTCATTGATACATGAGGTTGGACCTCCGAAGTCGCCCATATTTTTACGGCCCTTAGTAGAGACACAAAGTTCGCCATGAGGAGTTTTCATGGGAATTGATGCTTGGCTGCCCTAGAGAAGTGAGTGCCGTGGAGGGGAGCCAGTGGGTTCAAGCAACTAAGTGTCCTCTCTGGGTAATTGTAGCTAGGAAACCAATTGGGATCCATTGACTATTGTTTTTTCTCGCAATAGGATATGTTGTGAAGGAGCGTGAGTGTCTTTTGAGTCTAACTTCTTTTGACCATTGTGTTTTCTTTACTTGACATCTCTTGCCAAGTCCATCCCCCACAACCAATCAATCCTCCCTCTTTCCAAATTCCATCTTGTCATCATCAAATCTTTAATATGTTTATATCTATCCAAGGAATTCTCCATCCCCAATCCACTTTCATTCGCTCAAACAATCATCCTTCCTCAACCAATATTTTTGTCCAAATCATTCATCCAACTTTGGGTAGCCTCCCCATTTATTCTTTTATCTATCCGTTCTTCCATAATCCTTCTCCCTCTAATCCAATCAAATCTCCAAGATTCCAATCAATCAAATACATCCATCTTCCTAATCCGGTTATCCAATCCTCCATCAAGCAATCATCCAATCCTTTAATCCAATCAAATCTAATTCATCATCCAAATCCAATCAAGTCCTAATCCAAGGACCAATCCAAATCAGATCCAATAAAGCCAAGTCCTAATCCAAGGACTAATCCAATCAAATCAAATCCAATCCAAATCCAATCAAACCAAGTCCTAATCCAAGGACCAATCCAATTCAATCCAATCCAATCAAATCAAACCAAATCAAATCAAATCAAATCAAATCAAATCCAATCTAATCTAATCTAGCCCAATCCAATCCAATCAAATCAAATCAAATCAAATCAAATCAAATCCAATTCAATCCAATCAAATCTAATCCATCATCATTCCAAGCCAAGTCCTAATCCTCATCTTCATTTAACATCATCTTCATAATCTTTCCCCTCCAAAACATATTCATCCAATTCCAATCTAATCCTTCACTCCCAACATGACTACCCAGAATTTCAAAGCTTGGTATAAGAAGATGCTCATGGAAGTTCACGAATCTGCCTACCAAGTTAACCCCATAACCTCCCACCCGTCTATCATACCTTCATCCATCCCATCTCAACACATTGCACCCAATCCCAGAGTAAGTGCAAGGTAATGGGTCACAAATTAGTAGAAGTATGTGCATTGGAAATTGCACTCTTAGAAACGGGGGCCCGTTTTTGCTTCGGGCCCTTGAGGCAAAAAGAAACGAGGGCCCACTTGAAAATGAAACGGGGTCCCATTTTTAAAAAACGGGCCCCCATTTTTAAATATGATTTTATCCATTTTTTTTAGGCGCATTTTGTCATTTTTGGACAATAATGGTAATTTTAGGAATGGGCCCCCATTTTCAAAATGGGGGCCCATTTTGTGGAAGTTGATTCCACAACTTGCCACTTTCCATGGGATTAGGTCCGGTCTAGGCCTGGGATGGCCACACCTGAGACATGGACCTGCAAATTCAAATCTCCATGAGCGAAAGCACAAATATGAACTTCTGAAATAGTTTATGTGCCTCTAATTAGAGAATTTTTATATGAAATTAAAACCCATTTCAGATTATGTTGTCTAGATTATAAATATGTAAAAAAATTAAAATGATTATTTTAACTATTTTTAATTTAATTTATACTAAATTGGGTCCATAAACTTGAAATATTAACTAATTTTGTTAATTTAATAACTTTTTTATTTTAATGAATTTTGAAAAATATTATGTCATCAATCTACACAAAATTCTTTTCTATTTAAAAATAAAAAAATGAAAAAATGTTAAGTTTACGTCAAATTATGTGGGTCGTACATGTCAAATTTTTAAAAAGATAATTACAGTCATTAAAAAATTAATTTAAAAAAATATTTTTAAAAAAATACAAAAAAATATGTTCATCAATCTTCAGTGTGTTACAAATCATTTCCCAAAACTATTTAAGAAAATAATTTTAATTGTGTCAAAAAAGTGTGGGTCGTACACATGCATGGTATGGTCCTGAAACAACCATTTTTAAAACATAGCTTTTAGAACTCTATTTAAAAAGTTATTTTTTATTATGTGGGTATTAAAATAAATTACATATTTGGAAAGTAGACTCAGAGGGATATCTTTTATATTCCTGACTTTTTTCAAGATTCAATCTCTAAGTGTTTTGAAAATTTAAGCTCAAATGAGACAAAACCTGAAAAATTAGGGAAAACACTTCCACTGTTTGGCCAAAAAGTGGACTCATCTTCTTGCACTGACCCCCCAATCTATACCATATCACTTATCCTTCCTCTACCTTCGACAAGGTAAATCCATCTTATTCCCCATCCATATCTCCATATTATCCCTCATCCACATACTCCTCTAATCCAATATGTATACCTCCATCCCCCCCCCCCATCTACATCCCAATCCACATCCTTCTACAGTGCATTCATTACCTCTACTCCCCATCCAAACCCTTCACTCCATATTCCTCCAAGAACTAATCCTAATCCCCCAATCCATTATCCTAATCCTTCATCCAATCCCAATCCTCCATCTATCCCAATTCTCCATCTAATCCTTATCCTTCAAAATCCATATTGTCCACATCCTCCAAATCCACCATCCATAATATTATCCAAGACATGCTAGCAAAGGAGACAAAATCCTCACCTCAAAATAAAGTGGCCAAGTCTCCTCAAGTCCTCCATCCACCCCAATCACCTCCACATCAAAACAAATCCCAGTCCTCTGCACTTCATGATACCCCTATGTCCCCATCTATTCACATCAAATCTTCCATCTCTTCCTCCATCACACAATCCCCACAACTCCAAACATGCCAAAATATTGTTCCAAAGCATGCTATCATAGAATACTCTCCATCTCATGATGCATCTCCCTCTATTCCATCTAATGATGGCATTCCCTCCACTTTCTCTCATGATCATATGATTCCTCTATCCAACCCTCTCCCTCCATCGCATGATCATCTTCCATCTCATGATCCAATCACCCCTCCCACTCCATCTCATGATACCCTTCCTAGTCAAGATCAAAGTATCCCTTCATCTCCATGTCATGATCCCAATCCATATAAAGATGTTAATCTCCCTTCCACATCTCATTACCCTCAAAATAGACTCACATCTCATTTCCAAAATAATAAGGGTCCTCAAGCTAATGTTCAAAATGTTGGTACATCCTCTATTCCTCTAAAATCCAAATTTCCTTAATACAAATCAAAATCCCATTATTCCCCGTCATCCACTTCCATTTTGGGACCCTATACTCCAAAGCTAAATCCTTCATTCCTTCCATCCATTTTGGGTCCTTACATCCCTCCATCCACTAACCCTAAGAAAGATCAACAAAGGCACGCATCATCCCAACACTCTATGACCATCATCCCACCATCCATAAAATCCTTAAGTCATTCATCCTCATGCACCCATCTCATTGCTATTGGAATAAATTTGGATGCCCAATCTAAAAAGCATAAAGCTCAAAATCCACAAAAATCAAAGGATCAAAATGTCCCCTCAAAATGACATGCTCAAAAGAAAAATATGATCCGAAAGAAAGAAAAATAAAAAAGACCACAAAGGCCCCAAAAGAAAAAATCAAAAACTATGTGGATTCCCAAAGAAGAAGTACATCTCAAAGTAAAATCAAAGTTGGCATCCAAACTTGCTAATCCAGAAGCTCCATTTATTCATAAGTCCTTCAATCCTCCATCCAACACTCCTCCATCTTCACAATCCATTTTGAGTCCTTATATCCCAAAATCCATCATCCCAACTCCTTCTATTTTGGGTCCTCATTTCCCAAAATCCACACTTTATCCCCCATCTAATTCAAAACACTCTCCTCCGCTACTCCACCACCCTTCAAGGTGTGTGCCAATGTTGATCTTCCACAAATTCTTCAAAACCCCATCCATTATCCACCATCAACTTTTCACAATCTCATTTTGTTAGTCCAATCCTTTCCAAATCCTTATCTTTCATCCCCTATCCATTTCATTTCCCCAATTATTGTTATCAACATCTATGAGTATACCTCCAGCTCAAAGCAATACTAAGGGATACCATCTATGGAACTAGATTCTTGAGTCCTCCCTTCCTCTTCCATACATACACCATCTTCCATATCTACTCATCCTCATCCTTATCCATCCAAACTATTCCAAAAATTCAAAACAAAAAAAATCGAGAAAAATACAAAAAAAAAAAAAAAAAAAAAAATCAGAAAAAAGTAAAGAAAAATCTTTTCATTCAATGGTGAAAACCACTTCTTGTGGCGCCTTGGGTAAGTACCATGATGAAAATTTGACAAACAAGCATCATGTGTAATCCCCTCATCCCATTGCACTCTACACTTGGGGGCAAGCTTCATCCACGTAGTCCTCCCATCCATCTACATCATATCTAAGTCCATTCTTCTTTCTTATCTTTGATCTTGACTATCATATCCATATCCTCCATCTCATATCCCTCATCCTGTCAAAATGAATCCTTCATTCATATCTTTCATCTTGATCATAGAGATCCAAAACAAAGTATATGCATGCATGCTTTGGAGCATTCAAGCCTTAATCCTCTACCATCCATATCCATTACACATTATCCTTCCACCTCATACATCTTTATCCATAATCTGCACATCCTTAATTCCACTACCTCTACAATGAGGCATTGCACTCCTTTGTAGTGTAGTCCTTGCGTATCCATCATCCTACCCTCCATCCTTTATTCCTCCATTTCCTATTCATCCACATGTCTCCTATCCGAATAATAACTCCCTTATTCTATTCATCCATCCTCTTACTAATCCTTGGTTCTCCCTTGTCATTGGTTCCATTCAATCAAATCTTATCCACCAATCAACCTCATCCTATCCAATTTCTAATCTAATCCTATCTCATCCAATCACATTCTCCATATCTTCCAATTTAATCAATAATCCCATCCCCAATCCAATCCTATTCAATCATCCATCCCCCTTTTCATCCTATCTAATCATTTATCCTTCTTCCAATCCTATCCATTCCATCAAATTGAGCTTTCCCCATCTACCTGAGCTCACACTGACTTATGCCTAATCCAAGAGCCCATCCATACTTTTCTAATTCAATCCAAGCAACAATCCTCTCATCTACAGATCTTGCACATCCAACTTGTATTTTGTCATCCATCAATCAATCCATCACCCTGCCCATTGGGATGACTCCTTCCCTAGTCCGACAGTTTATCCAAATCCATGTCCTACTCTTGGTAAGAGATGTCAGTTGGTCATGTGCATATTGTTTGCATGCTTGAGCTTCTCGTTTTGCTTTCATCTTGTTTCCTAGGACTATACTTGTTTAGGACTTCCTTGATCATCCTATATCTTGGTATGTCTTGGCTGGTGTATAATGGGGCATAGTTTTCATGGCATGGTGTGTTTGAAGGTCTTCCTTGTATGAACTGACAATCTTGCATTAGTGTTTATCAACACTTGCATGATTATGTGCAAGGCATTCCTATTTGACTGAGCATCAATCCACACCTCGGATCTTCATATCATCCTGGTTCTTATAATCAGTGGTGTACACTATCCATGGCAATATCAAATCTAGGTTTGCTCTCTATACTTGCTCAACAAGAAATCCAATCCTTTTATCATTTCTTTGTCTCATTTCATTCACAACACTCCAACCCATCTTGGTTCCCTCTTTCATTATCTTCATCCTTTCATCACTTATTCTTCTAATTCCTTTCGAGAGCACACCCGTGTTCTTTGAACTTGCATGCCCTCTCGAGGGGGCATACCATTGCTCCCTCATCATCCTTCCTCCTCGTCATTCTTCCTCATCTCATGACTGGGGCATCATGCTACTAGTCCTTATCCTTTTCTTCCACTATGTTTTATTCTTCTTTGATATAACATCATTTCACGATGCTATATCAAAGAAGGGCAAAATGAAGACACCTAAAATTAATTAAATTAATATTTAATTAATTTAATCCTATCAACATAATTAATTAATTTAATTGTGTTGTCCTCATTCCTCTTAGAATCAATTAAATCTAATTTAATTAATTTTTTCTCTATTGTCCAATAATTAATTTATCAAATAAGTTAATTATTCCCCTATTCTTCTAAAGTTCACTCCAATAATTATTTCCTCAAAACCCACTTAGTTAATTAATTTTAATTAGTTAACCTAGTCATGTGATTCCTAAAAATCACTTTTCCTAATCCCACTCAACCTAATTAATCCTTCTAGAATCTCTCATAATCATGTTTATCATTATCCCTCAATTTTTAATTCCCACTCATGTCACATCAACATTGAGTCTCTCAAAGAAATTCAAATTTCTATGAATCCCTCAATGCATCCTTATTTTGGAATTTTTAATTCCTTATATTTGAAATTCAAAATTTCCCCCCCTCTTCTCAAGGAATTTTATATTCCTTTTTATTTTCCCAAGGCACCCTTGATCCATGCCTTCTATCTCAAATCAATCTCAACCCTTCATGATCAATTTAATCTTGGCCCTCCATTGGCCTTCTCCAATCTATAAATTGGAGTCTATTCTCCTCACAAATCATCCACTTCTCATGCATTGTCATGCTTCCTATTTCTTCTCTCATCCTCTTCTAATCCAAATCCTCCTATACATCACTCAAATCCAATCCAATAATCCACTTACCTTGTTGAGCACTTGGATAGCATTCCACATCCCTCAAGAAGGAGCCCATCCAATCAAGTTTAAGAGAGGCACTATTCAACTTCACTGAAGGCTCAATCCAAGGGATAGGTAAAAGAGCAAGCTAAAAATGATCTCTTGATGTTTTAGTGTTTTCTTTCTCATTTCATTGTGTTTTTTATCATTTAACCTTTCACTCCATTTTCCTCTCTTCAATGTAAATCCTAACCCTAACCATAATCATAACCATAATTATAACCTTAAACCTAACAATAATCCAAACCCTAAACCCAACCCAAGCAATAAACCTAACCCTAAGCATAACTATGATATACACTAACATTAATCCTAACACTAACCCTTAACCCTAACCCTAGCCAAGATGTAAACCCTTGTTGGCATTTTTTCATTTGGACTTAACCAGTAATGTGTGTTTGCTTGATGCAACCAGTATATGTCTATTGTGCATAGAGATTAGATTTATGTATGATGACTATTTTGTATGTTGTCATTGATGGCAACTATGTTTCTTTGAGTCATCTAAGTCCTACAGTTCAACCGGCTAAACTTAATCGGTAAAGCAAAAATAGTTTTTATTAGAACCGGTAATTAGGACTTCAACCGATAAATGACAGACAGTGTTACATTCCGCCAACTGGTACATGAAAATCATGAAGATTGAGATGATGTTGTTTTGCAGTAGCATTGAAGATTATCAGATGAAGATATGTTAGTGATCGCACATGTTGAATCGGTCAAGTGAATGATATTTGTTTGACAAAACATATTTGTGGATAGAGACTTAACCGGTAGTGATGAAAATCACTCAAATCAGTAAAATGACATAGAATTGGATTTGTTATGTCGGTGGTCAACATAACTAAAGCGTACATAACAAGATAGTCTAGATGTATTGAACCTAGGTAATTGTAACAAGGTTCTAGCTAATCTTATGATGATTTTAATTGTGTGATGAGGTATGAAACGATATATACATGAGCTTGATAGTGTGATATGTGTAGAGCGAATTTTGTATTTTTGATAGTGCGAAGATCAGAGGAGTTGAGATATGAAGTGTTTGTGATGTTGTAATGTTCTGAAGCGGATTTTATCAGACATAGAAGGTGTTATATGGAGATCATTTGTACTTGTTGTCTTCCTAATAGTTGCAGCAAGAAAATCCTCTTACAAGGTCACTCCTAACAAGGTGCAGTCAGATCCTAACAGTTCTGATCATTAAATCCTCTAACCAGGTGACACATTAACTTGTGCTTGCAAATCCTAGTTACTTGGGTACCTCCTAATAGGGTTGGTTCTCACAGGCCTTTTTGTAAAATCTCTTAACCAGGCATAGACACTTCTAACAGGGTGTGCCCCTAACCGGGTGTTGTAGACCTTAACCAGTTAGATCTCTTTACTGCAGATAGTGGATCTTGTGGGTACTAACTCCCACTATGGTTTTTCCACATATAAACTCTTGTGTCATGTGGTTTATGCTTTGTGTGGTGATTGCATACTTGGTGTTATTTCTTACATGTCTATTGAGTTTTAAGTTGGTGAAATTGATATTCAGATTTGTATTATTTTTACTATCACTAATTCACCCCCCCTCTCAGTGTCTTATAAGTTCATCAATTTGTATCAGAGCCTAACTTCCTTAAGGCTTAACCACTTGGAAGTGATCTCTAATCCTAAGGAAAATATGGGTGAAGGAATGAGCTATAGAGAGATGGCTAGAGAATTTGCAGAAACCAAGGATGAGCTAGAAACCCTAAGAGGCAAGTATAAGACATCACTAGCTAAAAGGAAGGAATTGACCAAGCGATTGTTGGAGATATTTGAAATTTGCTCTTCAAATGAGGTGAACATTGATGCACTGGTTGAAGAAGTGGAGAATTTGAATGGTGAGAAGACTAATCTGAGAAGAGAGCTGGAAGCACTTACAATCTGGATGAGTGAGGAACTTGAAACTAGAAGAAATGTTGAGGATCATATCTGAGATAAAGAGCATGAAATATTTAAGATCAAGCAAGAGAATACAAATTTGTATAGCATTGGCATGAGGAGAATGAAGAAAAAGAAGCATTACAGTTAGATCTTGAAATGGCAATATCTCTTAGAGAGACCCTCATGAAAATAAATGAAGATATTACAAAGGAACTTGCTGAGGCTAATGAGAAGCTTGATAAATTCAACAAGAGCTCCTCTATGTTGGATGACCATATCCAATCTCAGAAGATGAAATGTGATACATCTGGGTTAGGATAGAATACATCTAAGAATGGAGAACCTTCTGATACCAAGAGCGACATGCATGAAGGTAAAATTGCTCCTAAGGCTCAGAAGCCTACCAATAAGAAAGATTACAAGCTTGTTTGCTTTAGCTGTCATAAACCAGGACATACTGCTAATGTTTGTAGAAGCAGGTCTGATGCTAATATTGGTTATAGACCTAATACTAGATATGTGCCTAGGAGATTTGAAGGTTATTGTTATACATGCAACATGTATGGGCATAGATCAGTTGAATGCAAATATGGAGAAAACAATCTAGCACCTCACATGAACCCAGTGCCTATTGGTGATTGGAGAAGGAATTTCACTGACCGGAGGAACACAATTTGGAAAAGACCCTATGTTAACCAGTCTAGTCCTTATGAGATGGAAAAGAGAGTCAATGTGACTTGTTCAATTTGCAACAATTTTGGACATGTGGCAATGAACTGCAAAAGCAAAATAGGTAGAGGAAACTCAGGACCTTGGAGAGCATCTGGAATGGCATGCTATCATTGCAAAAAATCGAGACACATTGCCAAGTTTTTTAGAACACAGAAGAACCAACCGGTGAATCATCTTGTAGACTAGAAAGGAAAGCAGAAGGTTGATATTGAAGAAACCAGAGTTGAGATGAATAAGACCTGGAAGAAGAAGAAGAGTGATGACAAACCATTCAAGGAATTAAATTCTTCACCTAATGTGGAGAATCCATCTCCGGCAAACTAAGTTGTTTCTACAACTTGGGGTGATCTTATTGTCAAATCTTGTGTTGAACCCTTGGATGATGTATTGTAAGTTAAATCTGCATATTCCAATTCATTTTGATGTTTTGATGTGTTTTTCGATCATAACCGGTAAATATCATTGAGCTTTTGCTATCGGTAATATGCTTTAGATTTTTCTAAGGTATTTTAGGGTTTTGTCGGTAAATGCATTTTTTGTAGTAGTTAGAATGCAAATAAATAGAACTTTCTGAATTTCTTTTGTCACTTTGCATCTTGAGAACTCTTGGTGAAGCGAGAAGAATAGAGATAAGTTTGTGCAAAAATAATTCAGATCATTTACCAGCATCCAAGGCGATCGAAGTAAAGTGATTCGGTGATCGAGTATTGAAAGTTTCTACGGTTGGAGTCCCTAGCACTAAAGCATAAGAGGTATTTATTAGTGAATCTTACTCTTTTCTTAAAAGTTTTGCATATTGTAGTATGGATGCTCTGCATCTAGTTGATGTGACTGAGAGGGCAAGACCTAAATACAAATGGCATCCATACAAGTTGAAGGAAACTGACCCTGTCAGTGCCCTATCTTGTGTATCGAATGGTGTTTTGCATGTAGAGGATGTAAGATCCTTTTATCACTGCAAACTTGAAGACTTGGGAGTTGCAGTTATTTATGAGCAATATAGATCTCTGTGTAATGAACAGGGAAGATTGAAAGAACAATCCAAAAGCATAGTCAATAAAGGTTTTCCTCATGTGATCAATTTCATTGACGATTTTGATGACGAGTTGGTGAGATTTGTTTTTATCTATATTCATGATCAATTCATGTGGTTGGACAGACCTCACAAAATCACTAAGGAAGCAATCCATGTTGTAATCGGCTTCTACTCAATCGATGAAGTGTCATTGCTTAGGTCTATACCTAAGAATGATGTTGAGAAGTTAATTGGATCTAGATGGGATAAAAGATCCATGATCGTGAATGATATTAATGATCCTATTGTTAAATTTGCATCTATGTTGATTGGCTATAGAATTTTCTATTCAAGCAGAATGAACAATATACCAGCAATAGTAATTCACATTGCATACTGAATGATTAAGAAAAATGTGGACTATGACTTGATTGAAGCTCTAAGGAGTCAATTAGTGGAAAATTTGGAAGCATTTAAGAAGGACAAGAAGATAATATTCAAGTTTGGATAGCTTATCATGGGCTTATTCTTTTATTTCCAAAACTTGTTACCCAGTATTGGTGATGTACAATGGATAGCCGGGACACCTGCCCTATTGTAGATGAAGAAAAACATTAGGATGCTGAAAAACAAGTTCGATGATATTTCATGGGGATATTTTAAGAAATTTTAGAAGGAATGCATGCTAGGGAACGCATATCGGTTGAGGTAGTCAATCGATATGAGGATTCTATCTGTATTATGGTTTACACAAATACATGCTTGATGGAAGTTGTTATTCCCATGACCACATGGGTAATGCCCATGGGTTATGAAGTAGATAAAGATATACTTGTTGCGTATGTTGATCATTTGTTATCTCAACCGGTCATTACCACTGCTGAGAGGTTTGGAACCTACAAGGAGAAACTATTGAAAGTGCACTCTGAATTATAGAAACTGGTGATTGCAAAGAAAGTAAGAAAAGAGGTACAAGCCTTTGCTGAGCAAGCCAGATTCACAAAAGAATAGATAGTTGCAGCAAGAGCCAAATATGAGGCTCAACAAGGTGGAACTTCTAGTGTACCAATCGATACCCCCACCGATAAGACTAGAGCAACCAAAGCAGCTGAGAAGAAGAAAGCAGGAGAAACTAAGGTGAAGCCTTCTAAATCCCAAAGAGGGAAACCCTCTAAAATACAATTATGAAGGAAAGGTAAAATGGTTGAACCTCCTGTTGTGCCTGCCCAAATAGGAAAAATAAAGAAGGAGAAAGCTCACAAACCGGTGACAGATATAGAGGAAACAAAATCTGAAGAAGATAAGAGAGAACTAAGGGCAAGTGCTAAGAAGCACAAAACTATTCAAAAAGGTAAAGAAACTATGAAAATATTGACACTTGAAGATTCTTTCACTAGAATGATTAGAATTATTAAGGAGCATGGCATTTACAAAGGTTTAAACATACTGTTTACTCATTTGTCTAAAAGTCAATGAAGGCAGATTGAAGATGCAGTCATCTTCGGTATGAACAAGTTTAGTAGAGCCCTCATTGAATTACAAGAGCAAATTCTAGATTCTTTATATAATTTGATTGATGCTAGGTGGCAAGGGGCAATTAGCCTCGATAAAGAATTTATTGATTATACAATTAAGCACCTGCAATTGGAAGCTAGTGAGGAAGAAATAGAAGATGCACGAGTCAATGCAAAATCTTTTCTTAGATCCAAGAAAAGACTGACTAGAATGTTAATAGGTGATACTGAATCATTCCAAAAGGAGACCAAAATTTTGATAAAGAAATCTTTAGGTCTCATCCCTGAAGAAGAAGAAAAATATGAAGAAGCTGAGGATGATACACCTGTTAAGTTAAAGGGAGAATATTTTCTTGAGGGTGTTAAGCCTACAAATTTTGAGTCGGATAATAAGTACTTGTATGATGACCCTGTTGATACTGAGCTTATAGATATATTGAATAATGATGACATCGGTAATGCAATTAATGATGACACAGATAATATTGACAATACCGGATATAATGTAAATGTAGTAGATATTGATGTACAAATGGATGATCCCCAAGAGCAACAATAAGATGTAAATAATGAAGGTGCGAAGGAAACTGATAAGATCTCAAGTGAGCAACCGGTGAATGCTCAATCCGTAGGAACACAAACTCCACTGGTAAATGAAACCATAGATACAAATGTAAATGATGTTATCAATGATAGCCAGAAGGATATGATTGAGGAAAAGAAGGTAGAGGAGGCACCAACTACTAAAAAAAGTGTGGAAATGCAACCACCACCGGCAAAGGATCTTCATGTTGAAATTCAACTACCACTGGTCACTACAACAACACAGAAGGAAAAAATAGAGATAGGGAAAGAGAAACTAGAGAAGAAGTCAGAAGAGAAAAAGGATGAAGAGAATAAAACAAAGGAGAAGAAGAAAACCTTGATCGATGATGATGATGATGAGGATTATGTGAGTATTAAAGGTCCTATAGATATGGACAATATGAGTTCTTCTGAATTAATGGAGATTGCTACTACTATTCAATCTCGAGCACAAAAGAAGAGGTTGAAAGAGTAGAATTGAGAAGCGGAGACCATTCAAACTGTTGTTAAAATTTTGTCAAGTCTCCTATCAGAAACTGATACAAATAATCTATCCACCCCTATTCCAAAGCTTAGATAGTTAGTTGTTGATGCCAGTGAACAACTAAAATCACTTGAAGAGGTAGGTCATGCTTTAGTAGAAAAAGATTACAAGAATAGAAGGGGAGAATAATTGATTTCAGAAATTGACAAAGGTAAGGTTGCTTTAATAGTGAACAAAGATCTTTTGAAAACCGGACTAGAAACTGGAGGTAAAATTTTGGCCATTATATCTAAAGTATCATTATTCTGTTTTGACTTAAAGAAAAAGAGAGAAGATACAGAGAAGGAACTAGAAAGGATAAGTGAAGCATACATACCGGTATAGGACTCCGCGTTGGCTTTTGGTAAATCAGTTGATGCCTTACAACACATATTAGAAATTTATGATTTTGAACAGGTGAAGCAAATAAGATCCTTGAAGGAGTTGAAGAATCAGTTAATTCCTAAAGTTGAAATCTTATATAGAGCATACAGGGAGTCTGAAGCAATTTTGGCTACCCCGGAGATGAGTATAGTTGATGCTATAGAGGATTTTGCAGCTCAGATCTTGACACATGTTGAGATTACCGAGACACTATTAAAAACTTGGTACAATGATCTAAAACAGTTGAAGTTTCATTTCAGTGATGTTTTCTTAAGAATTGCATTGTAAAGACCTTTAAACTTTTATCTCTATATATACATGCAATTTTTTATGACAAATTTTGATGTAATATATGTATTTTACTTCTTTATTTTGCATTCTTGTCAAAGGGGGAGTAGATTAGTTTAAGTGAGTCAAAATTTTGTATGTACTATTAAGGGGGAGTAATGATTTCATTTTTGTAATGGCATGCAATTGCTAAGGGGGGTGTATGTCATGAAGTGAGTGTATGTCATGAAGTCAATTTTTGTTTTGTGCACTTGGTTGACAAAATTTTCTTAAGTGTTGCCATCAATGCCAAAGGGGGATATTGTTGGCATTTGATCATTTGGACTTAACCGGTAATGTGTGTTTGCTTGATGCAACCGGTATATGTTTGTTCTGCATAGAGATTAGATTTATGTATGATGACTATTTTGTATGTTGTGATTGATGGAGACTATGTTTCTTTGAGTCATATGAGTCCTATAGTTCAATTGGCTAAACTTAACCGATAAAGCAGAGACAGTCTTTTTATTAAAACCGGTAATTAGGAATTCAACTGAAAAATGACAAATAATGTTACATTCTGACAACCGATACATGAAAATCATGAAGATTAAGATGATGTAGTTTTGCAGTAGCATTGAATATTATCATATGAAGATATGTTAGTGACCGCACATGTTGAATCAATTAGGTGAACGATATTTGTTTGACAAAACAGATTAGTGGATGGAGACTTAACCGGTAGTGATGAAAATCACTCAAATCGGTAAAACGACACAGAATTGGATTTTTTATGTCGGTGGTCGACATAACTAAAGTGTGAAAAGAAAGATTGTCTAGATGCATTGAACCTAGGGAATTGTAACAAGGTTCTAGCTGATCTTATGATGATTTTAATTGTGTGATGAGGTATGAAAGGATATATATACATAAGCTTGATAGTGTGATATGTGTAATTTTGTATTTCTAATAGTGTGAAGATCAGAGGAGTTGAGAGATGAAGTATTTGTGATGTTGTAATGTTCTAAAGCAGATCTTATCAGACACAGAAGGTGTTATACTGAGATCATTTGTATTTGTTGTCTTCCTAACAGTTGCAGCAAGAAAATACTCTTACAAGATCACTCCTAACAGAGTGTAGTCAGATCCTAACAGTTACGATCATTAAATCCTCTAACCAGGTGACACATTAACTTGTGTTTGCAAATCCCAGTTACTTGGGTAGCTCCTAATAGGGCTGGTCCTCATAGGCCTTTTTGTAAAATCTCTTAACCGGGCATAGACACTTCTAACAAGGTGTGCCCCTAATCGGGTGTTGTAGACCTTAACCGGTCAGATCTCTTTACTGCAAATATTGGATTGTGTGGGTACTAACTCCCATCGTGGTTTTTCCCATCTGGGTTTTCCACATATAAACTCTTATGCCATGTGGTTTATGCTTTGTGTGGTGATTGCATACTTGGTGTTATTTCTTACATGTCTATTGAGTTTTAAGTTGGTGAAATTGATATTCAAATTTGTATTGTTTTTACTATCATTGATTCACCCCCCCTCTCAATGCCTTATAAGTTCATCAACCCTAACCCTAGCCATAATCCTAACCATAACTGGAGATGTTGTTCCATAAAAAACATGGCATTCATTTTACCCTTCATAGCAATTGTGAAGCAAAAAGAAGATGGTTTGTGGTTTATTTTAATTACACCAAACTAAAGTGTTTCTAAGATACCCCTGAAGAAAATGTTAATTGATACATGGTGGGCTATCCACCCTAAAAAAAAATATCGGTTACAACTTTTAACCTCTCTGTTTGCAGAAATAGAGGTAATTACTAATAGAGAATAGAAAGAAAAATGAATAGAAATTTTTTATCCTACTCATGCAAATGCGAACTACCTACTAATAAATTATGAACTATTCTAATAGCAATTGTGAACTGCCTACTAAGCAATTGCAAATTTTTGTAACAACAATTACGAATTACTAACAGATCAATTGCACACTAGTTATACTGGAATTTTTTTAGAAAATTAAACATAATGAAAAGACAGAAGAGAGAAGTTATTCTACAATGATATCACTCCAGATTACGCAAGCCATCTCTTCAATGTCATCATAGAAATTAAATTTGGCAAGGAATCGATGAATGTTTCTATGGTATTGAGTGATTGCCTCTTCTTCTTCAAGTTCACAAATTTTTCTCTCTACCTTTAGAAGCCTTTGGTATGCTCTTTATTTTCTTCTATGTTGTCTTGTCCTCCTAGCACTTGAAATTTTAAAAGTTACCTTACTTTCCATGGGGTTAGAGACATTTCATACAAAAAAATGAAATTTTCCAGAATCATGAAAGATTGATGGGTTCATCTCGCAACTGGATTTAAAGACAAAATGACAAAGAAAATTAAAATTTTGAATTAGGCCTACAATTGTGCATTAGTTTAAGAAATTGTGAATCAGAATGATGTCAAATGTGAATCAAAATGACATCAATTACAAATTAATTATTTCAATTGCAAATTTTCGCGATGGCAATTGCGCACTCCATTTTTTGTATGGACCTACAAATCAAAATACTAGAAGGTGGATTCACGTTGGGTTCACCAAATATACTCAGGGTTCAAATCATCATAATCAATCATATTAAAAGAGAAATCATAAACTCTAATCTAATTAGAATTAATCCTAAATAACAATCGAATAATGAAAAATTAATTGAATTGAACAAATGAATCTAATTAAGGCTCCCTCAATCAATTTAACAAAGATTACATTGCTCTTCTCCTTATTTGATGTTGAATTAGCTCTCAGGTATTTCACTAATTTCCTGCATAGATTAGACAACTATTCAAAGATAGTGATTCTAGATTCTATGATTCAAGACTGATTTGTGAAAATGATGTTGTTTATATAGATTTTCAACACAGAAGGGGTGAGGATTTGAACTCAAGTTTTGATTGATAGTCAACTGAGATTGATTGATTAGTAAACTAGTCATGATTGATTTTTTAACTCATTTGATTGATCTGTTAATAGGATTGATTAAAGAGTGAAATTAATTGATTAATGAGTAGACTGAATGGAATATCTAGTTGACTAAATAGATGGATTAGAAGACTGAATTGATTGACTAGTCAGAAAAGGTGACTTGGGTTGAAAAGGGGAGATTGAAGAGTTAACTGAGTTAACTGATTAGTCAACTAATTTGATCAATTAGTTATGATTTCAACATGTGTTGTAGGATTTTAAAATCAAAATTTATTTTCATTTTCAATTTGGATTTGAATTTGGATTTTTGAATTCTGGAATGCATGTGAAATTAACTAAAATTTAGATTTGGTGAAATTTGAATTTGATGATTTGGAATTAGATGAAATTAAGTGACATTCGAATTTAGAGAAATATGCATTTGACATAAATGAAATTACATGGAATTATTTGAAATTTGAATTTGGGGAGTTGGAGGAATAAGTTAATTAATTTAAATAATTAAAAAGAAATTATTTAAACATTAGAAATGTGATTAATTAACTAATAAAGATTATTTAATTATTGAATTGATCATAATTAATTAAATAAATAATATTTAATTAATATTTAGAAAGGGTTAATTGATTAATTAATTAGAGAATAGAAATTGAATAATTAATAAGATGAAGAATGATGATTGAGTCAATTTAGAAGAATAATTATCTTAATTAAATAATTAAATAATTACTTAATTAATTAGGATGAATAATTAGTACATGATGAAAAAGACATTTTTTAGTGTCTACAGTCCCATCTCTTGTCTCTATGTATGGAGGCAAGAATGATTTCAAACTTTCCCTTCAGTGAAGTAGTGTTTTCGATAAGGATTTCTTATTGATTATAGAGATGTATATTCCTATTAAGAATCCCCTCTCTCATATTGGAACAAGTATCCCTGATGAGGATCTTAAGTACATATCCTTAATTAGGACCTCTTCCTTAGTGTTGGAAGTCTATATAACCATTCATCAAATCCTTTTCCTCATTGAGTGGTATCTTTTATAATAAACCTTTCTATATGTGGGACACATTTATCCCTAATGTGGATCTCTTTCCTTCTTTTGGAAGAGTGTTTCTTTTATAAATGATACCTCTTCGATGTCCTTACCTCTATGCTTGGGAGAAAGGGTGATATTAAATCTTCTCTCTCTTTTTCTTCAATGATTTGCCTTTCATTTGTTGAGTTGCATTTTTTGTTTGATGTCATTTCTTGCATAGAATATGTTTGTTCCCTATGTAGGACCTATTCTCTATTTGAAATAATGCATCTCTCATGAACGATCTCTCCTTAGTGAAAGTGTGCAATCCTTCACTAAGAATCCACTTTTTCTTAAATATTAGAGAAGGTGTGTATTCTTAGTTTCCTTCTCCTCTTTTTAAAGATGTTATCTTTATCAAAGATCCCCTCTATTTTGAAAGGTGGATGTCTTTGGATAATGAACTCTTCCTCCTTTAATTCATCAAAAATATCTCTTTACACTTGCCGCTATTTAAGAGGTAATTTTTTTTTCCAAACACTAATTCTACATTTTGCACTTAATCTTTTGCATCTTGAATTAGGGAACTTCGATTCTCGCAACATTGGATGTGTTAGAATGTGTTTTAGATCTCTTTCTTACCAAATGATTCTCCATTAGTTTTGATCTTGTATCATACCTTGTTGTGAGCATTTGTTATCAATCTTCCTTCACAATTCAATGTGGTAAACATGATACCATGTTTCAACTCACCAATTAGCAAGCTAAAACAAGGGAGCATATATCTACCCTTGAATTTCATCGTTGTTAGTAAGCATTTAGGTGATTTTGTGATTTCAACTAACAATGTTGTTTTGTAGGATGTGGTTCCTAATGTTATACTCTAAATACTACTAAGGTCTTCATTTGACATATTATGGACATATCCTTTTTCTCATGAATGTTTACTTTTCTATACTTTATCTTGCATATGCACGTAGTGTCATATGACTGCTAAAGTGTAGGTTAAATGTAGTATCATCAATTTTATACCCTTGATTAGGGTTGTCCAGTTTTATGCTTAGGTTAGCACCCACCCGAGTGTGTTACATTTTAATTTTAAAATTCTTTTAAAGAATTTAATTAAATCTAAAATCCTCTCTCATCATTCTACACATTGTAAAATTGGGCCCTTAACCCTAAGTGTTCCCCTTTTTATTTCATAATCTTTAATTAATTAATTAAATTAAATCCTAATAAAGTCCTATTTCGATCTTCAAGGCTCATTTTTGCATATCTAAACACCATGGATTGACACATCAATTTATATTTGACTTTACAATCATGATACCTTACATCCCTAAAAATTTGGAAAAAGGTTGATCAAACCAATGTGAATCACACTGGTCCTGACTTTTTCTCCCTACATTTCTTGATCTCAATTTGGCGATATTATAATGTTCAAATCCTGCTTTGTGCAAAATTTCATCAATTCTAGGTTTTCCTATGATCAAAATTAAAGTTAGGGTTTCATATATATAACCCTTTCTTTCCTCATTTAAAAGATACAACAATCAAGAAATTGAAGGAGACCTCTTATGAAGTGAAAGTACAGGTTTATGTGAAGTTTGCAATCAGCAAATTTAAGAATTCATCAAGTCTCCATCAACCTTTTCATCATCAATGGAAGCTTAGGATATATTGAAGAATAATAAGGATATCACCGACTGTTGATTGATTTGTACCTCTCCCTTAGGGTTTGGTATGGTTTTATGTTACTTTCATATCCCTATGTGAGTTTCACATCATTCATTTTTAGATTTACATTATTTCTTTAGATTCATATTACATTTGTGATTTGAAGCATTTACATTATATTCATTTAGGGTTTTTACTCCAAACATAGGTTATAACTCTAGTTTTGTATTCTATCTCATACGAATCTTATAAACACATGAGATTCTAGGGCGCACACACTTTTCAATACTTTATTGGCTATTTATGGAGGTGGAAATCACCAAAACAAGGGGTTTGACTAAGGAAAAACCCTATATAGCCACCCATACACCTTTTTCCAACTTGCAAGTACATTTGCAGATTTCTAATGAAGTTGTGAACTTTTGGGAAATCAAAGTCAATAGAGACATATACAGATCCAAAAGCAGGTCTTAGATCCCTAGGACCAGAGCACTGGACCAGAACACCCAGTTCCCTCATCCTATGAATTCAGTGACAGGTTTTGGCACTTCAAGCTTTCAGGACTTTAATTTGTAGAATCCAGATTCATAGCTCAATTCTATAACAGGGATTAGAATGCCCAACACCCTAGTCCTTCTTAATTGGGTCGAATTTCTGGTACCAGATGCACATCAGAATTCCTTTGTTAGATTTGTGGTTTGTGTTTCAGTTTCACTTCTACATCTCTCTATTATTGTCATTGATATAGTTGTTTTAAAACATTTGATTAGTTTATCCTATCATTACTTTATATTTGAATCATTTCCCTCATATCAACAAAGAAATAGAAACCCTAAAAGTATTCCTTGACTCTCTTTCACAAGAGGAAGTCAAAGTGAATCATTTCATTAGGCTCTTTTGTATTCCAATGTGTGAATGAGAGTGGGATTAGGTCCTATTCTACGTGATTCCATTTTAATCCATCACATTATGTAATGTTGTTAGTAGACAAGACAAATATAATTTAATTTATAAGGTTTAACATATTAGCTAACTTTTTTTAATCTCTTTTCTTCAAAATTTAAATTGGAAAAAATAGGTATTTAATTGTAAGGTTTTATATATTAGCAAAATTATTTTAACTTAATTCTTCACAATTTAAATTAAAAAAAATAGGTATTTGATTATAAGGTTTTACATGTTAGTCAATTTTTTTTCAACTTTATTCTTCACATTTTAAATTGAAAAAAGTTAAAAAGTTAGGGAGTAGACACCATAAATCTCAGCTATTTATTTTCTTCTTTATCCACTTAGAAATAGCAACAATAAAAGATAGCAATTCAATATTGTTATTGCTCCATATTGACAATTTCTATTTTTAAATTTTATTGTGTACACTTTTCATAATCTTTCATCAAATTTAAAGTAAAAATATTTTTTTGTAGTTACTAAATCAACATTAGATAGAAATTTCGTGTTTAACTTTTGATTTTAAAAAATCTCAATTGCTTTTTGAAATAATATTTATTTAATTTTTCTATTATAAGAAATTATCTTTGTCTCATTTTCTTGTTATCCACTCAAAAATGACAACAATGAAAGATAACAACTACCTTATGGTGTCATTTCCATTTTTATGCTTTTAGGTTTGACTGTGTAGGCTTTTTCATAATCTTTCATCAAAATAATTTGAAAATTGAAATTTAAAAAAGAAATAATAATTATCATTATTTCTTTATTTTTTTGATGGATAATGGGTTGAAGCTGATAAGGTGTACATACCCTACCTCTTGTGGGATTTGAACTTGTGACCTCTCTTTCAAGAGCACAAGTTCTCCACCACTAGGTCAACTCAAGTTGTACAATAACACTTATCATTATTAAATTAATAGTAGATATAAATTTAGTGTTTAACTTTTTATTCTAAAAAATATTACAATTGATATTATATTAAAGAGTTTTAAAATGAAAAAGTAGTCTATAAAAGTCAATTTAATAGTGAAATGAATATAGTGAATAATAATGCTCACTCTAAAACCTTTTTAGCATCATCTTAAGTACTAGTATAGCTATATTTTAAAAACTATGTAAAATGTGTTCTAAATATATTAAACTGGGAGAGGCAGGAACCCTTACATAACCACAAAATCAACGAGCGATAAAAACAAGGGCTCATGAGGGATGAGAGCCCAAGATAGAAAATATGCTACCAAAAAGGAACAAAGCCTAGTAGGCTACAACACCACTAATAAAACTTAGAAAACGGAATAACCAGACCCAACAAACCAAAAACCAAAATAGGACACTCCCCCACCAAAAAGAGTGAACTAACGGCTTATCTAGTGGGGGAAACCACCAACTTCTTATCCTAGCACATTTCTTTGTCTTTATCTAAAAATGAGAGCTTTCTATTTAAATCTTTCCCAAAGGAGATAGGTGAGGAGTTCAATGCGGCCTTCACCTTAGACATAGATGCATCTAGCCCCATTGTATTAGAGGACTCAAAATGGTGCCTCTTTTTAACACATGTCCTTGAAATTTCATCTTGTATAGCTTGGAGAGCATCATAATTCTTCTTGATCAGCTCCATGTTCTATGCAAACATATTCTCCATTTTCCTCTTCATGGAGTCTTGATTGTCATGCAACACCTTGACCACATTCACCAAATCCTTCATGTTATTACCATGGCTAACTTTCTCACTAAGCTCCTTCATAGACTTTTCAAATCTTTACCACTTATCCATTATAGTAGCTAATTTTCCCACTGCCATCCAAGCCCCTTGTTCCCTGTCATTCATAGCCCC
The DNA here is from genome assembly GCF_030272615.1 of Cryptomeria japonica. NCBI lineage: Eukaryota > Viridiplantae > Streptophyta > Pinopsida > Cupressales > Cupressaceae > Cryptomeria > Cryptomeria japonica. The sequence continues at coordinate 603,271,167 of NC_081411.1, read as the reverse complement.
AGTCGAGGCTCTAACATCCACTTCAGCAAGAGCTTCAAGTTTGTTGATTTTCTTTTTAACCACCTCAAGTATGTAAAATATGTTGAGGCAAAATAATTTAAAATATTTGGCATTCATAAATATTTTTTAATATTCTCATTAATTTATACAAAAAAAATTTAAAAAAATTATTTTCCTTCAAGATGGAGATTAAGACGCTACACATTTTCAATGCTTCATACAATGTCATTATGTCATTGCTATCTACTACTTAACACAATCTCACAATTTCAAAATTTTACTCTACGACAATAATAAAAATATGAATGTATATATAATACTTTTTGTAGACATATAAAAATGACCATATTCCTAAATGAATATTTTATGTTCATTTCTCTATTTGATTAAATCCAATTTAATGAAATTATCCTCATTCTTCTATTTAATTAAATAAATTATTCAGTTTATTTAAATTAAATTCACTATACCATTTAATGAATAAATCATTTTATTCAATTAAATCCCCCTATCCACTTTTAATTAAATTCAAATTTAATTAAATAGTCATCCTAAAATTGAATAAATCTAATTTATTTAATTTCTCAAATTTAATTAAATAGTTATCCTAAAATTGAATAAATCTAATTTATTTAATTTCTCCAAATTACAACCAAATTAAATGAAATTTTTTATTTCAATTAAAATCCTATTATCCCTCCATCCACTTGCAAAATCCCAAACCCCTTTCTAATCCCTTCTAGAATCTTCTAATCAACCTAACCCCTCCTCTAAACTTTGTCACATCCCTAAGCAAAGAGAAGTCACTTCTCAAAACCCTTAAAGTCTTTGATAACCATTAAAGGTTTTCAACCTTCAACCACCAAAACCCTTAAAGTCTTTGAAAACCATTGAAGGCTTCCAACCTTCAACCACTTAATCCCCAAAGTCTCCAATAAACATTAATGGTTAATTCAAACCCTCCCACATGGTTAAAACATTTGTTTTGACTCAACCTCTATCCAACCCAAGGGTCTCATCAGGCCATTAATGCTTTGACCATGATTATCTCTTAATCATTTGCACAAAGGTTTATCCTTGGATTAACTCTTAATCCAGTGGGTAATCCTAACTTAGACTTGACCCTTAGCCTTTAGATAACCATGAGGTCTTCTCAGGCCTTTAATGCCTCCAACCCCTTCTCTCAACCCAATCCTATATTGACACTTGTCACCATTTCATTGGTGCCAATTGTGCACATGGATCCCCAACTTTCAAACCTGGCCCTTGATTAAACCTTTCAATCTTGACCATCCATTGCCCTGTTTATGCTATAAATAGAGCTCTCATTCCTCCATTCTAAACAATCATCTTTCAAATTTGAAGCATTACACTTATGCTCCAATTCTTTCAAGCTTTTTCATATCATTTTAGCCTCTTTGAAATCAGGAATTAGTTTAAATATGCATGTTTAGAATAATTTCTTTATCATTTTAGCTCAATCATAGACTAAATATAGTATGCTAGGATAGTATTCATACTAACCTCATCATCTTATCATCTAGTATATTGCATTTTAGAGTCATACATAGCTTAACATCCATTTCATACTAAAATCTATCAAAGCATCTCTCGTTCTCACATTTGCCATCCCTAAACCATTTTGCTCAGTGATCTGAGAGCAAAAACATTGGTTTGAGGGACATTGTGAGATAGAGAACCATGGGACCCTCTTTGGGAAGCTGAGTAATACTACGTTACTCCATAGCTTGCACCAAGAAGTCCTGTGTGTGTGTGTGGACTAGTATTTAACTAAATTTTCACATATTAAGTTTTATTCGCCCACTTTTCCCGCATACATTTCTGGCGCCCACCATGGGGCCCTACCCTAAATAACAAATCGGTTTTTGAAATTAATCATTTTTGCAGGTCTGCGGGAAACAGGAATTGGCGTGTGGGAAACATTCCCTAGTGCATCCACATAACAGTTTAGCGCATCCTGCTTACTGTTTAGCGTGTGGGCTCTATACTTTAGCGCGTACAGACCATCATTTAATGCATAACCCCACTGATATATTTCCTGTAGGTCTCGACGTGGGCAAAACACAGAGTAGCGCATCAAGTTAACATATTAGCGCATCCGATCCCCAGTTTAGCGCTTGTAGTCCATAATCCAGTGCATAAAACTCAAAAGTTAGCGCATCATATTTCAAATTTCTTGCATGACTCAGCGCGGGAACGAAAAAAAGATAGAACAGCGCTTCCAACATATAGAGTAGCGCATTCAAAAGACAGAGTAGCGTGTTGATCATTAATTTTAGCGCATTTGTTATATATTGTAGCGCGTACAGTCTGTTCTGTAGCGCGTCGCAGACAGAGGATTAAAATTTTATTGTAACCGAATTGAAATTTTAGACTTGTAGAAGTCCCCCAAATCACCTGACATTTTATCTATTTTGTTTGTTTGCAGGATTCTAATGGTTTCTTACAGGTAGGGTGAGGAATTTTACTTTAAAAACGATTTCTTTTGTTGACCTCCAAATCGAAAAATTTGCTTTGTTGACCATTTCCTTTTTATAGATCAGAAAATCTTTCTTTTCAAAGGATAAAAAGAACATCATGCTTGTTGGAGCAACATCTCCAAGTAGAAGTCAGAAAATCATTATCTTAAAGGCTAAAAAAAACCTTGATTGCCTTGTCTCGAAAGTGGAAGGAATATGCTCTCCCCTTAATTGGGTGATCAAAAATCCAAACCACTCTTACAGTTTTCAGTAATTCAAGCATTAAAACCTTTAGCAGGCCTGCCTTCCCGAGGAGTTGCAATCAACTCTTAAAGCCATTTATGGCCGGTGTGAAGGGAACGACCTAAGTGGGGAACGACTTTGATGCCAAGAATTCCAACCCACTATAATCAAATGTGGAAAGTGACGAAAGTCCTTTTCAACGGTTGTGCGCAGTGATTAGCCTTCCTCCAGTATCCTCGAGATATGTAAAGCCTTTGTTCTAAAGGTTGGGAATCCTCCTAAGGGAGTTTATCACTGACGGCCGAACGGGAAGCCTGATTACGAACCATAGAATTAGAAGCTTTTAACTGAGTCAGTAACCAAACATTTATAACATCATAGTGCAAGGGTGGGGAAGAATCCGCCCCCAAGATTACTCACCATATATCTCCCAAGATATTTACTCAACTGTGAAGCAATTCACTTTGGGTTAATTTCTGGCAAAAGGCAAAAAAACGGGCGCCCTCTAGGGGGTGACACGGCCATTTGAGCTGACAAAGTATCGAGACTAGTGGGCTATGATGTTATTTATGACCCTTGAATAAAGAGTCTTTCTAAAGTGTATTACTTGTATCCAAACCTGTTAAAACATTGGGGATTTGAACACATCCTCGCAGAACATACACTTTTTGTTAGATTAGGCAAAATGGTTGTACTTTTTGTGCCGTGCTTGCATTTATTACTTCAGAAAATCATCCATCGCACTTGAAAATTTCTCAACAAAATTCAAAAACCTCAAGAAATCACCCAAGCAAAAAAAAAAATCAAGGCAGTCTAGCGCATAAGAACAACATCTTAGCACGTGGAAGACTTTTGTTAGCACATCAAAACCTCACATTAGCGCGTGAAATTAAAACAATAGCATTTTCAACTAAGGCAAAATAGTGCAAAGTCCTTTAGCGCATCCCAACAATAGTCTAGCGCGTGGAAGCAACATCACAGTGCGTAGGAACCAAGAACTAGCGCATAGAGTGTAAAATTTAGCGCGTGACAGGCCCAGTATAGCGCGTAGCTTTTCCAAACAAACTCAACAGCAATTTTCAACAACCTGAATTTTAGCGCGTGAAAGAAACAGCTTAGCGCGTGAAAACCAAATTTTAGCGCATAAGGTCAAACAGTTAGCACGTCGAAAACCCAGGATAGCGCATAAACTTTTGAAACTGTTAGACTGCCATTTTCCAAAATCCAAACTTTAGCGTGTGTCTAGGGGCAGATTAGCGCGTGTGCTCATTCCTTTAGCGCATCAAGTAAATTCAGTAGCGCATGTAGACTCTGTTTTAGCGCGTGATCCAAAACAGGAAAACAGAGAGCAAAAATCGAGAAAAATTTAAAATTTTCAAAAACATTTTTAGAAGCCTTTTTCATCAAAAATCATTTTTTCATCAAACCAGAGTGACAAACGAACCACTAAAACTATTTCTTGAGCTCAATTTGTGTCAAAACAAAAGTTGTCAGAATCCTAAACGAATCGCACAATAGAGGACGTCTCTCCTATCATAATCCGAAAAATTTCATCATCAGTATCAATGAAATCCTTTACCATCTTACGAATTTCTATCTCAAAACACTTGTTTAAAATTCTCAAATCGTCAAATCTAGTTTCCAGATCGGGAAGCTTTTATCCATATCATTTGACACACTTTATCGTGAAGGGGCAGCCTTCACTCTGATAAAGTAAGATTTGAAAATTTCCAAAACAAGAATCAACTGAATCCAAACAAATCAAAGGAAATCATTGATCACTCATGCATGACTAATCCCCTTATTCTAAGAAGAAAGAACCTCTATCGTAACATCACGTTGAAGAAACAACAACTTAGTTTTTCCAAATTCATCAAGAGAAATAAGTTTTTATATATCAATCGTCAACTCTTCAAATCTCATCGGGTATTCCTTCATCACGTCAAAAAGTATATCCAAAACAAATCTAGCGAATTTGACAAGGAACCCTTGAAGACAAGAGCATATTGTCAAAAGTCTGCTTTTAATCAAACCATAAACCGCGGCGGAAAAATCAATCTAGCATTCTTGCCTGACGAGTGCATCACATATAACACATCTCGACCAGAACCATCAACGCTCGAGCAACACATCGAAGAGACTTTTGTCCCTTTCATCACTAAAAGTTTCTACTAAAATGCCTATTACTCGCTCTCAACGAGACAAACAAAGCGAGGCACACGCAGAATCAAGTATGAATCGCAGATTATCAAATCCTTTTGAAGTTCCACCAGTGGAAGAACCTAAAATTACTGAAGCACTTCTTCAAGAATGTCAAGAAAATCCTTCCTTCCAAAAACTTGTCGAAAAACTCATGGAAAATGACAAAGAAAAATATCTGTTGATGCTCACAAGCAAGGGCGTTAAACTTCCTGAAGATTTCAACCCAAACATTTTTCAAACCGGATCTCGGCAATATGCATATCAAGAACAACACCGAGAAGAAGAAACTCGCATACCTGAACAACATAACTTTGAACAACACATTCCCGAACAACGTATACCAGAAACGCGTATACCTGAGCTAGAAACACCAGAGCAACATATACCATTTACCACACCTTTTCAGCTGAGAACCAATACAAGGCAAGAACTTTTTCCTCGACAAGACACTATACCCTTGGCAGCCCTTACTCAACAAATGCAAATGTTGCAAAGACAAATACAGGATATGCAACAAGGAACAACAGTGTGGTACTCTTTAAATGAAATCTGTCCTTATCCATTTGACAGAAGCTTGAACATGGTGCCTTTTCCTCCAAACTCAGACGTTCCCAAATTTGATAAATATGATGGGAAAAGTGATCCCCGGGATCATGTTCGGGAATTTTGCACACTGAGCCTTGAATTTGCTCATGATGACACCTATTTGATGAGGTTATTCCCCAGAAGCTTGGGAGGGCAAACCATGGAATGGTTATCCAAAATTTCGCCACCTGTTAGATCATTTGATGAATTGGTTAACAAATTCATCACCCACTATTCCTACAACATCCAACATGCTATAACCATGCTAGATGTTTGCAACACTAAACAAAAGAACAATGAAACATTCATGGCGTTGCTTCAACGCTGGCGACGCATGGTATCTAGATATCCTCGCGATATTCCTGAAAAGGAGAAAATGGAAATCTTCATCGATAACTTGAACGGCGAGATGAGTTACCGACTAAAACTTCAATGCATACCATCTTTCACTAAATTGATTGAAAATGGCATTCAAGTGGAAGAAGCGTGTGTCAAAAAGGGAACACTCAAATTCTACAAGGAAGGAACAAACTCATCAAATTACAATAATCAGAACAACACCAATCTTGACAAATCTCGATTTTGGACTCGAAATAGAAACGAAGGCAACAACGAATCACATGATCCTAAATCAAAGCAACCAGTACTTGCATTATCTGGAAATCCTCAGAACACGAAAAATCTTAAAAATGCTACCCCCAGTACTAACACATATGCACAAAACACTGATCAAGTACAACTCAATACAAACAACACGAACGATTCTCAAAGAAAAAACATGAATCCAGGACCTAACAACAATTCACGCAACAACACGAACAATTTCCAAAAGCGTATCTTCACACCACTGGGACAATCATTAGAATCCGCATTCAGAGAACTTTTGGCAAACAAGATTCTTTCTTTGCCTCCAATCAACAATTATGAACCCCCAATCAAACCACCTTGGTGGAATGATTCACACTATTGTGATTTCCATCGCAACAAGGGTCATAGAACAAACGAGTGCATGAGATTGAAACACATAGTACAGGACATGATTGATCGAGGTGACTTAACGGTCGATGGTCTCAAAACAAATGGTGATCATGGAGCCTTTAAAAATCCTCTACCAAATTACAACAAAGATGGAGCATCGACTTCAGATGATACACGTGGAGCTCGTATTAATCACATCTACAACAACACCATCAACCACATATCAGCTGAAGATCATCAAGTAAATATCATCACCATCCGAGATCAGCGTGATCATGAATCTGTCAATGTAATGACCCGAACTCAGAAATATGTCTTGAAAGGACATACTGCACCTGCAACTACCACACCAAAAATCCAATATGACTTGGTTAGCCAACTACGCAAGACTCCTGCTCAGATATCTATCCTGGAATTATTGAAACTATCACCTAAGCACAAAGACATATTGGAACAAGCACTATTGGAAACCAATGTACCTCAAAATATGGATACAGACAGATTTCAAGCCATGGTCGCCCATATGACCGGACCTCATAACGTCACCTTCTCCGAGCATGATAACACTTCCTTGAGTCATCCGCATAATACTCCTCTCCATATTGAAGTCATTGTTTGCAAACACCAAGTCAAAAGAGTCCTAATAGATGGAGGAGCCGGCCTTAATATATGTACTTTAAAGCTTATCCATGCATTAGGCTTCTCAGAAGAATCTATTGATCCTTGCAAAAAGATTACCATAAAAGCATATGATGATGAAGAGAGGTCCTCTAAAGGCACAGTGATATTACCTATTCAAGTAGGCCCAGTACAAAAGGATACTATTTGTCAAGTCTTAGATATTGATCTAACCTACAATATTTTGTTAGGACGACCCTAGATACATGAAATGCAAGCAGTACCTTCTACATATCACCAGTGTGTCAAGTTTCCTTATGATGGACAAGAAATCTCCATATCTGTTGATCACAATCTATTTCAATATTGCAACGCAATGGGGGCAGCCCAGGATAGTTTGGTTCCTCATAATAGAGAAAAGCAACAATCTTCAACATCAGATCCACACACAGCAAAATCCAACTCCTTATGGGGAGACTTAAAGCAGAAAATGCAAATCAAAGACCAAGGCATGGGAGAATACTCTCTGGAGCCTTTAGGCTTGGCCAAATTGCCAACATCACCTAGATCACATGGTTTGCCTACTACATCAACACAACTGGCTACTCAGCCCATCACTAAATTTGATGGTACCTTCATCCAATTGGGTACTCTAGCACATGAATTAGAGGACAAGGACATTCTTAGCTGGTTCTACAAAGATGAAGAAGAAAATCATAGAGCAGCTGCTCTGGACATTGTTCTACCAACACACATGTATGGAAAAGGCTACTTAATCATGAAGCAAATGGGATATGGCGGTAAAGGACCTATTGGCAAATGCAAAGAAGGAGTCACTGAACCTATAGATCTTCCTTCACAACCTAGCAGAAACAAAGCGGGATTGGGTTCTAAACTCACATTCCTATTGAAACGGCCGCCACACCTACCTATCAAACCTCAATGGAAAGTAAAGACACAGTACAAAGAAGAATCCTGGCATGAAGCACTTTTTGAATCAGCAGAAACAATCCGCAAGGCACGGGAACGTCAAGATCAGAAGTTACATCAGGAAAAGCTTCTAAGTCACAAAAAAGCCCTATCTGCAGCAATAGCTCATATTCAAACACCAATATCTCAAGAACAAATCAGGTCATCTCCAAATACTGTTATTCCTCCCCAAGGAAGCACAGTCTATGAACAAATCTAGCAAGTAGAAGATGGATCTGATACAGAATCTACAAAAACCATCAAAATGGTATCCATCATCAAAGATTTGTTTTCACCATACAACACACCTGTTTACAGCACAGATAGAATCTGGGATGATGCCTATGAGACTGATTCTAATGAATATGAATGGGGTACCTGCTCCAATGCTACTACTGATATCCTAGATGATACTGATTCTATATCCCTTTCTCAAGAAGAACATAACACAGAAGATAGACCTCTTGAATTTGGACCGCAAAATATCTATGATGCCCAGGAAAGTGAACAGAAACATTATGAACAAGTTTATGTGGAAGATGATACCATCGAGGACCTCGATGAAATCCTAAATTTATTTAAACCCAAGACCCACCACGATGGAAACTCTATCCTAACACTTACAGTAGCCGAACTTGATCCACCCAACGATTCCTTACCACTTGTCTTTCCTGACCTCATCGACTGGGAGGAACCTGAAACAATTGATATACCAATTTTTCCAGATGATGCGTCTATTGTCCATTACCTATGTACCATAAATCTGGAAACAGGCTCTACCAGTGAACAAAATAACGATGTCTACAAACCAGGGAGTGCCAAGTCTCTCAGTCGCAAAAATGAACTAGATAAAGGATCTGATGCTGAAAACCAGTCAATGGCAGCTCCAGATCATAAAAAAGTAAAAATAAAGGACGTATCGGAGGGTGAAAACCTTTTTAAGGCACCTAATGATGGGAGACTTGACACTCTTCCTGAGCACTTTCATGAGCGATCGCCCATATTGATTGAGCCCACTCAATCAATCAACATTGGTACCATAGAAGCAGCCAAAAATATACACCTTGCAAAATCTCTCACAGAGGAAGAAAGATCGGCATTCATCATCTTCTTTAAAGAACAGCAAATCAACTTTGCTTGGTCATATGCTGATATGCCCGGAGTAGATCCACACTTAATCATGCATCATCTATCCATCTCTACAGGAGTTAAGCCAGTCAAGCAAAAGTTACGAAAGATGAATCCACAGGTGGCACTCATGGTCAAAACTGAACTAAAGAAATTATTAGACGTCGGATTCATCCGACCCATTGACTATGCAGAGTGGATTTCCAACATCGTTCCAGTATCAAAACCAGATGGAAGTATCAGAATATGCACTGACTTCAGAGACGTCAACAAAGCTTGTCCGAAGGACAACTTTCCTTTACCTAGTATCGACATCATTGTAGATCTCACAGCAGGCCATGCAATGCTCTCACTAATGGATGGTTTCTCAGGCTATAACCAAATCAAAATAGCCCTAGAAGATCAAGATAAAACTGCGTTCACCTGTCCTTGGGGAACGTACTGTTGGAATGTTATGTCTTTCGGCTTAAAGAATGCAGGGGCCACTTATCAAAGAGTGATGACCACAATATTCCATGACATGATGCACACATTTATGGAAGACTACGTGGATGACTTATTAGCTAAATCTTTCACCAGAGCAGAACATCTTGGTATCCTAACAAAAATCTTTGATCGATTGGAGAAATTCCAAGTCAGGCTTAACCCTAAGAAGTGTGTCTTTGGGGTTACATCAGGCAAGTTACTAGGCTACATAGTCTCAGCTAAGGGTATTGAAGTTGATCCAGCAAAGGTACAAGCCATTATGGACATGCCACCACCACAGAATATCAGTCAACTCAGATCTCTATAGGGACAACTTCAATCAATCAGGCGATTCATCGCTCAGCTAGCAGATAAAAGTCTACCATTTAACCATTTGCTACACAAAAATGTACCATTCAAATGGGAGGCTAAGTGTGCAGAATCTTTTTATCAAATCAAACAGTACCTGATGAATCCACCAGTTCTAGTACCACCAGTCGCCGGAAAGCCACTTATTCTATATATCTCAACAACAGATATTTCACTGGAGGCATTATTGGCACAAGAAGATCAACAAGGAAAGGAACGCGCCATATACTACATCAGTAGAACATTGAATGGCTATGAACTCAACTATACATTCATTGAAAAGGCTTGCCTAACAGTGGTTTTTGCATCTCAGAAGTTCCGATATTATATGCTAGCACACACCATCAAGCTAGTTGCAAAAATTGATCCTCTCAAATATCTACTCAGCAAGGCAGCTCTTACAAGTCGATTGGCTAAATGGGTCATGATTCTCAGTGAATTTGACATCCAATACATAGAAAGACGAGCCATCAAAGGACAAGCAATTGCAGATCAGTTGGCCGAAGCATCGCTACCAGGAAAACAAACCATGGAGGTTGAATTTCCAGATAGGGATGTGCTTGCTCTTTCTACCAAACACTGGACCCTATACTTTGACGGATCCTATACACAACATGGTTCCGGTGCTGGCATTCTATTCATCACTCCTGAAGGACACACTATGCCAAAATCATATAGGCTTATGTTTCCATGCACAAATAATGTGGTTGAATATGAAGCACTGGTCATAGGCATCAAAATGGCCGTAGAATGGAAAATCACAGAGTTAAAAGTCTATGGAGACTCACAACTGGTCATTAATCAAATCAATAACAACTATCAGACAAAGGACGACAAGCTACTACCCTACAAGTGAATGGTGGATGACTTCAAACAGTATTTTGTGCACATCACCTTCGAGCAAATACCAAGGTTGAACAACAAAGAAGCCGATGCAATGGCTACAATCGCTTCGTTACTACAAATTCCAAAGCAACAGAGTCGTTAGGAGTTCCTGGTAGAGCAACTGTTCTCCCTCGCCTATGACCACTCTGAATCACATGTTATCTATGCCTTGACTGGTTCCGATTCTCCGTTATATGGACCAATACACGACTATCTCAAACATAATATCTTACCCCTTGACCAATCCCGTAACAAAAAACGTAGCTTTATCCGACAAGCTGCCCGTTACACCCTTACCACTGATACTTTATATCGTCGAGGTCTCGATGGTACTCTTCTTCATTGCCTCGATCGTAATGATTCTGATTCTGCTTTACACGAGCTTCATGAAGGTATTTGTGGCACACATTCAAGCGGCACTACTCTTGCTAAAAAGCTTCTAAGGATGGGATACTACTGGCCTACAATGGAGAAAGACTCATATCACTTTGCCAAGAAATGTCCTAAATGCCAAATCCATGGTAATTTGATACATGCACCAGCACAAGAACTGCAGCCATTTACAACATCCTGGCCCTTTTGTCAGTGGGGACTGGACCTCGTTGGCAAAATTCATCCTTCATCTTCAAATGGACACAAGTTCATTATAACAGCAACATAATACTTTACAAAATGGATAGAAGCAGTTCCCATGACCACAGTGACTGGGAAATAAATTGCCTCTTTTATCCTCAATTATCTGATCTGCAGATATGGTATTCCAAGTTCAATCATTACAGATAATGGACGACCCTTCAAGAATTAAGATGTCCAAGAACTATGTGAAAAATTCAAAATCCAACATAGGTTCTCTACACCATATTACCCACAGGGCAATGGTCAAGCAGAGGCATCTAACAAGACAATACTAAAAATCCTCAAGAAAACAGTGAATGAGGCAGGCAAAGATTGGCATGTACAACTCAATCCAGCACTTTGGGCATACAGGACCAGCATCCGCACACCTACCGGAGCAACACCATACTCATTGGTTTATGGATCAGAGGCTATTTTACCCCTGGAGGTAGAGATCCCATCTCTCAGAGTCTCTTTGAAAGGCTTAATCCCAGATGAAGAGTATCGAGTCAACCGACTACAAGAACTTGAGCTATTCGATGAAAGACGCCAACATGCTTATACTCATCTCAAAGCATATCAGCAACGCATGTGCAGGAGCTATAATCACAAGGTCATTCCCCACAACTTCAAGGTTGGTGACCTAGTACTCAAAGAAAATCCAAGAAACCAGCAAGATCGAGAAAAGAAAGGGAAATTTGAGCCTAACTGGTTGGGTCCCTATGTTATCATATCAGTTTATGGATCAGGTGCTTATCAGCTAACAAATTCTGAAGGAGATGTGCTCGACGAACCAACTAACAGCATCCATCTGAAAAGGTACTATACTTAAGTAGCCTAGTGCACGGAAAAAGCCAAAAACAAACAAAAAAAAAAAAAAAATCCAGAAAAAGCAAAAACAAAGTACAATAAAAACAAAGGGTGAAAACCTGGTAAACAGGCGCTCTTATGAAAGAATGGCTCCTCCATCTATTTCCATACCATGTTATCCATACAAACACTATCGGCCATCACCCAACACTTAGCAAATATCCATTCAGGACATACTTAGCGTAGTCACTATCCTGATTTGTCTATATATATCCTCCTACCACTAATACACCATGGCTTGGAATCACTGTATATATTCACATCAAGAGGCACACTCAGCTAGGGGCATGTAAATCGTATCAATATTGCAAACATTCAAAACATCAAGACTAGATGCAAAACTCAACAGCATGACATCCACCAAACAACACTACGCTTCATCGCAAAAACCAAAACAAAGACAATTCACACAAATATCAAGGATGGATGATTTTCTGAAGTACTGAATGTTGCACTATAGCATAAAATCTTAACTAGTTTTGCATTTTGAACTTTTTGCATTATCGGATTCTCTTCCTTGTTTCACTAAATACTTCATAGCTAGAGGTCAAGGGGAACTTCCAATATTTTCTTAGTCTTCTGTCTGGGAGGTGATCACTTGTACTGTGTGAATACTTGCCTTGAGACGTGATACATCGAATATCACTAAAGGCTTGATTCCATGTCACACATATAAATGATCTAATCTTTTCTGCTTACGCAATGCGCACTCAGGTGGTCCTGGTTCAATTATACCTTGACGCTTGTGCTATCTTGCAAAATCAAACATCATGTAAATTTTTCTCAGGTCATTATGGTTCAATTATACCATTATGCTTGTATAAATTTTCAACATATCCTAAACAAATCAATGCTCAATGATGAAACCTACAAAGAAAGCAAAAATATGGTTATATCGGATGGTAAATACAGAATGAGGGATGCTCCAAAAATAATTAGTTGCATATCATTTTACAATTAGTTGCACATCATTTTACAATTAGTTGCACATCCATTTACAATTAGTTGCATACACATCATTCCATATCATTTAAATATCATGATACATTTAGCAGCATAAATAAAACATACATCTCATTTTCAAGATACAACTCACAGCATATAAAAGCATACATCCTACATCATGCATTACATCATATATTGCATCATCATATAAAATAACCCACATAAAATAAATGCATTCATATCAACACATCACATGATCAAAAATGGTGCTGTATATATATATATATATATATATATATATATATATATCTCAAAACTGATCAAAATGTACAAAATGTGTCCAAACAATGTGTCCAGTACAACAAAAAACAACTGCTCAAAAATACAACAGAGACCCTGTCTCTCAAGTATGACTATCTCCTGACGGAGATGGTCTCGCTCCAGATACACCCGCCCCTGGATCTCTAAGCGGGTCCTGTCTCGGTGGCCCCGTCACACCTCGACTCTCAGATCGTGACCCAGTGGATCGAGATCGACTAGATCTCGATTGTGCAAAACTCTCCACTCGTCGATCCCTAGGTACTGCAACCTCATAATGCCACCTATAATACTCTAGCTCCTGCACTCTCCCTGTCAGCTCTCTAAGGGTGTCTCTCATCGGACCACCCGTCGCTGCTCTCTGCACACTCGCCAACGCCTCCTCCGCTCGTCCTCGCTGCTCTATCTCAGTATCTCTCTCAGTGGTAAACTGAGAAATCTGCCGCTGATAGGTCAAAATCTGTGCCTACAGCTGCTAAACGGTAATCTGCAAGGTCCAGATCTGCGCATCCTCCACATGACCTGGCACTCGAACCCGTAGCGGTACCTGTGCTGGAGGAACCCCTCCCACTCGCCCTGTCCTCGGTGCTAGAGGTGGGAGTACATCTGCCCTCCTCCTCTGTGCTGGTCTCCTCAGCTCCTCCTCACCACCCACTACAGCTAACACCTCCCCCACTCTCCCCTCTCCACTAGCTCCAATAGCCAATCCACCTCTCCCCCTGTCTATCCTCCCCTGTCTGACTGTTCTATCCACTCTTCTCCTCCCTCTCTCTCCCTGCCTCCCTCTGGCTCCTCCTCCTCCTCCATCATCCCCATCATCTCCATCATCTCCCCCATCTCCCTCCTCCTCGTCGGAGTCAAACGCTGGCCTCATCTCCTCTAGATCTGAGATCCTAGCCACCGCCCGTGCAGCAAACAAACGGGCAAACTCATCTATCATCCCTGCGTCCTGAATCTCCGGGGCATAGTCCCAGATCTGCCCAGCTAACCCCACAAACTCCTCCACTGCCACCACACTGTCAATAGTCGGCCCCCAATCGGCCACATCCTGCTGCCTCCGTGCATATAGGCACGCTCCCTGAGGAATCCCCTGCTGGCACCCGAACTGCCTCAAAACTCAGGTCACCACAAAATGCTCAATAACGAATGGGGTCCTCCCAATCAGATATCGCATCATAAATACAAAGGGCATCTCCAGCCCATCCTCCGCCCATACCTCACAACCTGTATACAGTCTCCAAGTGACTGTATCTATATCATCAAATAATCCTCCTCTAATGCTCTAGTTTGCCCAGCTTATGCTGGACAACTAGACCTCTATATCCGTAGGCATATGCTGCACTTACGGGCCTGTCTCTATCTGCCAGTGGCCTCGCTGCTGGAATGTGCTCCCAGCACCATACTTGTAAAAGGGTCACGCCCGCTGACAAACTGTTGTACCCGAGGTATACTACCTCATGCAAACTCTGGTATAAATGTGCCAGCATCGCTGACCCCCATGCAAACCTCCTACCCTGAGAAACCATCTCCTCCAGACCCAGTCCCCATCCCACCGAGAATCCCTTCGACCTGTGATCAGGACAAAGGAATCCTCCAATAAATCCTGTCAATACAGATGGCAGCGGTGCATAACCCAAATCCAAAAACTCCTGCCAGGGGATCTCATAGCCACAAACTATGTCATCCTGAAAAATGCGGTGCAGTGCCTCTGTGCCACCCTCCTCTGACTGCTCATAGGGAAGTAGTGCCCCTACTACAGGAATCCGCAAAATCCGGTAGCAATCCTCCGGTGTCACTGTCATCTCTCCAGTGGCAAAATGAAAGGTGTTCATGTTGCTATGCCACCTCTCTGCCAACGCTGTCAAAAGCCCCCGGTTCATAGTGAACCGAGGCATATCCAGAAGAGAGGTCAATCTGCATCTCTCTATAATATCCAAATCTGCCTGTGACAATCGCGGTATCAACGTCCACGGTCTCGGGAATCTCTCCCTCGACTGAACAACACCCAATCACTCCTATCAACAAACAAAACATATCCAATATCAGTTTCCACATCAACACAAAGATATCAAAATCAACTTACATCAACAACATGAAACAATTTGCTCATCTACATCAAAGTTCCAAATCCTATCATTTCATATCAACTTGTAAAACAACTCAAGTTCTCAAAAACCATATGAAAACTTGTAATACAACTCAAGTCTCCACAATCACATAAACTTGTAAAACAACTCAAGTTTCCCACCCATATCAGCTTGTAAAGCAACTCAAGTTTCCAACCCATATCGGCTTGTAATACAACTCAGGCTTCACACACATTGAACTTGAAACAGAACACGCAAATACATCATATTTTGATCAAAACAACATATTGATATCTATACATAACTTGAAAACTCGCAAATCAAAAACAAGTTATACAAACACTCATATTGGAAAAATTCATAAAAACACGACAGGCAAACAAAACAAATTTTCAAATCGGCCAATTCTGCAAAAATTTTCAGATGCGCTAAAACAGTTATTCAATGCGCTAAAAACCTTCCACGCGCTAGGCTGCTTTTCCTATGCGCTAATCTATTTGTCCTATGTGCTAGACTCTGTCTACGTGCTACTATTTTCCCCCCTGCGCTACCTAACCCACCCTATGCGCTAGACTCTGTCTACGCACTAATCTATCACTCCTAGGCACTACCCGTTTAGCCCTATGCGCTAGGTTAGTCCTACGCGCTAAACCCCCTTCCTATGCGAACCCCTACGGCCCCTATGCGCTAGGTCATACCTACGTGCTAACCTATTGACGCGATGCGCTACCCAACACTTTCTATGCGCTATTATCCATGCATGCGCTAACCTAAAAGTTTTATGCGCTAACCTACATTTTTCGGACGCAACCCCTAAATTTGAACTTGATGCACTACTTCACACTTCGCATGCGCTACTGTGGACCCTAGACGCGCTAAACCGAAACATCCGAACTTTGAAATTCAAAAAGTGACTAAAAACGACAAAACAAAAAATCAAAAAGGGGTCAAAAATGTTGACTTACTAGTGGTCCACGCGCTATAGGTCTCCGGTACCTCCGAACGCGCTCGAAATGGTGTCTGTGATAGGGAATAGGCATTTTCTCTCCAGAGCAAATTCTCTTTCTTCACAATCAACAAAGCACAAATGAATCTAAATCAACCCCTTTTCCCCTTTTATAGGAGGAAAATGAAATTAGGGTTAGCCAACTGGACCTGTAATATGGTCGCGGTCTCCCCTATACCAAAACAGTTGTAACTTATCGGGAGATGAATCAATCTACACACTTTTTACATGCATGAAATCATACACATCATACGAACTTCATCAAATTAAATCAACAATTTTCCAAAAAAAATTGATTCATCTCCCAAGGGGGCATCACACATCAAATCAACTCTGGGGCACGACTGGCAAATCAAAAAAGCGACACAAAAATTGCATTAGATCATAAATCACAAAAACACATCATTTTCTTTGAAATAACATGTGCACACACGTCACTTCAAAGAGGGGCAAAATGTAGACGTATAAAAATGACCATATTCCTAAATGAATATTTTATGTTCATTTCTCTATTTGATTAAATCCAATTTAATTAAATTATCCTCATTCTTCTATTTAATTAAATAAATTATTCAATTTATTTAAATTAAATTCACTATACCATTTAATGAATAAATCATTTTATTCAATTAAATCCCCCTATCCACTTTTAATTAAATTCAAATTTAATTAAATAGTTATCCTAAAATTGAATAAATCTAATTTATTTAATTTCTCCAAATTACAACCAAATTAAATGAAATTTTTTATTTCAATTAAAATCCTATTATCCCTCCATCCACTTGCAAAATCCCAAACCCCTTTCTAATCCCTTCTAGAATCTTCTAATCCACCTAACCCCTCCTCTAAACTTTGTCACATCCCTAAGCAAAGAGAAGTCACTTCTCAAAACCCTTAAAGTCTTTGATAACCATTAAAGGTTTTCAACCTTCAACCACCAAAACCCTTAAAGTCTTTGAAAACCATTGAAGGCTTCCAACCTTCAACCACTTAATCCCCAAAGTCTCCAATAACCATTAATGGTTAATTCAAACCCTCCCACATGGTTAAAACATTTGTTTTGACTCAACCTCTATCCAACCCAAAGGTCTCATCAGGCCATTAATGCTTTGACCATGATTATCTCTTAATCATTTGCACAAAGGTTTATCCTTGGATTAACTCTTAATCCAGTGGGTAATCCTAACTTAGACTTGACCCTTAGCCTTTAGATAACCATGAGGTCTTCTCAGGCCTTTAATGCCTCCAACCCCTTCTCTCAACCCAATCCTATATTGACACTTGTCACCATTTCATTGGTGCCAATTGTGCACATGGATCCTGTTGAACACTATATTTGAAAATAAAAAAATATAAAAAAAAATGTATATTCCCATAGGCGTGAAGACTAAAAGATGTTTCGGCTAGCAAACTGTATCGAGCACTTCAAAAGATGTTTCATTGAAAGAATGTTTTCATCGAAAAGAGGTACGTAAAGCGCCATACAAAAGTATTTCGACAAAAAGTTACCTTCGATGAATACAAAGAACCGCTCATCGATACCCCAAGTTTCATCGAAAAGGTAAAAGCAAAAAGCAAAAAGGGGCAAAAAGTGATTTCGAAGGGATATCATTACCGAAGAAACTCATAAAGCGTTCATCGAAATGCAAGTTTTCATCGATGAACATGATGTCGAACAAAGGCAAAGTTGTTTCATTGATAAAGAGGGATATCGATGAAAAAAGGATATTGATGAACATACATAGGCCTTCACCGAAGAAAGAAACTCATCGAAGGAATGATTTCGATGGAAATTGCAAGTGACTTATCGAAAAAGGGGTCTATCAATGAAAGAGTGATTTCGATGAGTCTTAAAAGCGGCTTCTTGACATGAGCTATTCACCGAAACAATAGTATCGAAGAAAATGAGCTTTTGATGGAAGATTTAAACACTCGGCCGAAGACAAGGGTTTCATCGATAACTTGAAATATGAGCACTTTGAGCGAACTGTACTTCCCGCGAAAGAGTTAAAGGCCCAATTGAAGAGTGTCACATCTGCAATTAAGTTTAAACACTTGAGTAGCCGTTGTAGATGCGGAACATTAACTGTGCACAAGTTGCCCATACGATTACAGTTGAACTGAGTGAATTTTCATAAGAACTAGATCGACGCTAAAAGACTGAGAATTGCGAAGAGCTTGCGGAGACTTGTGAACGATAACCAGAAGAGCTGAGCATTCCTCCAAGTAAGTGTTGTCTCTCGTATTTGCTGTAATTATGGAACCTTCGTCTTCTTCTTCTAAAAAGAGTAGGAAAGGAAAAGAGCTAAACCCTGAAGAGAAGCCCAAGAGACAAAAGAAAGAAGGGAGAGCTCTGACTCAGGATTTGTTAGACCAGTGTCCCTCATCTAGTGTAAGGTCCAAAAAGATCAAAAGTGAGGAAGAAGGATTAGAGGATAGATTCGAAAATCTAGGAGACATTTGGATTGAAATCAGAGGACATGAGTTGTTTTTGTTTAGCTACAAAAGAAGGGATGCTCCTGAACCCATAAGTAATCTATGGAAGAAGAACTTAGGCAAATTGGTAGTCCCAAATGTGTTTGTAGATGTAGAATTGATGAAAGCTCTGGTAGATTGCTACAATCCAAGAACCAAAACCATATGTGATTACAGAGGGAATACATTAGTAGTAATTAACAAACAGACTATTGATATGGTGTTTGATTTGGACTGGGAGGTGGAGGAGAGTATCGATATGAAGAAACTTTCACAAGAATTCTTTAGTTTGGAAAATATCTACAGAACTTGGAGACTACCTATTCACAGGCCAAAAGTGGGTGGGTCATTTGTTCCGTTCAGCAAAGATGACAAGGTGTCGTTTGATGTCAACCATTTTCATCCTTATTTTAAATATACCTACTATGATGCAGCTCAAGTATTAGGCCTAGAGGCTCATCCGCTCATGGATATTGGGGTTATGGTTCTGTGTGCTGATTTACAGTCAAAAGACCCTAGGTCATTTGATTTTGCCACTTATATTGCGGATTCTTTAAATCATGGATTGGAAAAGTTGAAAGGGGACCTTGTGAATGTTCATTTTTCATTGTATTCCTTGTTAATGCATATCATTCTTTATTGTGGACAAGAGATTAATTTCTGGTCAGATGATTTCTGCATTCGATCCTATGATAAAAATGGTTTGAAGAAGCTAGTTCAGTTATGGGTATCTGCATGGGACCAGAGGTTCATGAACAACCAGTACTGGCACTTTCAAGAATACTTTGTGAAACCTCTTAGTGCAGCTTTTGGGCAACACAGGGATTACACTTTGTCTCCCGAAATCAAAAGATTCCTCAGACCAAAGGACTTCTCTCCAGAATCACAGATCGATCATAATTGGGGTGATTGGTATTGCCATAACAACCACACAGAAATCAGGGTATTTGGATATGAAGGAAAACCCCACATGCTCCCAATTACGGTGCCAAACAGGGTGGCTAGCTTGGAGATTATAAGACAATTGTCTATTGCTAGTGCTAAACACTTAACTGATTTCGGTAAACAATCTATTGTTCCAGGTTTATTGGTTTTCTCTGATTTCATTGTCAAAAGTTCAAAAAGTTATCATTTACTTCAGAATAAATTAGACTATTATGGTATGACTCTGGGTGAGCCTAGGGAAAACTTCGATCCTAAAGGATATATAAGAGCTGCCAGAGCATCACAAAAACTCAAAGCTAGAATACATGTGGCCAAAATGCCAGATGACCTGATTAAGAACCTTGAAAGAGAGGAGGCCAAAGCCTTGAGAGAAAAGAGCGAGTTAGTTTGGGAGGCCTACAAATGGAAAAGGGCAAGGGGAATGATAGATGGAGACCTAATTAGAAATCTCCAAGATCCTCTGGAAGTGGCTAAAAGGTTGCTTCAACATGAAGCAGAAATCATGCATAGAGTGCCTTCGCAATTCCTTCATTTCATTAATACTGAGAAGGATAGTCAGCCCCTAGCCCACATGTCACCAAAATCGACTGCAAGTAGTATCCCTGCTGATTCTCCTAGAGAAGATTATCCTCCTGGTTTCGAAGCAGAAATGAACATGGACACTGGTGAAATTAACATCAAGGATGTTGTTGATATAAGAATGACTGAGCATGAAGATTTCGTTGTTGATGATGGATTCGCTTCTTCTAGGGAGTTCCTCTCATTCTTGTACCAATACAAAGGAGCTCATGTAAAACGGAGCATGGCTGGAAGACCAGAGGAGGAACAGATGAAGAGATTGCAGGATGAGATTGATGTCCTCATGAAAGACATGACTCCTGAGAAAGGGAGGAAATTATTAAAAGAGGTCGGTGTAATCATTTTCTCCGGTTGGGATATAAATTCAGCACTTTTATTTGATGGCTTCTTGAAGAAGCAAGATTTGAATCAACAGGTGATGCCTCAGGAGATAGACAAATTGTTCTTAGGCTCTGGATATGATCCAGATAAGAAAGCTCTCCTACAATGGGCATTATATCCAAAGGGGAAGAGGCCTATCATTGTGGACATTGAAGAAACCTTTGGGCACCTCATGGTTCATCAGGTTGGAAAAACTGACCCTAGGGTCACTGCAAAACTCAACTTGGATGTTGCCAGATTGAACCTGGACCAGACAGAGTTTTTGGTCAGAGAGAACGTCACATATAAGGGGTTATATGAAAAATCTAAAGAGGAGAATCAAAAGTTGCAAGCAAAAGTATTGCAACTAGAGACAGGGACTCCTATCAGCGAATACACCTCATACCCCACGGGACGTAGCTTGGACGATGTCTCCGATGCTCTGTACTGGAAGTATCAAGCAGAGAAAGCCAATAAACGCGCAGAAGGTATCCAACAAAGGATGGACAAACTGGTCAATGACATCATAGGACATCGGTTTAACACCATGCTCTTACAGGTTGAACCATATTGGAAAGTATACGATGGAACGATAAAAGCGTTAACAGAGCATGAGAGGTTAAAAGCACGACTACATGAAGTACTAAACAATGTCGATGCCATGACACCAGAGGAAAAGGCCGAGGGGACTGCGTATATGGAAAATCATGTCAAACTTGAAGATACGCTGAGAAGAGACCTAAAGGAATTGGATGATGAGAAACCCGTTGGAATGCCTTCCGTTTACAAAGAAGGAGAAGTGATATCCCTGGAGGATTTGCGAAAAGAGCTCGCCAGCGTCAAGGATTGGGCCTTGTCAGAGATAGATCGAAGTAAGGATATGGCCCCTACTGTCAACCAGATAATATTCAAGTATCTGTCGCTGGGAGATGAATTGAAGAAACAAACTCCTCGAATCAAAACCTTCAAAGACGATGATTACATTCATCATTTGGGACTCCTAAATCTCTTTTTGCTTAAGTTTAGAAATACTCAAATTAATGATTAATATTTTGAAAGGTCATGTCTCTTCATGAAAGGCCTTCATCCTCATATATATATGAGAATGATTTTTGTAAAGTAAGGTGATAGTGATTAGATAAGATGAAGATAGCGATAGATGACAGCCTGTAAGTCTTCTGTATACAAACTATAATGGAATACAAATTTTGATCGACTATTTCTCTGCATATGTGTTGTGGACCATTTCATTTTCTTTTGGCAATCGTCTGTGATATTGTCTGATAAGATAAGGTTATTCATGTTCTTAAGATCCGATCTATGTTTTATATTATAATGTTGCAACAAAAGTTTTGCTTGCGGATTGTAATTGTTCCTTGCAAAGCTTAATTGACTGGTCCCTTAAGGGTAGGGTTAAATTCACTCAATCAGCATATGATATAAGCATTCATTTGGTTCCAAAAGAAATAATAACTGACAGGTTCATAAAGGGATGAATTAAAAAACTGTCTCACAAGTTCGCACCATAAGTCCTAAAGAAAAGTGTAATGACTCTGTAACCCAAACAGCGAAGAAGGCACTGGCTAAATTACAAGTTGCACCCATCATTTCATTCATAATTGATTATTTTAATAAGCAATAGGAGTAATTAAGAAACAAAAAGCAAACAAACAACAATCTTGAACTCATCTGCTATATCTCCATTCAAGGAACTCATGCCATTTCAAGATCAGGATATATTAGATTAGGATGATAAATCTGCTATAAAAAGCACTGGTAATTGGAGACATTCAGTGAATAGGTATACCCGCCTAGGTCCTGTAGAGCCTAAAGTGAGAGAGTTAGCAACCAAACAGGTTCACTCTATATGTTGGCCAAGTCAATTGGAGGGTTTGATCATAGGAGTTGGCATTTCCTTAGAACCTATCCAATCTGTTGATTTGAGACCCAACAGATCCCCAACTTTCAAACCTGGCCCTTGATTAAACCTTTCAATCTTGACCATCCATTGCCCTGTTTATGCTATAAATAGAGCTCTCATTCCTCCATTCTAAACAATCATCTTTCAAATTTGAAGCATTACACTTATGCTCCAATTCTTTCAAGCTTTTTCATATCATTTTAGCCTCTTTGAAATCAGGAATTAGTTTAAATATGCATGTTTAGAATAATTTCTTTATCATTTTAGCTCAATCATAGACTAAATATAGTATGCTAGGATAGTATTCATACTAACCTCGTCATCTTATCATCTAGTATATTGCATTTTAGAGTCATACATAGCTTAACATCCATTTCATACTAAAATCTATCAAAGCATCTCTCGTTCTCGCATTTGCCATCCCTAAACCATTTTGTTCAGTGATCTGAGAGAAAAAACATTGGTTTGAGGGACATTGTGAGATAGAGAACCATGGGACCCTCCTTGGGAAGCTGAGTAATACTACGTTACTCCATAGCTTGCACCAAGAAGTCCTGTGTGTGTGTGTGTGGACTAGTATTTAACTAAATTTTCACATATTAAGTTTTATTCGCCCACTTTTCCCGCATACACTTTTAATAAGGTATTTTACTCTACATGTTAATTGCATTATGGGAGATGCAGATTGAAGGTGCTACATATTGTCCATGCTTCATGAAATTTCATTGCAATCCACTACTCTACGCAATCTCATAGTGTTATGTAGAGGGACAGGTAGAAGAGGTGCCACATGTTTTCAATACTACACACAACCTCAACTTCATGGTCACAAAGCTCAAATTCTAACTATAGACTATAATATAATTAATAATGAATATAATTTATTTTGAGTAAGGTTCAACTGTCATCTTTATTTGTCTTGTCAAAATCTATGATGTGGATCATCTATTTGCATAGCTATTTATTTTTTTAAATCCCTTAGTGTGTCCTCATTATTCTCTCGTTTAATGTATACCTTTACCTATTAGTGAACCATTAATATCCTTCTGGAATTTCCATTATATATATTTATCTCTTTTGGTTCCTTTATAACCTTTTTCAAGTCATATTTTCTAATAAAATTAATTTAATTCTATTTGCATGCCCCATGGTGATATTTATTACCATCTACATTGTTTTGACTAATATTTAAGAAGGTATACTAAATATTATCATCATTGAGAAATAGTGGATTGATCATATAACCCTAATCCTAACCCTATCCTAAATTGAACCCTAAACTTGACCACAACCTCTCTAAAATCAAATTCTACCACTAATCATAAACCTAATAGTGTCCTTATTTAAAACTCCAATATTAACACTAATTGAAAATCTTGATCCTCATCTTCACCCAAACCTTAAAAGAAAACACTAACTCTAAGTCTAACTCCAACCTTAAGTTTACACTAGTTGTAAACTCTAACTCAAATCCTAATTGAACCTTAAGCCTAATTGTAACCCCCACTAAATGCTAACCTTAATTTATGTCTTTAAGTAAATGATATTTAAAAAATAATAATTTGGATTCTACTAGGTAAAGTGTTTAATTACAATTGCATTTGAATTATGTTGGGTTTTCATTAGAAATAGAAGATAAGTATACTAGTAAAAATAAAAAAGAAATATAGGTTCACCCCATAGCACAGTGGTACAGCTACGAGCCTCCCGTAATGGAGGTCATGAGTTTGAAGCCCGAGGCTTGGCCCCTCTCTGCCCTCGTCGTTCACTGCCCCTCTCTGCCCCCGTCGTTCACTACTAACCGTTCAATCAGCATATATGATATTTCAATTGAATATTTTTTTTTGAATAATTAATTACTTTCAAATAAATTAAGATTAATAAAGAAATATCTTTCTATATTTAAAAATATAAATATTTTTTTTAAAACAAGAAAAAAACCGTTCAGTCAGCATATATGATATTTCAATTGAATAATTTTTTTGAATAATTATTAATAAAATTATAAAACATCTAATATTTTTTTCTTTGGTATTTCTATGATTAATTACTTTCAAATAAATTAAGATTAATAAAGAAATATCTTTCTATATTTAAAAATATAAATATTTTTTTTAAAACAAGAAAAAAAATCTCTATAACTTTCTATATTTATAAATATCCATAGAATAACAAAATTATTCTTTTCAACTTGTTATCGAAGTCGAAAAGTTGTAACAATGTTGCGGTATCTATTATAAAACAGTTTTGTTTTTTGTTTTTTGTTTTATGCCTTATAAGTTAGTTTGTTTTAATTGTTTTTAGGTTTTTTTTTTTTTTTTTCTGATCGTTGTAGAATGTTTAACAACAAACATATAAAATAAATATATTTAACAACAAACATATAAAATGAAGAATGTTTAAATAAATTTTATTTAATTTTTTTTTAATATTTATTGTTTGTATATAAGATTACACATGTTATTTTAAAATAGGATGTTTTTCAATGTAATTATTGGAAATCCTTTGACATATATTAAAATTAAAAATTTAACATAAAATTTATGATTAAATATTATTCAAAAACTTAGATGTTATTTTGTTTAATATGTATATATAAGCTTAAAATATTTCTTTAAAATATAAATTCTATCACTTGTAAATTTATAATGATATTAAAAAATTATTGAAAAAATTATTACATAAGAAAATATATATTAGTAATCAATATAGATATTTAAAACATATCTCTAAAAAAAAAGGTTAAAAATTAAAATATAAAACCACTTCTATAAAGTCAAGATTAACATAACTATTTTTTTTTTTTTTAAATCTTCAAAATCAAAATAAATCAATTAAATATTTATAAGAATTCGTAATTTCTGAATTTATATTTGATAATATCAAAATTTGCTGTTATCCAGATACTTTTAGCGCAAAATTTGTATTTTTCATAGTCTAAAGCAGATACTTATAACCATTCTATGGGGCTTTTTCTCCGCTACCTATGTGGGATAATTGAATAGCCAATTTCCGGAAATACAAAGGAAAGCGTGAAAGGTACGTGCCGTGGGCCCAACCACCTAAAAATTTAAAATTCGAATTTGAGATATTAGATCTCCGTAGTTCATTACAATTGTTGTCGTGTTTCTAAATTTAACTGCCGGAACTTTTATTCTTTTTCAAAAAGTTGTTGTGTTCCTAAATTTAACAACCTGAACTTTTATTCTTTTTCAAAAATATCTAACTTATTCTTTTAAAAAAATCTATACAGAATTTATTTCTTTAAGTTAAATAATAAAAAGTAATTAAAGCAATTAAAGATGTTTTAATTATTCTTTAAAAAAAATCTATACAGAATTGATTTCTGTAAGGTAAATAATAAAAAGTAATTAAAGCAATTAAAGATGTTTTTAAATATTAAATAGATTAAAAATATATATATCATGTTTTCAATTAGATTTTTTTTTTTTTTTTTATATTATAATTATGAAATATATATAATTTTGTATATAGTGATCAAAATGAACACCTATGATTACTTAAATTATAAAGATTTTGTCAAATATATCAATAAAATATATATTTTTTATGCGGGGTGGCTTATGCTTATATTTCAATACTCAATTTCTACATACATTGTCTAGAATCATTTAAATTTTAATTATTTTATGTTTTTGTCAATTTCTTTTTTACATGGAGCATAATAAAGAAAAAGCATAGAATGAGTAGCTTATCAAGCACAAAATGACAACTTGTCAATTGTACAGGAAATAGGAACAATAGTCATAAATAAGTAAAATTAGAAAAAATTTCATGTCCAAACAATAATAATAGTGTGTTTGGCATGGTAGCCATGGGATGACAAGGTCTAAGAAGTGTAAGAAATGTCATGTGGTAATGCTCTATATAGTTACAATGTTGACTCTTTGTAACACCTATCACCACCTAAAATATTAATATATAAATTATTAGTGATGATATATGCTCCCTTACATTTGTTGTGTCTATTGGATGTAAGCGATTGAAAGAGAGGAAAGTCATACATGAAAGTATATGTAAATGCAAGTATATGTATCATGTAAAGTATTAACAATGTTGAATGCATCATTTGATAAGGACGTGTAACATCTAGAAAGATAAGGCATGATAAACACATATAGATTAGAGATAGCATCAAGGAAGTAAATTTGTCCCTTGCATGAAAAAATATGAAAAATTGTGATGTGTCCAATTATGGCCAAAAAAATCCATGTAAGAACATAAAAAGCTAGAGTGACATGTACCTCCAATGTAGCATCCAAGAGAATCAACACATAATGGTGAGGGTATCATGACAATAAGTACCTTGTGGATATAGGTAGAAGAAAGGTAATTTGTGTAGGAAGGAGTGATGTCCTTAATGTATAAGGAACATATGATAAAACATGTCATGGGACATGATATCCCAAATGTAAGGATATGACATGGTGAGAATAAAATGTGATGAAAAAGAGCATGATACCCCACAAAAAGGTAAATGTAAAAGTATGATATGGCAATGTAGGATTAAATTTAATCTTTAGAAGCATTATATAGCAATTCAACAAGTGATTGAAATTGTAATATATCAATGTAGGATCAATGTGTATAAGTTCTAATACACACAATATGTCAATTAGGATCAAAAGAGTAAATAAATATTTTATAATTTTTATTTCTTAAATTAAATTTGTTATATTCTACAAATTGTAAACTTATAAATACAGACCTTTCAATACTTTGTTTCTTGTCACGTTGTGATTGCGGTTGTGATTTATGTTTCTCATTTTTGTAGTATGGGCTAATTGTCCCATAAGCTATTAATGTTTAGCCTTGTGGACATTAAAAGTTCTTTCTCTTCTTCTATGGATGCAAAAACGCCCATCAATAAAAAGTATAAGCATTTAATTTGACGTGTTTGTGACACTTAAATGCATGAAAAGCCAAAAAAAAAATCATTATATTTATTTTCTTCTCTCATGCACTCAATTAAATATTAAGACGAAGTTAACTAATACATGATTAATTAAAATTAGAGTGAGTGGTAGTTGAGAGGTAGAAGTGGAGATATAATTATCATTAAATAATTAAAATTTATTTAATTGAGTGCACAAAAGGAAAAAATAAATAAATGATATGACAATATAATAATCAAATAATAATGTGATAATATAATAATAATGCAATTGTCAAGAGTTTAATAGAAATATGAAAATATAATAATATGATAATAATAATAATAATTTGATACTTTAAATTTTTTACATTTTTTTTTGTCTCGATATTTTTTGACATATTTAATGAAAATATAAAAAATAACAATATATTAACATATAATAATATTATTATATCTTAAAAATAATTTAATATTAATTATAATATAATAATTTTTTAAATAAAATAATGAATAAATATCATATCAGACTTTACGCGTAATCCTCTAAAGATATACTAGTTAAAATGAAGACTTTAAATAGTATTCTAAAATTCTTTTCTAAACTATATTTTTTTTTTTTTAATAAAAAACATTTAACTTAAACTTTATAAATCATATTCGACCGCTGGGACTCTGAACGTCACTCGCATGCAAACCAGACAGTACGTTTTATACCCATGCATTGATTTAGTTATGTTGTAAGCCTGCCGACTTCCACAAAAAGTAATTGTTTTATTTAAAATTTTAAAGCGCCTTTGCCTACTCGCTCTAATTATCCCCTCTTAGCTATTAACTTGTCTTCTCATACCCGCATGCCATGTAACGTGTGCAGAATATCACTCTATTTATCTATAGTTTTAGTCTCCCAAAATCTCATCTCCAGTATTTAGGATTGAGATTTTCCTGTTTAGATTAGAGCCAAAATGTCCGATTGAAGTTGCAGAAAGTTTTCGTAGTGAATTCAGATGGATAATTCAGAAGGATCGGGGCATGTTGAAGAGGAGGGCAACAATAGTGATGATGATGGTGTTGAGAGTCATTCCAATTCTGTGGGATTTTTGAAGCTTTTTGCATTTGCAGATAAGCTTGATTGGATGCTCATGACTGTTGGATTCCTCTCTGCAATTATTGCTGGTTTACCTCTTCCTCTTTTGACATACTTTTTTGGAGATGTATTTGATGTTCTTGGTGGCCACGGAGTCCCCGCAAACATACTTTTACATAAGATCACTGTGGTATGTTATTCATCCAAATGGGATTCTTGTTATTCTCTTTTATATTGATTGAAGTTAAGGTCTTATTATGTTCTCTTGTTTTATCTTGGTTGGGCTATTCTTATGAGCTAAATTCATTTCTGGATTTAACTTTAAGTGGTGTGAACTCAAATTTTAAAATTAGGTCAACTGTATGCCAGTTTATAGGCTTTTACTTTACGTAACAACATACGTGAACTTTGTTGTCGATGGAAGCATTTATTTTCTCTTTAATGCACTTTCAAGCACAAAATAATAGTAATAATGAATAGCACATTTTTCAGAATGTGTTGTTGATATTTGGGCATTGATTTCTTCGTGCCTGAACTACCTTTACCTAGCCTCATTTAACTGCTGGTGGGTTTCCCTGAAAACTGAGCTATGAAGCTTCCTTTTAAGTGGTCGCGTCCAAAATTTGAGGGGAAATAAGTTGCAGGAAGGAATCTTTGAAGTGGTCCATGTAAAGGTGGGTCACAATGCTCGGATCCCATAGCAACTCCATTTAGTTGCTCATACACAACACCTTGGAAAGAGGAAAAAAAAAGTTGATCTGACATAACTCCATTAAGGTGGCAATTTTATTATTGTTGGTCGGTCGTCTTATGAGTTCAATAGAGTCATGCATAGGCATCTTGGTAAAGAGAGAGACTACATCAAAATTGATTGAGAGAACCTTTGTCTTTAATGAATTCCATTAATGGGTAGAATGTATATGAAGGAATCATAATTGTTGGAGAGAGTAGAGATAAGTTTAGTGTGACAAGCTACTAGATTGTATGTTGGGAAATCAAAGGTGTTCACAATAGGTTGTAAGGGGATGTCGGAGGTAATAATTTTTTTGGTAGTGTCGTCAAAGGAAGAGAGGGAAATAGTTTGCTTGAACTTCCTCATAATTTAGAGGTAGGATTGGAGTTTAAGATTTTATAGTTGTTACCATCAGACAAGAGGTGGTGTATTTTGGAGTTGTATGTTGTTTTGTTTATAGTTTGGGTTGGAGTTTAAGATTTTGTAGTTGTTACCATTAGACAAGAGGTGGTACATTTTGGAGTTGTATGTCTTGTTTCTTTAAAATAATTGTTGCATAATTTCCTTTGTTTACCTTGACGATGACTACATCATTCTTGTTTGAAAAGCTCTTAAAGATAGCTCAGAGTTGAGGATGCTACTCTTAGGTGGTTTGACATGTCTTAGTGTAATAGTCCAATCTTGGCTAATTTATTCAACTAATTTGACAAGAGGAGATTGAATCAATTTTTCAATTTCTATAAAATAAATTGGTGACAAAGATGGACAACTTTTTTTAATTTCTATTAAAAATAGGTGACAAAGATTCACAAATTGATTAGGGGATACACAATGTGTTAATGCATCAATCATAACTTCTTTCCCCATAAGATTAAAATCTTAGTGGACCTTTGTATCACGATCATATTATTTTGGGTCACCTATGTTTTTATTAAGGTAAAAATAGGTTTTGAAGGGACCCGAAACCTTTTGACAAAAACATTTATAAAAAAGAACTAGAATATAGATATTAGTGGTAAAGAAAATCTAAGAGTAAGTGGAAAATGCAAATATTAAAGCTAAAATGAGGGTGGATAGGGTGGGTGATAAATGAGAAGTGTAAATAAGCACCAAATTCTAAAATAAATATAATCAATGAAGAACAAAGGTAAAAATAAAATTTCAAATCTCAAAATAAGATGTAATCTTAGAGAATATTAGATGTAGAAATCTTAATATGATGAGAAATCTTAGAAAGACAACTTATTTAGATCTACACTTTTTTAGGTTTACATGTGTATACTTTCTAGAATTTATCATCAAATACATGTATACTGACAAGTGAGAGGTAGACATATGGGATTGTGTGTATAGAGATAGGTAAAGATGGGGGAATGAACTCAAATTTGCACAAGATTGTGATATTTTTTGATATATACATGCTTCAAGATATTTGCTTCAAATAGGCACACAACTAAATGAAAAATGGAACAAGTATACAAAAATCATCATTGCAATATCTTACAACTTTTAGTAAGTATTATTAATTATTCACATTAATTAAAAATATGTAAATCTTCTTAAAGATGAATGAGATGTTTTCAAAATTTTAAATTCATGATATTAAATTTTTAAATTAATTTTTGTTTACAACAATTGAATAATCTGAAAAGTAAAATATTCAGATTGAATATTCTAAAAATGACTATACTCGTCACTTTAAATATAAAATGATAAAAACAAAATTAAAAACTTAATTGCAATGTCCTCATTCATGGCAATTCCAATTCCCATAATGGTGTTTGGGACAAGTTTGAATATCTATATTTCAATTGTATGTTAAATAAACTATTATTAGTTTAGAACATATAGGTTCAAAAAAATGTTATATGTAAACTTTCCAGGGAATTCTGCATCTATAAAACTGATATACAACTCAAAAAAAAAGTGATTATGAGATTTTATTGTAAATTTTACCATTGTCTTCATATCTTTTATAGTGCTTGTGAAACATGTAATTTGATAGATTTGGTTTGGTAATGAGCTGAAAAACATCATGAAGACTTACAAGGTTAAGCATGAGAGGTGACTTTGTTAATCAAGAATTATTAATTAATTCAACAATTTTTATAAAGTTGAATGACACCAAGATAAAATATAAATGTTATTATGGGGATGATGGTAACTTGAGACATGAAGAAAGTGTAAAGGGAAATGATGCATTGAACCAATGTAAGAAATAGGGTTTTGGAAATTTTTTTTTTTTTCTTCAATAAATTGTCACCAAAGAGGGTGACACTCTTTCATTGCTTTACAAAAAGGATTACATTTTCAAACACTTACAAAGCCAGAACACAGAGAAAAACCTAACATCAAAGAAATAGACATAGCTTCCAACAGAGATATTACTATTGCCCCAAACTCAGTCAACCGAGCAACATGAAAATCATGAAGAACCTGGTTGTTCAAAATCATATGATCTAGAAACAATTGCAAATTCCTTTGTTTGATCGCAGCTTTGAATGCATCCATTGCCTCTGTAATCACTTAACTTGTGTGCACTATTCTTCTTCCATTATGTCACAAACAATACCTTCCCTCAACATGATGCTCTATGATATTTCGAGCTATTGCTTTTATGGGACGAGTTTTGGAACTTGTTGATAAAGGAGTTCATCCAATAAAAATAGATGATGCAAAATAGTATTATGATAGGTGCATGAGTGATTTTGTATGGGGATAATGAAACCTAAATTATCTATAATGATCTATTGGCGATCTATCCTTCTATACATGCTTCGGCACACAATTTGAAAGTTTTGGCACAAGGGTTGACACATAATAACTAGTTGGAATTGAGTTCATTTAGACTTGATATTAAATTTAATTTTTAAAGGTGATTGATGACCAAGTTATATGACTAGTATGTCACTAACAATGTAAGCATTGATATAAGTTGTTGATGCAATGCAATGTTCTATAATATGCTCTCTAGATCTTGATCATGGATGATTAGATTCATTAAATGCTGAAAAGTGAATTATGATTTTTCCTTTTATACATCACCCTAGTGTGTGAAACAGACATTTTAAACTCAAATGAACAGGCAATAGGTGTAGTCGAAAGGGGGTTTGATTGGACTCATTTTGAGGGACAAATCCCAAGTATAGATTTAAGTTAGGTTCAACCTATGTAAAGGAATAGATCAAATATAGATTCTTGGGATGTGGGAAGTCAAATTTAGACAAGGATCTAGTTATTTGCCAACTTTTACATAGAAACGTGTTATTTATATGCTATTCATTGCATTCAAGACAAATGGGTCAATGCGAGTCCAAATGAGAACAAAGAGTACTAGGTGGGAAAATTCCATGCTTGCATTCATGATCACTTTGACTTACATATGAACTATTACGAAGATGCATATTAAAGTAAATAACAAGTAAGCTCATTAAAAGAATATGATGATTTCACCCACACTCTTGAAAGATCCATCTTGAAGATGAAAGCTCCATGTCAATGAATAATTACTTAACTTGTTTATATTTTGAAATGATGGGATATACTTATTTCTAATTTTAAAAATATTTTAACATGATTTTTAGAATAGTTTCTATTTTTTTATATGAATTCAAAAATTAGTCAATTTAATTTTTATTTTTAATAAATTTGTGAATTTAGAAACTTGTCATAATAAATCAAATTTAAATTTTGATATTTATTATAAATAATTATTAACTTATTATCATTTAATATTAATATGTAATATATATAATTTTTTTATAAATTTAGAAACTTAATTAATTTAAAAAATTTGTATATATTACTAATTAAATATTTTTTGACAAATAATATTTTTCTTAAAATATCAAATGACCAAACCATCATAAAATTTTCATATGACAGACAGGGGTGACTGTCAAATTCCAGGCATACATCCCGCCGTTTTTTTCCTTCCTGATTTTAGGCATTAGGTAACGAGTTAGATTTTATTTTTTATTTTTATCAACTTTGATTTGCTTTGCCGCCTTTATGGTGGGAGACTTGATGCAAATTGCAAGACAGTCAGCCGGGTCGGTGTGCATTTATTTAGTTATGGCTGTACATGCATGCTGACTTCGAAAAGAATAGATGATTTATTCACACCTATACTTCACATTTATTGTGGTCTCACTCTTCTCTATCCACTCTTCATTAAATTGTCTTCGTCATGGCAGGCTAAATGTCTTTGTCTGCAAGGGAGATATCACTTTATTTATGTAGTTTCCTAAAATCTCATCTTCAATTATTTAGGATTGAGATTGAGATTTCCCTGCTTAAATTGGAGTAAACATGTATGATTGAAGTTGCAGATAGTATTTGAAGGAAGGGAAGAAGTGAATTCGATATAAGCAAATGGATAATTCAGATTCAGGCAATGTTGAACAGGGCAATACCAATGCTGTTGAGAGGCCTTCCAATTCTGTGGGATTTTTCAAGCTTTTTGCATTTGCAGATAAGTTTGATCGGATGCTCATGATTGTTGGATCTCTGTCTGCAATTATTGCTGGTTTACCTCTTCCTCTTTTGACATATTTGTTCGGAGATGTATTTGATGTCCTTGGCGGCCAGGGAGTCCCTGCGCACATACTTTTACATAAGATCACTGTGGTATGCTATTCATCCAGATGGGATTCTTGTTATTCTGTTTTATTTTGATTAAAGTTAGGTCTATATTAGGATTCTGTTATTCTGTTTTCTTGTTTTATCTTGGTTGGGCCGTTCTGTATGAACTAATTTCATGCCTGGATTTAACTTCAAGGCTAAGTTGTGTGGCGGTCACGTAATGTTATCTCAGATTTTTAAAATTCTGTCAACTGTATGCCAGTTTATAGGCTTTTACTTTACGTAACAACATGATAGACCTTAGTTGTGGATGAAAGCATCCATTTTCTCTTTGATACACTTTCAAGCACTAGATTATAATAGTAATAATGAATAGCACAACTTTTTTCATTATTCTGTATCGATCAGAATGAGCTTTTGACTGTATCTTTTTTCTATTTATTAATTAAATTGAAAATTACAAAACAATTGTATCTTTTGAAGATTGAAAATGTACAGTCAAAGATGCATCTTCATTCATGGAGGTTGCCCTCCTTGCACAATCATATTTGACTGTAGTGAAACATCATTCTCAATTGTAATTGAATATTACAATATGTTAAAAGTTTTTACCACTAAAATATAAACCTACTTTTCTGAACTGTTCTGTATTTAACATACATACTGCAAGCGTGGATTAAGCTAGGCTAGCATATTTAACATCTCTCTTGCTTTAGAAATGCCAATAGAGTAAGTTAACTGTGATAGTTTTCTTGATCCTTTGGTGTGAACTGAAGTTTCAAAAAATTGTGTCTACTCTATGCCAGTGTATAGGCTTGTACTTCACATTACAACATAATAGGCCTCTGTTGTGGATGAAAGCATTCATTTTCTAATTAGTAAACTTCCAAGCACAAAAAATAATGAAGAGCACACTCCTTGTGCAGTCATTTTGGGCTGTACTAACACGCTAATTTTCTGACCTGGGACGGTTTGCAGTCTATTCTAGTGTATCAAACACTAAATGTCTGAGCTATAAACGAAGGAATGCATCTAATAAAGAGTAAGAAGGGTATGACACACACATTTTTTAAGTAATGGTATGTCTTCATGGCTATTTGTAGTGATTCAGAGAAATGTATAGTTGCAAATATGTATTTTATCTTGTCATTTTTGTTGGCACAAATGTAATGAAGATTTGATGTATGTGTAACAACATCTAATGTATTATAACTGCTTTGTAATGGTCATTCCTTCGTTCTATGTGGGTCATTGCAGTTTTGGTTATGGATTGTTAAGTATGTCTATTGCATACATGTAATTCATGATTGTCATATAATGAAAATTTAATTCTGTTGATATTCCACCTGATGACATCTCTTTCCTCTTTGTTGTTCATGACTCTATTGCCCAATGGAATAGACATTGGTCCACATTGGCGAAGGGTCAATCAATCCATCATTTAGTTATCTCCATCCTATTAGCTATGGGAGTAGTGTAGGAGTAGATTAGAGTGCATCTATTCATGTTTTGTGTTACAAACCAGGGACAAATCTTAAACAGAGTAGTCGGAAATTCCTTTGTCCCTTCCTAGGCACGCGTATTCTTGTATCCGTAATGGATATGTATCCAATACAGCCCGGATATGCCCGGATACATGTTGAATACTGTACCCATGTGTGCCCAAAAAACCTTGATTTCCAACCATGCTGGATACTACTTGATTTAATTTTTTTTAAATTTGACATAGATTTTCTTAAATTTAATTTTAAAAAACTTCATTCATGCATTTTTAAAAATAAAAATTGGTATAAACAAAACCTACACCAAATGAGAAAGACAAATGAAATGTTTTTCTATTTCAGTGATCCATTTTTTGGGTTATCTTCCCATGCAAAATTACTATTTTTGCATGTTGTAAAATGTTAAATCAACTTATCATTATTTATGTAGCAATTATGTGTCTATATTGCTTTTGAAGTAATGAAAATCTCCTCAGGTTACTTAAAAAATTGTGTTAAATATATGTGTATGTTTTTACTATGAATGACTTATCCAGCCGTATCCATATTAGAGGTCTTAAAAAATGGCCGTATCTGTATCCGTATCTGTGTCCATGCAACTTTGATCTTAAATAAACTTGAATTGTTAAATCATGTACAGCATGTCAGCACCTTGTCACTGTGTATGCAATGCTAAATGGAATCATCTTAAGGGATTATGATGCTATTTGTGGGCACATTTGCAAGGTGTAATCAATTATAAAGGAGGTTTAATGCAGCTAGTTGATTTTGATCAAGTGATAAATAATGTGGGTCAAGTGTACATTTGAATATAATTACTGATTGTTATAGTTACATGTAACATTTTTGTTAATGTAAAAGCCTATTATGAATATTTTTGGGAATTTCCTCTCATATTTAAGCTGAGCCCAAACTGTATGAGAGGCCATTCATTTTCATCATTGACCTTTAATTATCTTCGATCTGTTGATGAACTCCCTTTGTTAGCTTCTTGACAACAATCCCTAGCCTTGAGGGTAAGAAGAAGAAATGTTCTAGGATAGTGAACCTACAATTTTTGAACCTCGTAGATCTTTTGAGGAAGATTCAAATTCTCTAAATGTTTTGAATTTAATTTCGTTTTGGTTGTTTGATTTTGCCTTCTGAGGAGGATTCGAATCCCGCTATATGTTTCAATATTGTTTTCAATTTAATTTCATTTTGTTTGTTTGATGCGAGTTTCATGTTTGGCCTTGTGGCAGGTTGTCTTGTTTTGCCTTCTGAGGAGGATTCGAATCCCGCTATATATTTCAATATTGTTTTCAATTTAATTTCATTTTGTTTGTTTGATGCGAGTTTCATGTTTGGCCTTGTGGCGAGGTTTCAAGTCTGCACTATATGTTTCAAATTTGTTTTTAATTTAATTTAGTTGTGTCTGTTTGGTGTGAGACTGGTTTGGTTGTCTGGTTGAACTCAACTTTTAATGTGTGGGTTGTTTAATTTGGGCAGTCTCTTGCACATGTACCTCCTTGATTGATTTTTTGATTTGAAGTCAAATTTACAATTTGCAAACTATACGATTCAAGCGTTCTAAGAATATATTACAAGTTGATATTCTCATATATCTTGTTCAAGTTCAGAAATATTTATTTATCTAAATAGTTAATAAATTTTGATTGAGTTTTGCTTATATGCGAGATTCAGAAATGTTCAGAGTAGATTGATATTTATAAATTTCTGGCACAAAGTACAGGTATTAGTTGGGTTTTATCACTTTAATTGCATTCAAATATTTAAGTTTAATTGATATTCTTAAATGTTCTGCAGGTCATGCTAAAATCTTTTTTAGTTGCTGGTGTTACCAGTATTGCACTTTTCACAGGTAAGAGGAGACACTAGTAAGATTTAGTTTGTCTTATGGTTATCGTCAGTCCATGTTCCTTACATAGCTGAGGCATGATTTTTTTTTAACCGTATATTTCTGTCGGATATGATTTCAGATGTAGCCTGTTGGAGGGTAACAGCAGAGAGACAGACAACTAGAATGCGGCATATATATTTAAGCTCCCTGTTACTCCAAGACATATCCTTCTTTGACACACAAATTTCGAGTGGAGAGATGATAGAAACCATATCTGCTGACATTCTAAATATTCGTGAAGTCATTGGAACAAAGGTACGGAGGCTGAAGTGATCATTAGACTTTTGTTTGATTAAAGAATAGAAGGGATTGGAATTTTCAAGGTCCTTGAAGATCTACAAAACAAAGCAAAAGTTATTTCAGATTTTGTACTGATAACAAAATGTAACAAATAAACTATGTTGTTGAGCTCTGATTGTTTGCCCATCATTTCTTTCTTGTAATAGAGAATGCAGAGTTTTGTGACGACCTTGCTTAGCCCTTGCCATTTTATGGACATTGATATGGTGCTTTTTCTGAGGGAAATATATGCAGGCTGGTAAAATGTTCCAACTATGCGCAACATTTCTAAGTGGATTTGTGATAGCTTTTATAAGGGGATGGAGGCTTACCGTGGTGGTCGTAGCAACAGTGCCTTTAATTGTTGCAGTAGCTGCTATAGGGCCATTTTTGTGCTCAAGAATTTCAAAGAAATTGAATGCCTCCAACACAGAAGTGGGAAATATTGTTGGCCAAGCTATCAGTGCTATCAGGACGGTATGTATAAATAATCAACTTCTATACCCAAATGTACAAACCCTGAATCTCCCAACGTCATTATTTATTGGCAGTGTTGTCTGCAACTTACCTTTACGTGCCCTTTTCACATCTTTTTATTATATATATATTTTAGTCCATTGGTGCTTGACATAGAGTGGGAAAATAGAGAAAAACATGATGTTTTGTTATGCTTCAGTTACTATTAGATAGTTTTTTGGTTGGCTTGTTCGACTGATTTGATTAGGATTTTGTTATGCTAAAGAAATAGCTTGTCCTTGTTACATAGGTGGTATACTAAAGACAAAGGCTGTATTTCTAGAAAAAGCTTGCAAGGGGAATTTCAATGTACCATCTAGTTTCAAGTCTTAATACAGAAAAGAAGAGAAATCAATTTATCAGTACAATGAATTTTAGCTAATTGTGGTTATTTGCTGGTAGGTGACATGGTCAGCCACATGTCATAATTATCTTTTAGCAAGTAAAGCAGATTATAGCCAGAAGCAATGTGGTATTCTTCTAATTTTCTGGAAGAATTTGACAGTGCACTAAATGTGTTGAGATAGGTGTTGAGAATGTACACAGCATTTTTTGTTTTATACGAGTCTTGGTTGAGGAGTACAGGTATGAACAACGCTTTTAGACCATATGAGCCACTAAAAGTGGAACCTGAATATTGTTCTGGAGGCTAGAAAGTCTTTGTAGATCAAATTTATTTCTTCTTCACAATACAAAGATCATATGTCTACTGAAATGAATTCCAATTCCACCCCTTTAGTTAGCCATTGCACTTCACCTATAAACCCTTTTTCCTTTTTCATCCACTTCAGATGCATTTTTAGCAGGAACTCTCCCATTTCAGTTGCATCGTTTAGTTAGCCATTACACTTCACCTATAAACCTTTTTTTTTTCTTTTCTTCCACTTCAGATGCACATTTAACAGAACCTTGCCATTTCAGGTTGTGTCCTTTGGTGGTGAAAAGAAAGCTGTAGATTCGTCTAAAACAGCTATGGCAAAGTTATACAGAGTTTCTCTTCAACTCGGTATGGCATCTGGATTTGGTCATGGTTTAATGTTAGGTGGTACATTTAGTGTATATGCCCTCACTTTATGGTATGGGGCATGGATTGTAATTCACAATGGCTTCTCTGGTGGAAGAGTTATTACAGTTCTATTTGCAATTCTTGCAGGAGGCGGGTAAGGCTGGCAATTATTTCATGTGATGTTGTTGTTTATATTATTTATATTGTCTATTGCTACATGCGTCAAGAATATGTGGTTCCAATGAATGAAACATTCTATCAACTAACATGTCTGCGTTTTGTTCTATTAACATACTGCAAAAGAAAACAATTTTGTTTCTGTGACAATTCGTAAAGAACTTAATGGTTTTGCATTCTTTACTTGATTTGCAGGGCACTGGGTCAAGCTTTCCCATGCTTTAGTGCATTTACAGCTGCTAAAACTGAAGCGGCCAGGGTATTCAAGGTTATTGAATGTGTGCCTGAAATGGATAGAAGCAAGGAAAAGGGTGTAGTTCCTGAGGGTGTAACAGGCAATATTGAGTTTCAAAATGTGTCATTCTGGTATCCTTCACGACCAGATGTGAAGATTCTGGAGAGATTTTCCTTAGTAATTCAGCCTGGTGAGACTGTAGCCCTTGTTGGAGAGAGTGGGAGTGGTAAATCTACATTGGTCAGCTTACTTGAGAGATTCTATGACCCTCAGATAGGAAGTATTTTCTTGGACAGTATAGAGATCAAGGACATTCAGATACAATGGCTGCGCCAGCAGATTGGACTGGTAAGCCAAGAGCCTGTTCTTTTTGGAGCTTCCATAAAGGACAACATAGGATTTGGGGAACACACAGCAACACTGCAAGAAATTCAGAAAGCAGCAAAGCTTGCAAATGTTAAAGAGTTTATAGAAAGCTTGCCAGAGGTAATAATCAGAACCTTATGCAGTGCGATGAAACTTCTATATTAATCTTTTGTAGTTAAATTATGAATTGCAATGAAACTTTATATCAATCTTTACTAGACGTCCTGTAGGAACAAGTGAATAGAAAATTACACACCATTTGACCATAAAACCATCTAAATCCAAGTAGCAAAAAAACTCCAAATTAAGGAAAAATGTTATCTCTTCATCAAAATCAGTGTTTTGCAGAGTCAAAGTTGGCTGTTTCTATCGCCCTCTCTAAACGTAAGAGGACTCTAAATAAAAAAGTCAGTATAGTGGAAGTTCCCCATGTATGGGGATGCTTGAGAAACACTCTCTGACTTTTTTTTCTCATTTTTCCATATTTGTTGTTGCTCAAGTGAATTTCACTGCATTCTTGACCCTCTCACATTGCATTAACTTACTAGTGCCTCTACATAAATGAAGGAATGTCTATATGCATTTGGGGTATTTTCTTGAAAGAATTGTCATTTTTTCTCATTTTTCCCTATGTTTTGTGGCTCAACCACATTTCAGTTTTCTGACCTCTTGTATTTCATGTTCTTACAAACATGGCTACTATGATCTAAATTATTAGTGTGTCTGTATTTCAGTTGCTTCTATGTAGAATGCTTTCCTTTGATTACATAGTTACACATTTGTTTATGTTACATAAAATCACATTTTATATTAAGCATCTTAACTTGATGGCATAACATCTGAAGAGTTGTCAATTTATGACATCCCAACCAGCAGTCTTAAGTGTGGTAGTACACAGACAGCACGCAGAAATTTTCAGTGAACTCACTTTACAAGTTTTATCCACTTCATCAATGTCTGACAAGTGTGAGTGTTAGAAATAGGAATACCAAAAACTTAAGAAAAAGCATCACCTGCTTCGCTTAGCCCAAGCTATTTTCTGGAAGACATTATTAGACTGTCTCGAAGATGATCTTCAAATTGGTAACTTGATGTGAGTGAGTGTTAGGAATACGAATATCAAACCACTAAAAATAACATCACATCTGCTCACTTTAGTCCCAAGCCATTGTCTGGATGATATTATTAGACTGTCTCAAGGACATTCTTCAAGTTGGTAGCTTGACTGATAATTGTTATACTACTTCAAGATGATCAACGTTTAGTGATACTCTTTTTGGCTCATTAATTTGGCATGTTTTGATAAGACTTAAGTAAATAAGATGCTTTCATAACCATTTTCTATTGTAAGCTAGTTATAGTTTAGCTTTATTGATCTATTATGCCTGTTTGTTTTTTAAAGGGCTATGACACAATGGTGGGAGATCGAGGTGCCCAGCTTTCAGGAGGTCAGAAGCAGAGAATTGCAATAGCAAGAGCTATCCTGAAGAATCCACGCATCTTACTGCTGGATGAAGCAACAAGTGCATTAGACACTGGTTCAGAAAGAGCTGTCCAGGAAGCCCTGGAGAAAGTCATGGTGGAGAGGACTACTGTTGTGATTGCTCACAGACTCAGCACCATAAGAAATGCACAATCTATATGCGTTCTTAAGAAAGGAAAGTTGATAGAACAAGGTACTAACTATTCAAATTTTATGGTGTAGAATTAGATTGAATTGCGTTTTTTGAAAAGGCATAATCAGTGGTATGTGCCTGCAGGCACCCATGCTGAGCTGATACAGAGGAGAGATGGTGCTTATACTCAGATGGTCAAGCAACAAGAATTACAAGAAGAAGAAGAAGAAGCAGATGAATCCGAGAGTGATAGAGAGAATATTGTTGAGGATTTTCTTGAGGCTAATATTTTTGGCAGAAATGGAAGCTTCATAGGAAGAAGTTCAAGACATTTGTCTTTTAGAAGTGAAAGTAGAAATATTAGCAGAGATGGAAGTTCTATAAAAAGGAATTCAAGACATTCATCTTTTAGAAGTCTAAGTAGTGTGGGTCTTACCGAGGAAGATAATTTGAAGAGTTTAGAAGAATCCATGAACTTACATACCAATATGCAGAGGTCAATATTCAAGCTAGCTCCTCTCAACAGACACGAACTTCCTGTGCTATTGTTTGGGTCTTTGGCTGCAAGTGCAAGTGGCACCATCTTACCCCTGTTTGGTCTTCTTCTAGCAAATGTGATCAGCAGCTTCTATGAGGAAAAGTCTAAACTTAAGAAAGACAGTATTTTCTGGTCACTCATGTTCTTGCTTTTAGCATTTGCAGCTTTTATTGTCAACCCAATACAGATATCCTGCTTCACGCACAGTGGCAGCAAGCTTGTTCACCGTCTTCGCATAATGACTCTTCAACATGCTATGCGACAGGAGATGGCATGGTTTGATAAATATGAAACTTCCAGGTGAGATCTTATTCATGTTCAGGGAAGGCAAGTGCTGGTTAAAGTAGGATATAACAACAGAAGTAAAATGTTAACAATTTTTTATTCCCCTTCTTTCTATTGGGTTGGTAATGTGACTAGGAAGAGTACTCTAAGATGCAATGGTCAAATGAGGTTACCTATACTATCAATTCTTCGTAGGATTTTGTTGCCTCACTCTGTTGTTATGTATCTTTAATTTAATATCAACAGAATTTTTATAGATTCTATATACTTGGATGAAATAAGAAAGAAATCAAACAAACGAAAACAATTCAGCAATCACAGTGTGGAATAGCAAGAAAATAAATTTTATAGGTACACTATTATAACCTATTATCTATATTCCAAAATATGTCAAACCCATAATCCTCTTAGTTTTGTTCAACCTTTGTTTGAACTTTGTTTTATATTCTCATACCATCATATGATTGAAAGTGCATTCTGTCCCCAAATCTCAAGCCCGAAGTGTTTCAGCTTTAAGTTTGACATGAATACAACACATTCTCTTGCATGTTTATTTTATCTTCTCATACTATCATATGATTGAAAGTGCATTCTGTCCTCAAATACTCAAGCCTGAAGTGTTTCAGCTTTAGGTTTGAGATGAATACACCACATTCTCTTGCATGTTTATAATTAAGTAAACAATGTGCATGCCCTATAGTGATCAATATGGTGGCTGCTGGATAACACTAATGAGAAGGCTCGGTGATGTGCAACAAAGTAGAATATTGGAATGTGTGATAAACAATTCAGAAAGGCCCTGACTATGATTCAAAAGCATTAGAAGTCTAATATACCAATATATCACACAAAAAATATGATTCTTCTAATTTAAAATAACATACGAGTTTACATGACATTGTTCATTTGAACTCAAGATAGGCAAAACTTCCTGTTACGAACACAAATGTAATATTAATATATGAGTAGGCAATTGAACTAAAGAAGTGTTTTTGATATTAAAAGCAGCCAAAAAACAAGGGGGCTGGCCCATTGGAACAACAAGAAAAAAAGTGGCAGAACCACTGTTAGCATAATAACAGTAGAGTTACAGCCCTTTACCTCTATCAAAAACTATGATCATTCTAAGTAAGTTTAGCAGATATAAAACAGTATTAAACAAAGATTTAGACATATGCCACGCAGGGCAATAAGCATAAAAGTTCAAATAAAAACATAGACTAAAGCTATCCGCCCACAGGCTGCTAGGAGTAGACAAAAAACCAGCCTTCCACAGCATAGAGACATATCATTTCTTTTTCCCGTGGCTCCTCTTGGGGAGGAGCTTTCTTGCTCATTCCTTTGTGAGGAATTTGAACAGGGCCTTGTAGTCCTCGTCGTCCTTGCCTTTGCCTTTGGAAGAACTTTCCTGCATAAGGCACAGAGTGGTAACCGAACAGCGCATCACATTCAATGCAAATTTAGAAACATCATGCATTTTGGTTTCCACAGCCTCCAATCTGCT
Source organism: Cryptomeria japonica (assembly GCF_030272615.1). Taxonomy (NCBI): domain Eukaryota; kingdom Viridiplantae; phylum Streptophyta; class Pinopsida; order Cupressales; family Cupressaceae; genus Cryptomeria; species Cryptomeria japonica. The sequence goes on along the minus strand of NC_081411.1, from coordinate 603,226,902 downwards.
GGTGATATCCTGCACATTATCAAACAGGGCCTCCACTTTTTTCCCCAGCTCCGCCAGGTTGTTGTCATCCTCCTCCTTTATGCTACTCGCCTCCTCCACAACCATCAATTTCTCAAACCTGAGAGTCAGGGAGGGGGAATTTGTTTGGGACTTAGGGCTAGTCTCCGGACTCTTAGAACTGAAGAAGTGTTATTTCACACTTTAACTTGCATTTCTTTTAATTGTTTGATTAATCTTTAGTCAGCAAAAGAGTTGTCTTTATCTCTTGCCATTGAAAATGAGAGCTCCCTTGTGCTTTTATTTTTAGTTGTTTATCTTTGGCTTTCCCATGCCTTACACTCTTATTTTTTATACTGTGACAGGCTGTGATGTTAGTCTCATTGATAGGTTCTAGTCATCTTCTCGATTTTTGTTCATAGACATTGCATCACTGACCAATTTTGTTTGTTTATTTTTACCATGGCAGTGGCGTGATAAGTTCTAGAATCTCAACACACTGTGCATCAATCAAAAGCCTGGTTAAAGACGGATTGTCTCTTATGATACAAAATGCAGCTACCATAACTTCGGGGCTTTTTATTGCATTTTTATCCAGCTGGCACATGGCTTTTGTGTTGATTTCTCTGCTTGTTCTGATAGTGTTCCAATCATGGGGGCAACTCAAGATGGTAAAGAAATTCAGTGCCAAATCCCAGGTACTTTTGACCATAGCTGCTGATCATTCTTTTCTTTATGCAAGGATCCATAACCAGAAAAATAGTATGCATGTCTTTTTTATGGCGTGGTAATTACATACACAGGGGAAAGTAAGACCTGGATTGAGATTTGGGGCTCTAAGCCACCAAGGTTTAAGTGACACCTTCTCAACCAGTCAATCCGGTTAAACTATCTAAAATATTACTGATATTAATAGGCTTGCTCTTGACTGATGCAGATGGCAGAGGCTGAACCTGTGCATGTGGCAATAGATGCATTGAGCAACATTCGCACCATAGCTTCATTCTGTGCTGAGGATCATGTTCTTCAAATGCATGCTCAACAATGCAAAGAACCAATGAGCTGTGCAACTCAACTAGCTATCATTGATGGCATTGGCTTTGGTGTTATAAATTTTGTCCTCTTTGCTACTTATGGTTTCAGCTTCTGGGTGGGAGCTCAACTGGTTATCCATAGATTGACAAACCATACACAAATATTCAGAGTACTATTATTCTTTCTACTCAAAACATGTTGAGAAATATTTTAAGGTTTTATTAGTATTTCTATAAAACAATTAGCAGTTGTGACAGAACCAAACTTTCTGTTGTTGCTATTATTATATAAAAGTAACAATGACTAGTCTAAAAACATAATATTGCGAACAAATTTTTTGTTGGAAGAAAAAGATTTTAAAAATTCCTTTAAACATTCTGTGTGCACCTAGTACCTATCAAAATGCTAATTGTTTACATGCAACAGGTTTTCTTTGCTTTCACCTTGAGTGCAATTAGCATATCGGAGGCTGTTCAAATGTTACCGGATATCTCGAGGGTAAAAGTGGCAGTGAATTCTTTGTTCTCCATAATAGAAAGAAAGTCCCAGATAGACCCAGAAGATCTCACAGGCAAAACCTTGCCTGAAATGAAGGGAGAGATAACATTCAAGCATGTGTATTTCAAATATCCAACAAGACCTCGTGTGCAGATTCTTAAAGATTTTAATTTGCACCTCGATCCTGGAAAGGTTAGCTCAATTGATTCTCAAATCCTATCTTAATTATTTTAAGACAATGCTAACATGCCCACCCTGGAAAAACAGAGCGTAGCCCTGGTAGGAGAAAGCGGAAGCGGCAAGTCGACAGTATTATCTCTCCTGGAACGGTTCTACGATTCGAACCGGGGCCTAATCCTGCTAGACAAAACCGACATCAAAACCCTGCAACTTAAATGGCTTCGTCGGCAGATGGCCTTAGTAGGACAGGAGCCCATTCTCTTCGATGAGTCCATCCGAGATAACATTGCCTACGGAAGACAAGGAGAAGAAAGTGCCGTCTCTGAGGAAGAAATCGTAACTGCCGCCAAAATCTCCAACGCCCACACTTTCATATCCAGTTTGCCGGACGGCTACAATACGCGGGTTGGAGAGCGAGGTACCCAGCTTTCCGGTGGGCAGAAGCAGAGAATATCAATAGCAAGAGCCATGGTGAGAAACCCTCGTATTCTTCTGTTGGACGAGGCCACCAGCGCTCTAGATGTTGAATCAGAGCAGCTGGTTCAGGAGGCGCTCAACAGGGCCATCGGCGGCAGGTCCACCATTATGGTGGCCCATCGTCTCTCCACCATTCGAGGGGCAGATTCAATTGCTGTTATCAGAGGCGGCAGGGTTGTGGAACAGGGCAGCCACAGTTTTCTGCTTTCCATGCCCAATGGCATTTATGCTACTCTTGTCAAGTCATCCTTGTCTTGATTTTGTGTACTATATATTATATCATAATAGGATGTTTTTGGTGATGCTATTGTATTTAGATTTTTTCCTTTAATATGTTAAATCACGATTTTGTTTGTATTAGTAGTGTGGTCATTCAAATTATGATGATTTTTTATGAGCTTTTATGTTGAGGATGAGGTCTCTGTGATCTGAATGCTGAAAATCAAAAGCAAAAGCAAATAGAGATTGCGGGCTATTACTTACCCTTCAAGTATACCACTCAAACTCTTCTCTTTGGTATCGAACTGAATGTTCACCATTCAGTATCTTCTCTTAGGTATCGTTCTGAACGGCCATAACATTGCAGCGGCCTCCTGGAGACACCATGCTAAGTCTGAGACAAGACATCTTCACGGTTCTTTTGGCTCTCTTGTGCCTGCTGAGCTTGTTCCTCACCATGTATGCATTTGTAAAGCTCTCATGGAAAGGTCTTTGAGGAAATTGTAGTCTTGTGCCGAAGTGTTAAATTGATTCTCACATAGAATACTTGTACCATGCTGTAGTATTTAAATTGTAGCATACCTTTCATGCTTTGTGGGTCTCGATCAATCACCTTGTATCCAATTAGAGACAGCAAAACTTTATTGTTGTTTGGTCTTAAATGTGCTACTCCCGTTCACCTCATTTTCAACTCTACTAAAAAAAAAGCTGAAGAAAAATTTGATGATGTTGTTGATTGTTGAACTAATGAATATAGCCAATTAAAATCAGTTTATGGTAGTCGTCTATATTGGCTAGCTATTGTTGTTTCTTATTCATCAATGTTTTCTGGTTGATCTCTGCTGAAGTTTTTGTAGTCAGTTCTGGCCTTCTACAATGGTATATGGTCAAGTAAATGTAAATTTTATCTCTTCTAATACCAAATTTCTACTTCAATGATCCCCTAGTTTTTATATTATATTTTCACTTGACCATCTTTAGACTACGCTTTTGTAAAGCTACCTTTTATTTAATAAATTTATAAGGTGTTTTTTCTTTAATTAAATGATATGGTGATCATATTGTTTATGTAATTTTGATTAATTTTAAAGCTAAATTATATGGTCACCATATTGTTTTATGTAATTTTAATGGATTTTAAAGCTAAATGATATGATCAGCATATTGCTTATGTAATTTTGATGGATTTTTAAGCTAAATGGTATGGTCACCATATTGCTTATGTAATTTTGATGGATTTTTAAGCTAAATGGTATGGTCACCATATTGCTTATGTAATTTTGATGGATTTTTAAGCTAAATGGTATGGTCACCATATTACTCATATTGCACATTCAAGAAAACAGACATCCAAATCACTAACTACAATTATTAAATTTATTATGTCCAAGACCTTATTACATGTAAACTAAGTTCAAAAATCTTTCAGCAAATTTTTTGTATCATTTTGTTATCATTTGGGAACTTCAATTTCAATGAGGCTTTATCAATAGGCAAAATATAAATTGGTTTTCCATTTACCTTGTATATTATTCGTATTGGACATACACACCTTAACACTTTCTGATCGGTAACATTCACACATTTGCATGCCCTCACCAAACACCTATCCGATTACTTATGTAAAAATATTGTCTTTTAGTAGGAAGATCCACAAGAGGCTAAAGAAGCACACAAATTATGAATGTAAAGCTAACCTTCACTTACGTAACTCTGATTGTTTTAGTAGTTCACCATTAAAAAGAATTGTTGAGGTTGAACCATCCCCACTTATATCATCCTACACAACAATTGTCCTTGCTATCATAATAACTATTGGGTTCTAAATTTACTATATTTAGAAATAACACACAATAACAAGCATAGTCAAAATTAGATATATGTTGTTTATTACTCTAAATATTTCAGAGTGAAAACTTTTCCCTTTGAGACTTTGTATTACTATGTTCATTGGGTTGCATCCCATTTGAACTTCACCTTGTAGACTTTTACTAGGCTTTGAAGCTTCAAATAATCTGTTGTGTCCAGTCCAAATATTTTGATTTTTAAAATAAATCTCACTCTTTGTGAGATCTTTATTTCTAAATATTATTAGATTTCTATAATAGCTTCCTTGCTATCATAATAACTATTGGGTTCTAAATTTACTATATTTGGAAATAACACACAATAACAAGCATAGTCAAAATTAGATATATGTTGTTTATTACTTTAAATATTTCAGAGTGTAAACTTTTCCCTTTGAGACTTTGTATAACTATGTTCATTGGGTTGCATCCCATTTGAACTTCCCCTTGTAGACTTTTACTAGGCTTTGAAGCTTCAAAGAATCTGTTGTGTCCAGTCCAAAGATTTTGATTTTTAAAATAAATCTCACTCTTTGTCAGATCTTTATTTCTAAATATTATTGGATTTCTATAATAGCTTAGCACATTGCAAGATTATATGGACAAGAATGAAGGATTAACAACTTGGAGCTTCTTAAAACTTGCACCAAATTTATAAAAATACAGTTAAAAAGGATATGATCTAGAATACACAGAGTGACTATCCTTGTTTTAATGGAAGTTGTTATTCAACCAGAAAAGACTTTGGATTGAGAGAGAATTTAATTGATATTTTGTAACCCTTTTTATCCTATAGTTGAGCCATTTTTGTGATTCGCATCTTTTAATATTTCATTGGCACACCTCATTACTTTAGCAAGGTCTATGACACTAACATTAAGAAGGGTTTGTCATTGCATTATATCGAATCTCCCATTCACTTGATAAAATTTTGTCAACCACAACATCACCTTCAATACCTGCATTATCTGCAAATTGTAATGAATGTGAATAAATAACATCTTGGATGGACCTTTTGAGACATAGAATAATGTGCCTAATTTAATTCAAGCACATTAGCTTTTATGTACCTTTTGTATAATATCAGCCCGAAGTCTTTCCTTTGAATCTTTCATAGATTGTTTTATTCCGGTTGAAATGAGGATAAATAAACATAAGTTGCCACTCTCATCATAATCCCTTAAAGGTTGTGAACGTAGCATTTTTGACATCCTTTATCATGAGATTTTTATCTTCAAGCTCAGTCTTTGTCAAAGCTCCAACTTGATATGTAGATTAATCATATACAAAGGTTAAACATCATAACTCCCACTCTATAGACATTGGGTTCTTATGACAAGATAATCATACAATATAGTCTAAAAATGGACAAAAATAATACCTTGATAACAATAACTCCTCGAAAGAACTTCACAATTATTTCTAATATTTTTTGCATTTCATAGACATAATCGGTCTTTGTCATTTCTTTCTTAAATATAGCAATTCTTGCTTGAATTTCATCTTTGAAAGCAACATCAACTATAATGGTGGTTGAGCCTATAGTTAGTTAATTTCCTTGCAATTCCAAGCTGCTCTTTTGTGGCATCATCAACCTTTATGCCCAAATCACCAACTATGAACTCCACACCTATGTAAAGAGGATTTTTCTAACATTTCTAGTGCAATTGTAAATGCCAACCCCTAAGTTTTTCTCTTATAGGTTGGCAACTTTGAAAGTAAACAAGATAGACCTATAATTCATGCATTCACATTATTTGGTGGATAGAAATTAAATCCAAATACTTGAAGTTGATTGTCAAATTTGATAAGATAAACATAGAAACAATAGATAATATGGTATTATGATAATACCTCATGTTTCTTTATCCACAGCGTTCCTAAAGGAGACTTAATGAGGGATGCTTATTGTTGGTGTAAATTATGTCTCATAAATACACTTTACTTAAGTTGACTTAGGCTAATGCATTTCATAGTAGTTTGGATATGAGACACTTAGGGAAGTGTGAACATAGAGATGATGTATGTAGGAGAAATTCCACCTTTTGTGGTCTTATCTTGTTGTTACATTTCACCTTCGATGGGTGATCCGCCTCTTGTGGAATATTTTATTATTTCTCCTACCTACCCCTACCTACCCTTGTTTCTCATTGAGCCACATGTCATGATTGTATGCTCACATATCCATATGGCCTTGCCTTTATAAGCAGGCTCATCTACATTGTATGTAATTTTTAATGATTCATTTGATCTTATGTTGCTCTTGATTAGAATACAATTTATCCTTATCAAATCTATTTGTCTCTCTTTTGTGTTATTCAATGTGCTCTTGATCTTGTCTATCTTCAACAAATTGTTAAATGGTATCATATCCATTGGGACTTCATTGAGTAGTCTTTTTGGAGAGCTTTTGGAGCATTCAATTTTTCGGATCTAGGGAGCTGCACATTTTGGGGGCATCCTATGGTGATTTCGGCCTCACTGTTGCGTCTGGGTGGCTATTTCCATGAATTTTGAGTATAGATTTGCCTATATTTGGTAAAATTTGATTTCAAGCCTTGGAGGAAAAATTTGCCCAATTTGGGCGTATGGTACGAATTTTTAAAAAAAAATTAAAAAAAATATTTTATGTTTTCCAGCGAAATCTTTTAAATTCCATATTTTATATTTTTCGCAATTTTTAAATTATGTAAAAGTTTTTTGAAATTTTTTTTATTAAAAAATAAAAATAAAAATGTTTTTCGGGGGGGACACTTGTCCCCGCCCCCCCATACTTTGTAGTTTTTATTAGTTTGGTAGGGACCATACTTAATTCTGGCCCCCACCGACCCCACCATCTTTGGCGTTGTTGTGCTGTGCTTTGTCGGCTTCCTCGGGCCTCTCGCCGCTCTGCACCACTGCTCCTCAAGCGCCACCCATCGATCTACCCACTGCTGCTCAAGCGCTACCCACTAATCAACCCTTCCTTGGCTGCTTCGATGTTGCAAAGCCCGATGATAGTTCCACTAGCGGATCTCTACCCATCGACATGTGGCATCCTTGAATTATGCCACACCGACAGTTTTTGAACAGCACGCCATGTGACATCTTCTGACTAGGCCACACAGACACACAGTCATCAACCACCTTGCCGAAAAATTTGTAGATACCTACCACGGAAGTGCCTAGTTGGCACCTACTCATTCGCCATGCAGTGCGCCATGCGGATCACCACCTCACTTATATGGATTGCCACGCTAGCAAGCCACCCCAATAGATCTGTATGCATAGAAGATAGGCCACATCAGATACCGTACTATGCCACGTAGCCAAACACATCAGCACCACATCATATTCGTACTAATACATGGCACCCATCGGTTGGTCCGTACCTGCCATGTCATTAGTCCACATCTATCATACGAAATCCTAGTCAGCATCGCCATGTCACATGTCCGTATTGTATGAACGCCACGTAGGGGTGTGAAGTTTTGGTGACGGTTAGATAGTCATCAAATTTAGCCTAGTAAAAGGATGATGTCAGCCTGCATCAACAATTTTTTGAAAAATTTTCAGCCCCTTCTCATTGAGCTTTTTGGTTTTGAGGGCCAACTTTGGAGGCCCATAACTTACTCATTTTAGCTCCTTTTTGGGTGCATTTTTTTCTTATTTGGGATAATTTTCCGTGCTCTTCATAGTGGTGGTGGATTTTTTTTATTTTGGTGGACATATTTTTCACAATTTTCATTTTTTCATGATTGTACCTATCCAATCCTCAATTTTGCAACTTCAAAGGCTTCGTTCAGGGTCATATGACTTCATTTTCAAGTGCCATTTTTTTTGAAAGTGCATAATTTTTTGTCTACTTTCATGTGGTGCTATCAGATTTTCACCATTTTGAGTAGAAAATGTACTTTCAGTATTTGGTCATTTTTGGTCTATTTGGTACTTGTATTTTGCTTGGATCTTAGTTTAGATCACTTGTAGTATTTGTTGGAGTCTTTTTTAGCCTATTTGAGGTAGTTGTAAAGTTGAAATCAGAAGTCCACCTTGTCTTGTTTTGCAAGTGGCCATTGTACATGTACTAAGTATAAAGTGCCAAATCATCATTTTTTTTAAATTTTTTTTTGGGTGGGGTGTCTTTGTGTGATTGTGCCTCTCTTTTCTTAGTGCTCTTTCATTTTGTTGCTATGAGTTCTCCTAAATTTCCACTTTTAACTCGACATAACTATGCTTCATGGAAAATTGATGTATGGAGTAAGCTAATGGAAAAGGGATTAACTCATTATATTGATGGAACTATCATTACACCAGCTGATCCTAATGCTCACATGGAATGGCTCACTAAAAATATGAACATTGAGGAAGTATATATCAAAGGATCTTATCTTTCTCATTGACAAGTGTAAAACAGTTAAGGAAGCATGGGATGTCTTGGGAAAATTGTATGGTCAAATTGATGAGATGAGAAGCTATCAACTTGATAATGGTCTCACCATGTTGGATCCAAGAACTTTGATACAATCCAAGATTATGTCACCAAGGCAAATGAGATAAGAGCGTAGTTGAAGGATTGTGGCATTGATAAGAAGGATGCATGGTTGGTCTACAACCTTTTGGGAAAGCTTCCATTAGAATGTGCAACATTTGTTTCTAGCTTCCAAAATCATCGCTTGACAATGGGTAGTTCATTCACTATGCCCTCATTTGATGCATTCACAGAGATGTTGATCTTGGAGCAGTCAAATTTGTTGAGCATGGGGATTCTCAAGTCTTCAAAGTCTATGGCTTTGGTGGTTAATCAAGAGAATCAAGGAAATGATTCACACAAAGAAGCAGAAGCAGTTTAAGCCTGAGACACAACAAGATAGAGCACAATATTCCTCTCCACCACAAAAGGATTCTCCATCCTCACCTAAGGGAAAATCATATAAGGAGTGGTTTTCTTGTTCATATTGCAAGAAAAGTGGTCATGATAAGCATCCTTGCCACATCAAGCAGATTGATGAGTTGACCAACATCCTCAAGAAGAACAACATTAATTTTCCATCCACTTACAAGAAGAATGATTCATCTCCTACCCTTTCCTCACAGTCAAAAAGTAAGGGACAAGCTCTTTGTTCTACTACAAGTCATGATTCGGGGAGATGACTTCTAGATTCAGGAGCTTCTCATCATATGGCATCTTCGTAGTCTATGTTCTCTTCATTTGAGCCTTGCAGCATGCCACTGATTTTGATGGGCAATCATACATATATGAATGTGATTGAGAGAGGAAATATTGCCATTGGGGATAACTCCTTCAATGATGTGTTGTGTGTACCCCATTTGACAAACAATCTTCTTTCCATCTATTAGATCACTCATGGAGCAACAAGGAAAACTGTGGAGTTCACACCTGATTCAGTTATCATTAGAGACTTGGAGAATAGAGCTATTATTGCTACAGGGGTGGTGGATCATGCATCTCGGTTGTACTCCTTTGTCGATTTTGTTCCTATTGATGAGGATGATTCTTACATGATGATTACACTTATTGTGTTGATTCAAATATTTGAGGAGAATTTTGGGTACTTGAACTTGGGTATTCTCACATGTGAATTGATGCAGGATAATCCTTAGTTCTTGGCAATCTTGCATCACCCAAAAATATTTCCTTTCAGTTTCTTTGTTCTTTTCAACAGTTTTGTTCTGAGAGTTACCAGATGCCTTGGCGTTGATCATTTCTCTTGCGGAGCTAGATTTGAACTTCATTCTTGATCATCTTTCTTGTTCTGGATCCGTGTTTCATTTGGATCTCTTTCTGACAAGTTATCGCTTCCAGATTGGCTGGCAATTTTTTGTTTCCCCGGATGCTTGAGCTTAATGGCTAGTTGGTGTTCCCAGATCTTGTAGAGCAATTCCTTGATTTGTGGAGCTAACTTATCATGTGTGGGATGATCTTTGATGCCTGGCTGACCCACTTGTTGGTCCACGCTTCGTGGTGATTCTTTTATGGAGGGTTTTCATCTCATCTTTGGGGTGACCTATCTACACATTTCATTTTCCTCTCTTTAGGGAGTGTGGACTTTCTTGGCCGACCCAGATACTATATAATGATGTATTTGATCGTAGTAGATTCAACATTCAAGATATAGAATAGTAGATTGTAATTTAAATACAATATTTGCTTCTGGATTGATGCATATGGATGTATTTATGTAATAAGGTAGTTGCTTGCATGTAATCCGAATGTTATCGATAGTTGCATTTGAATCAATGAATTGATCCAGACCTAGCCTAGCATTATCTCTCTCTCATGTGTTGTTTTGTGTTGCTTTGATCTTCTTGCATTCGAATCAATGAATTGATCCAGACCTAGTCTGGCATTCTCTCTCTCTCTCATGTGTCATTTTGTGTTGCTTTTATCTTGTTGCACGGATTAGACTTCCCCCTTTTGGGATCCTCCTATCCGTTACTGCACCAGTTGGTATCAGAGAAAAGGTTCGTCCTATTGAATTTTATTGTAGGGTGGTAGATTACAAATCCAACTTGCAGTTGCAGAGGACTTGATCCTATGGCTTAAAGAGGTAATGTGAGAGGTGGAAATTGGAGAGATGTTGATCCGACGATGATGGACATGTTGAGATAGATTGTGGTTCATTTGGATGCTATTGAGACCATGCAGAGAAGAGGTCGACATATTCAGGATGTAAGTGAAGAAGAAGAAGAGCGCAATGTTGAACTAGAAAATGGAGGTCAATTGGAGTTGGTGTAAGATGATAAAAGATTGATTAGAGCTTTGACAAATGTGAACAGTACCATCGGAGTACAGTGGTAAGTTGGATTCAGATGAGTTGATAGATTGGATTATTGAGATGGAGAAACACTTTGATTTTGAGGGTACCGGTGAAGATAAGAAGGTAAAATTTTCTTGCACAAAGTTGAAGGGACATGCTTCCTTGTGGCGGGAATATTTGCAGACTGATAGACAGAGGAAAGAAAAGGAAAAAATAAAATCTTAGGATCACATGGTGAGTAAGTTGAAGGTGAAGTTTTTGCCGACGGATAATCAAGTCAATTTGTTCCAAAGGATACAAAATCTGAAGCAGAAAGAATCTAGTGTGAAGGAGTACACTGAGGGGTTCTACAAGTTGAATATCAGATCCAGATATGCTGAAGATGAAGTTGAGCATATTGCGAGGTATGTTAATGGTTTAAGAATGTCTATACAAGATGAGATTAGTATGGTGAAATTGCAGAGTGTGGAAGAAGCTATTAGTATGCCCTAAAAGCTATAGAAAGATTGAATAAGAGGCATGAGTAGAGACAAAGAGGAAGAGGTGGAAGATTTTAGAGAGGTAGATCCTTTCCGAAGGTGGCAGATCCTTTTTGGAATAGAATAAAGGCAAGGCAGAAGATAAGAGTGATGAAAATTCAAACCGGAGGAACGAAGGAAATCACTACAGGAATGGTGGACAAGGTGGTTATCGGAATTAGGGTTTTAAGAGGGATAATAAGAGAAAGTTTATCGGAACTTGTTTCAAGTGTGGTAGACAAGTACACCAAGATTTTGAATGCATACAAGGGAATAACAGGACTAAGAATGGTGGAAGAGCCGCTTTTACAGAAGAGGAACCTACCAGAGTGTTGAACAAACCAAAGGATGGTGAATCTTTGAAGATAATTTAGTGTCGTAAAATTGCGACCCTTACAATTTGCGACCACATTAGGGTCTTCATGTTGGTGATTTGAATCCCCAAGCCTAATCGAAGACCCGAGACTTACTCATCCCCAGAAACTGTAGTTTTTCTGCCCTCTGCACTGCCTGAACCTGCTTCATGTCCTGAGACAAGGGTAGGACAGGGGCGTGGCACCCTTGTCCCTGCCCTATTTCGGGGGCCTTTCTATTGTATCTTTGCATTGGACCTTTCATAAAGCGGGAAAACCTTCCCTGTGTCAGTCTGTGACAAAAAATAGGTCAATTAACCCTAATTGATGAATATATAAGTCGCATTTTCCCTCCCATTTGCATAAGTTGGATAAGCAATAAGGTGGACATAAGTTCAATCATTCAAGCATTTCTTTCTAGTATTGAGCACTCTCAAGTCTTCCTTCAAGACTAGGTGTTGCAATCAAGTCAAGGATTCAACCATTGAAGAGGAGATCCCTTTCAACATTCAATTCAATACAAGCAAATCTACCTACATTCTATCTACAACCTCCCTTGAGGTGAATTACATTTTAGTCTCTCATTTACATTTACTTGCAAGTACTTTCTTTCATCATTTGGTTAATTCCAAAAGTGGGGTTTGACCTGAAGGAAAACCCCCAATCCCAACCCCTTTTCCTCTCTTTTATGTGTGTAGTTTGTAGGTGTGCAACTATGTTTGCAAATTCGGACTCCATTTGCAGAGGTGGAAAAACCATTTTCATTTCGTGGATTTTTTGGAGGATAGTGTGCACTTTCAGTACGGTCCCGATAACTTTTCCTCAAATTTGCAAGGCATCTTCATCTCAACATATTATAGCCAGATCCAGGTGCACAACTTCATATCACACTTCTATCTCGAGTTATAATCAGTTCTTTTCTACTTTTACACTTAATCTCACAACACATAATTCAATCATTTTCCATTCTAAAAGAGGGGTTAGCTTGTCATTTCGATCTCATTATCAGTTCATTTAGTATTCAATCTTTTCCCTAAGAGATTCAATCTATTGAATTCCCCCACCCCACCCCCTCTTTTAATTTAAAAGTGTTTGCAGGGAAATACACAGTGAAACTTTCATCTCTCCTCAGAGGGAAGAAAATCTTTCCTCTTGATCTCTCCATCATTCACCTTTTTCACCATTACAGATAAGAAGAGCCCTATGCCAAAATAAGATAGATGAGGAACTGTTGCAGAGGAAGAATTTGTTTCGGACAAGGTGTAAGGTGGAAGGTATGTGTTGTAAGGTTATTATTGATAGTGGTAGTTCAAATAACTTGGCCTTAGAGGAGATGGTGAATAAGTTGAAGTTCCAGAGGTTGAAACACACTAAACCCTACCAGATAGCATGGATTCAGGATGATCATAAGATATTGGTAAGTGAGCAATGTTTGGTTAAGTTAAAGATAGGAGAATACTATGATGAAGTCATGTGTGATATTATGCTTATGGATGCTTGCCATGTTTTGTTGGGAAGACCTTGACAATATGATAGATAGGCTATACATGATGGGAGAAGGAATATATATACTATTGTTGCGAATGGGAAGAAGCAAACTTTGTTGCCTTTAGAAGAACCCCTAAGCAGTGAGATATGCAAGAGTGTTAGAATCTATTTGGTTGATGGAAGAAAGTTTCTAGATGGGTTGAAGAGTGAAAATGTGTGTTATGTGTCGATACCTAAGGAACCCGATTTGAAACCGGAGGAGATAAAAGAGTTGCTAATAGAGTATGAATACATCATTTCAGATAATGTACCTGATGGATTACCGCCTGTGAGAAGCATAAGTCATTGCATAGATTTGATTCTCGGAGCTAGTTTACCTAATAAGGCAGCACACCAGATGACACTAGGAGAGAATGAAGAGTTGAATAGGCAAGTGCAAGATTTGTTGAGGAAAGGTTTGATTAGACAAAGTTTGAGCCCTTGTGCAGTACCTGTTGTGTTGGCACCGAAGAATAATGGAGAATGGAGGATGTGTACCAATTCAAGAGAAATAAACTAGATTACAGTGAAGTACAAATTTCCTTTGTCGAGGATGGATGGCATAATGGACTTTTTAAGTGGAGCTAGATATTTCACAAAGATTGATTTGAAGAGTGGATATCATCATATTAGAATCAGAGAAGGTGATGAATGGAAGACACCATTTAAGACAAATGAAGGATTGTATGAGTGGTTGGTAATGCCCTTTGGATTGACTAATGCATCGAGTGCTTTTATGAGATTGATGAATGAGGTATTGAAGAAATTCTTGGGTAAGTTTGTGATTGTATATTTAGATGACATTTTGATTTTTCAGTAAAATAAAAGAGGAACATTTGTTGCATATGAGACAAGTCTTGCAGATACTGAGAGAAGAAAAGTTGTTGATTAATCTTAAAAAGTGTAGTTTCATGAAGGAAGAGTTTGTATACTTGGGTTTTGTGATATCTATGGATGGACTGAAGATGGACCCTAAGAAAGTGAAAGCAATTGTTGAATGGCCTACACTAGAGAGTATTGGAGAGGTAAGATCATTTCATGGACTAGCTAGTTTCTACCAAAAGTTCATCAAAAAATTTAGTGCAATTTGTAGCCCTATGACTGAGACAATGAGGAGAGACCAGAAGGATTCTAAGTGGACAGTTGGAGAAAACCGAAGTTTTGAATTGTTGAAATGAAAGGTGACTGAGCAACCTATGTTAGCCTTACCAGATTTCATTAAAGTCTTTCAAGTGGATTGTGATGCTAGTGGAAGTGCAATTGGAGCTGTGTTGACCTAGGAAGGAAGACCTGTAGCATATTTTAGTGAGAATTTGAATGATGCAAGAAGAAGATATTTAGTGTATGATCAAGAGTTCTATGCCATAATTCAAGCCTTGGAAAAGTGGAGACACTATTTATTTCCTAAGGAGTTTGTGTTGTACACAGATCATCAGGCTTTGCAGTATTTGAGCAGTCAAAGTAAGTTGAATCAGAGACATATGAGATGGGTTGAGTTTATGTAGAGTTATACTTTTGTTTTAAAACACCGGAGTGGGAAGTCAAATAAGGTCATTGATGCCTTGAGTAGAAGAATAAATTTGATAACAAAGATGAGAGTTGCAATATTGGGATTTGAGGAATTGAAGACCCTGTATGTAGACGACCCTGATTTCGCAAAACCTTGGAGAGCTTGTGTTGAACTTGTTGTTGCAGACCAGAGTAAGTGGTTGGATTACTTCATTCAGGATGAGATGTTGTTTAGGGGAAATCAGTTGTGTACTATACCCAAGAGTTCTATGAGAGACATTTTGATTAAAGAGAAACATAGTGGAGGATTGGTGGGACATTTTGGGATTGATAAGACAATGGCTATGGTGAGTGAGAATTATTTTTGGCCTCAGATAAGGATGTTGGGAAATTTGTTCAAAGTTGTAGGATTTGTCAAGTTACAAAAGGAAGTAGTCAGAATACCAAATTATATAAGCCTTTGACAGTACCAGAGAGACCTTGGGAAGATATTGTTGGCCATTTGGAGGAATTGATTATGTGTTGCATTGATGTTTTGTCATTGATGCCAACATTAGTTGTTTGGATGATATACCGACACCCTTCTGGTCCCGGTAGGTTGAGTGGTTTTTTGGCTTGTTTTGGATCCAACATGATCCAGTAGGCTTCGGTATAGTTTGGTTATGGAATTGGCTTATTCATGATACTCATGTTCATATTTAATAAGTTGGTTTTGGTCTAGTGATCGGATGCTATCCTGTTTGCTTAGAAGCTTGGCTTCTAGTTCCGGTGAGGGTTTCACTAGAAGAGATTTTGATGAAGATCTTTGATGAAATGTATAAGTGGTGTTGGTGCAGTTTCTTGTGGAGTTTCAGGATGCTGATGGTGATCATGTTCGAGACTTGGTGGATGGAGATCATTGTTGTAGCGTGTGGACCTATACTAGGTCCCGGTTGATCTAGGTTATGGATCGGCTTTAATGTAATGTATGGATTGGACCTCTTGATGTGTTTTTGGGATGTCTTATGTGTTGGATATTATTTGTTTAGTCTAAGGCCGACATGGTTTGTAATTATGTAATTGGTTTATTATTTGGTGGCCGACCTGATTTTTTATAGTCGAGGGTTTGTGTATATAGATGTAAGATCTCATTGTAGATCATATGATATGGTAGAGATCAATGGAAAGGGATGTAATGTGCAAATAATGTAATATCATTAAGGCAAAGGATTTGGTCAATCATTGGAGATCGAATTGGGCTTATGTAAGAGGATTTAGTCCTCCGGTATTTAGTTTAACCAGATCTGTACTCAGGCATAGGAGATGCTATCTTTTGCAGTTCAACACTTCTCTGGATTGTATTCTAGATTTTTATGTAGTCAGTGAGGCTCCTTTTGTGATGAGCAATGTACTCTAGGTTGTTGGCCTTCCTGCAAGTGCAGGCCCCTCAATTGTAATTCACATACTTACTGCAGAAGTATTATCTGACTGTGGGTAGGCTTCCCACCGTGGTTTTTCCCTTTATCAAGTTTCCACATATAAATCTTAGTGTCATGTGGATGGTATTTATTTTGAAATTATTTTTTATGCTTAATTGGTTTAACTGTTGTTCTGGTATTTGGTTTAAGCATTCTGGTCTTAAAGTTTTAATTGTTAATGGTTTTGGTAATCTGTGACAACCGATTCATCCCCCCCTCCTCTCAGTTGTCTTCCAGTTATTTGAACTGTCTAACAATTGGTTTCAAAGCCTTGGTTCTCTCTACAGAAAGCTTAACCGCTTGAGGAAGATCCTATGGCGACTAACAATTCAAGTTCATTCAGCTCATCAGGAGATATATTTTAGAGAGATATTCCTAGACTTGATGGAACAAATTACACACTATGGAAGATTCAGATGGAGACTCATCTTAGATGTCTTAGCAAGGAGATTTGGTAGATCACACAGAATGGTGTCACACCTTATAATCCGACATCTGGCAATCCTCCTCCAGAAAACCTGGACAAGGAGATTGAGAATGATTGTAGAACAAGAGAAGCCCTCTTGTGTGCACTTTCTGATCAACAAATAATGGGATTAACCAACAACTCATCTGGAAAGGCTATATGGGATAAGTTGGAGACTCTTAATGAAGGTGACCCTATAGTAAAGATTGCTAAACTAGATGGTTATCAAGTGAGATATGAAAACATGAAGATGGAAGAAGATGAAAGGCTTACTGCATTCATGGAAAGGGTAAATGAGATTGTTATGGGAATTCAATGTTGTGGTGGAACTCTGAGCGAAGCTAAAATTATTTCTAAAGTTCTGAGAGCCCTACCACTGACTTACAAAATGAAGGCTACTGCTATTAATGAGTTGAGAACAATGGCTAATACATCTGTCAATAGAGACCTTGGTTGGGAAACTATCTACTTTTGAGATTGAAGAATTTGGACCTTCTGGAGCTATGAAGACTGAACCTATTTTTCATGCATCTACATCTGCAACTGGTAAGAAAGATTGGAAAGCTTTATGTGCAAAGGAATTGGAAGATATGAAGAGAGAAGATGATGAGTTTGAGCAACTTGAAGCACTATTTGTTAGAAGAGTACCTAAAGGACCAGTAGGAAGTAAGTATGAAGGAAAAGCACCTTTTAAATGTTTTGCATGTAATAAGATTGGTCATTTTGCATCTAGATGTCCTGAAAGGAATTCAAGATTTGAAGAAAGAGTTAGAAGATCATTTAAGCCTAACCCTAGGTGTCAGAACAAGTATAAGTACAAGAAAAATAGAGACAAATCATGCTACATAGCGGATGAGGAAGGCATTATTGATTCCGATGATGAACTGATAGAAGACTCTGCTAGTGGTTCCGACAATGGGAAGGAATGGGTGTTCTTGGCTATCAATGAAGATGTTCTAGCATTGGAAGAGAATGTACCTGAAGAGAAGGCACTTGGTGCTAAAATTGAAGACAAGGATGAATGGGTAATTGACAGTGGTTGTTCACATCATATGACTGGAGATAAAGGGAAGTTTCTATCTTTGCAAGAATTTGATGGCGGTTTAGTTAGATTTGGAGATGACAAATCATGTATGATCAAAATAAAATGAACTATATCATTGGATGGTAAGAACAATACTAACAATGTTTATTATGTTGAAGGTTTAAGGCATAATCTTTTGAGTGTAGGACAATTGGTGGATAAGGGATTTCAATTACAATTCAAGGATGGAAAATGCAAAATCATTACCAGATCTAGTTTGGAGATTGCAACCGGTACACAGATAAAAGGTAACATATTTCATTTGAACTCCGGTGAGAAGATATGTTTGATTACACATATTGATGAGAGTTGGCTATGGCATAAAAGATCATGTCATGTGAATTTTGATTGCATTGTGAAGATTAGTTCAACTAAGGTAGTTAGGGATATACCTAAGATTATGAAGCCCTATAATCCGATATGTAAAGAATGTCAAATGGCTAAACAGGTCAGAACCTCTTTTAGGAGTATACAAGATAAATCAAATGGTGTTCTTGATCTTATTCATACTAATTTGTGTGGCCCCGCTAGAGTTAAATTTTTTCAAGGTGATAGATATTTCATACTAATCATTGATGATTATTCTAGAATGATGTGGGTTACTTTTCTAAAAGAAAAATTTGAAGCATTTGAAAAGTTTAAAATATTTAAGGCTAAAGTGGAAACTTAGATAGGATTGAAGATTAAATGTTTGAGATCAGATCATGGTGGAGAATTCACATCTGGTGAGTTTAATAACTTTTCTGAGAAGCATGGTATAAGAAGACAATTTTATGCTCCCCAGACACCTCAGAGAATGGAGTTGTGGAATGGAAGAACAAAACTATCTTGGATGCTGCTAGAACAATGATGATGGAAGATAGTCTACCTCATATCTATTGGAGAGAAGCAGTGAACACAATGGCTTATATATTCAACATAGTACATATCAAAGGAGAAATCGGTAAGACACCTTATGGATTATGGTTTGGCAATACACCTATAGTTAAGTATTTCAAAATCTTTGGTAGTAAATGTTATATCAAGAGAGATGATATCTTTGGAAAATTTGATCCTAGATGTGATGAAGGCATATTTCTTGGTTATTCTAAAGAAAGCAAGGCATATAGATGTTATAACAAGAGATTGCAGAGAATTTTGGATAGTGCTAATGTCAAAGTAGACGAGCTGAACAGAAGTCAAATTAGAGTTTATGAGAAGGAATCGATAGTGGAAATGATTATATCTGAATCGGTAGCACCTTTATCAGAACAGAGAGTTTGAACCAGTTACTCTGATGATATCAGAAAATTATATAATAACTGAAGATCAGGGAAGAGGAACAAAGAGTCAGAGGACTCCTAGGTATGTGAGATTAAATCATTCAGAAGATCAGATAATTGGGGATAAGAACAATGGAGTAATGACAGGAAGAAGACTGGCAACTAATGAGGTATGTTTAATTTCACAAGTTAAACCAGTATCAGTAATTGAGGCATGTAAAGATGAATATTGGTTGAAATATATGGAAGAAGAATTAGATCAGATTGAGAAACATAACACATGGACTTTGGTTCCCCGACCTAAAAATAAGAATGTTATTGGAACTAAATGGGTTTTCAAGAATAAATTGAATGAGGATGGTCAATTTATAAGGAATAAGGCTAGATTGGTTTGTACAGGATATTCTCAGAAAGAAGGAATTGATTATGGAGAGACTTTTGCACATGTAGCTAGGATTGAAGCTATAAGATTATTTCTTACCTATGCTGCTTATAAAAACTACAAAGTTTATTAGATGGATGTTAAATGTGCATTTTTGAATGGGGATCTTGATGAAGAAGTTTATATTGAGAAACCTGATGGTTTTTCACTATCAGATGATACAAACATGGTTTGCAGAATAAGGAAAGCTTTATATGGATTGAAACAAGCACCTAGAGCTTGGTATGCAAGGTTGGATAAGTATCTTTTGAAGTTTGGTTTTACTAAGGGTAGTGCTGACAGTAATTTATATTATAAGATCACTAATGATGATATACTGATTATTGAAGTATTTGTTGATGACATTATTTTTGGAGGTGAAGATAAGTTGTGCATAGAATTTTCTAAGAATATGGAGAAAGAATTTGAAATGTATGATAGGAGAAATGAAATTTTTCTTGGCTTTGTAGATTACTCAGACCGACAAAGGTATTTTCATCTGTCAAACTAAGAATGCTAAGGAATTGTTGAAGAAATTTGGTATGGGAGATTCTAAACCGGTAAGTACTCCTATGGTTCCAAGTGAGAAATTGACAAGAAAAGATGTTTTTTGCGCCAGTAAATCCTACAAGATACAAATCTATGATTGGAGGTATTCTTTATTTAACTTAGACTAGGCCTGACATAATGAATGTTGTTTGTATTGTTTCAATATTTCAGAGTGATCCTAGAGAAAATCATGAGAGTGCGGTGAAAAGGATTTTTAGATACTTGCAAGGTACATCAGAATATGGTTTGTGGTACCCTAAGAAAGATGACTTTACTTTATGTGTATATACAGATGTTGATTGGGATGGAGATATTGATGACCAAAAAAGTACTTTCAGTGGAGCTTTCTTTCTTGGAAAGAAGTTGGTTCCATGGATCAGCAAGAAACAGTCATGTACTTCTTTATCTACTGTTGAAGCTAAGTATGTTGTTGCTGCTACTAATTGTACACAGGTTTTATGGATGAAGAAAATGTTGAAGGATATAAAGGTGGATTGTGATGCACCGATAGTTATTCACTGTGATAAATTTGCTGGTATTGATATATCAAAGAATCTAGTATTTCATTCTAAGACAAAGCACATATCTATTAAGTACAACTTTTTGAAGGAAAAAGTGGAAGCAAATGAAGTTAGACCAGTTTATGTGAACACTAAAGAATAGATTGGAGATATCTTCACTAAACCTTTGCCTAAGGAATCATTTGAGTACCTGAGAGACAAATTGGGAGTTTCTACCCCTACGGTAGAGACGTGATTGATGCAGTTTGACATCAGTCTGGTATGCACTATCAGAGATACTATTCATTCCGGTATTGATGTGGGGATGCTACTGCTCAGGGGGAGTAGTCAGCTTTGTGATTAAGTGGTTTATGTTTTTGCTTTAATATTTTTGTCAATTTTTCTAGCATTGATGTCAAAGGGGGAGAGATATTGATGTGAAAAATAAAAATTAAAGGGGAGAGATACTGATAGGGGGAGATATTTAGAGCTTTACCAAGATATCATTCACAGGGGGAGTTTAGTCTTTGTTTCAAAACTTCATTGCTACATCTGTAAGTGGGAGATTGTTGGTTGTCTTCCATTGGGGAGACTTGTTTGGCATTTTTTGGTGCTTA
Source organism: Cryptomeria japonica (assembly GCF_030272615.1). Taxonomy (NCBI): domain Eukaryota; kingdom Viridiplantae; phylum Streptophyta; class Pinopsida; order Cupressales; family Cupressaceae; genus Cryptomeria; species Cryptomeria japonica. The sequence goes on along the minus strand of NC_081411.1, from coordinate 603,205,628 downwards.
GATGTTTTTCACATCTAGTATTTCCATCAATGCTAAAGGGGGAGATTGTTGGCCATTTGGAGGAATTGATTATGTTTTGCATTGATGTTTTGTCATTGATGCCAACACTAGTTGTTTGGATGCTTTACCGACACCCTTCGGGTCCTAGTAGGTTGAGTGGTTTTTTGGCTTGTTTTGGATTCAGCATGATCCAGTAGGCTCCGGTATAGTTTGGTTATCGAATTGGCTTATTCATGATACTCATGTTCATATTCAGTAAGCTGGTTTTGGTCTGGTGATCGGATGCTATCCTGTTTACTTAGAAGCTTGGCTTCTGGTTCTGACAAGGGTTTCACCGATAGAGCTTTTGATGAAGATCTTTGATGAAATGCATAAGTGGTGTTGGTGAAACTTCTAGTGGAGTTTCAGGATGTTGATGGTGATCATGTTCAAGACTTGGTGGATGGAGATCATTGTTGTAGCGTGTGGACCTATACTAGGTTCCGGTTGATCTAGTTATGGATCGACTTTAATGTAATGTGTGGATTGGACCTCTCGATGTGTTTCTGGGCTGTCTTATGTGTTGGATATTATTTGTTTGTTCTAAGGCTAACATGGTTTGTAATTATGTAATTGGTTTATTATCTACTGGTCGACCTAATTGTTTATGGTTGAGGGTTTGTATATATAGATGTAAGATCTCATTGTAGATCATATGATATGGTAGAGATCAATGGAAAGGGATGTAATGTGCGAATAATGTAATATCATTTAGGCAGATGATTTGGTCAATCATTGGAGATCAAAATGGGTTTATGTAAGATGATTTAGTCCTCTAGTATTGAGCTTAACCAGAACTGTAGTCAAGCATAGGAGATGCTATCTTTTGTAGTTCAACACTTCTCTGGATTGCAGTTTGGATTTTTATGTAGTCAGTGAGGCTTCTTTTGTGATGAGCAGTGTGCTCTAGGTTGTTGGCCTTCATGCAAGTGTAGGCCCCTCAATTATAATTCACATACTTAATTCAAAAGTATTATCTAACTGTGGGTAGGCTTCCCACCGTGGTTTTTCCCTTTACCAGGTTTCCACGTATAAATCTTGGTGTCATGTGGATGGTATTTATTCTATGATTATTGTTCATGTTTAATTGGTTTAACTGCTATTCTGGTATTTGGTTTAAGCATTCCAATATTAAATTTTTAATTGCTAATGGTTCTGGTAATCTGTGACAACTGATTCACACCCCCCCCTCTCATTTGTCTTCCGATTATTTGAACTATCTAATAGATATAAGCATAGATTTCATATTGGGATTACCAAAGACTCAGAGAGGAAGTGATTCTATATTTGTGGTGGTGGATATATTTTCAAAGATGGCACATTTTATACCTTGTAAGAAGACAACAGATGCAGTTCATGTAATAGACCCATTTTTCAAAGAAGTTGTGAGATTGCATGGGTTACCGAAGAGCATTGTTTTTGACAAAGATACTAAGTTCATTGGTTACTTTTGGAGGACACTTTGGAAGAAGATGAAGACAAATTTGAAGTTCAGTTCTACATTTTGTAATTTGCTAAGATGTTTGAGTGGAGATAAACCCGAAAGTTGGGATTTGATATTGGCACAGGCAGAGTTTGCATATAATAACTCAGTAAATTAGAGTACAGGAAAGACACCATTTCAGATAGTTACTGGAGTGAATCCTAATGGAGTTTCAGAATTGAAAGATATCAGTCATGAAACTAAGAAGAGTGCAGAAGAAAAAGCATTTGTAGATCATATGGAGGCACTACATTCAGAGGTAAAGAAACATTTGGAAGATATGAACCAGAAATATAAGGAGAAGGTAGATGAGAAAATAAGGCATAAGAAATTTGAAGTTGGAGATGAAGTGATGGTATATCTAAGAAAGGGGAGATTTCCTGTTGGAACCTATAATATGTTTTGGATGAATAAGTTTAGACCGTGTAAGATCTTGAGGAAATTTGATTCAGGTAATGCATGTGAAGTGGAGCTACCAGAAACCCTGGGCATATCACCTATATTCAATATTGCAGATCTTTATCAAAATCATGAAGTAGAACTCAGTAATAGTTAACGGGAATTGAAGCAGTTTCTTGAGAAGAAACTGGATGAGATTGTTAGTAAGAGCACACATACAAATCAGTACAGAGAGTACCTTGTGAAGTTGAAAGGCAAACCAGTTGAGGATTCTTCTTGGATTTCTCAAGATGAGGTAGATTGTCTTGGTTTTCCTATAGCCCCTACAAAGCGAGGGACTCACTTTTCATTAACCGTGAATGTCTGATGCAGGAGCATCCCTGGTTCTTGGCAATCTTGCATCACCCAAAAATATTTCCTTTCAATTTCTTTGTTCTTTTCAGCAGTTTTGTTCTGAGAGTTACTAGATACCTTGGCATTGATCATTTCTCTTGCGCAAATGTATTTGAACTTCATTCTTGATTATCTTTCTTGTTTTGGATGCGTGTTTCATTTGGATCTCTTTTCGGCAAGTTGTCGCTTCCAAATTAGCTGGCAATTTTCCGTTTCTCTGGATGCTTGATCTTAACAGCTAGTTGGTGTTCTTGGATCTTGTAGAGTGATTCCTTGATTTGTGGAACTAACTTATCATGTGTGGGATGATCTTCGATGCCTAGCTAACCCTCTTGTTGGTTCGTGCTTCGTGGTGATTCTTTTTCGGAGGGTTTTCATCTCGTCTTTGGGCTGACCTATCTACACATTTCATTTTCCTCTCTTTGGGGAATGTTGACTTTCTTGGCCAACCCAAATGTTCCCAGATGCTATATAATGATGTATTTGATCATAGTAGATTCAACATTCAGGATATAGAACAATATATTATAAATTAAATCCAATGTTTGCTTCTGGATTGATGCATATGGATGTATTTTTGTAATAAGGCAGTTGCCTGCATGTAAGTTGAATGTTACTAACAATTGCATTTGAATCAATGAATTAATCCATGCCTGGTCTGGCATTATCTATCTCTCCTATTTTTTTTTGTGTTGCTTTGATTTTTCTACATAGACCGAACTTCCCCTTTGGGAATCCTCTCATCCGTGACTATACCATGAACCCATTCTTGAGCCTCACATTTCATCTCCTCCTATTGATGTAACATCACCTATTGCACTTGATAATGTGAATATTGTGACAATTTTGCCTTCTTGTGATTTAGTGCAGTAGGATATTCCTTATCTTCCAACTTCAGTTCCTTGGGATGACTACTTGACAGACATTGCAGGTTTGTTTGTGGAGTCCTACATTGCAGATTTGGGAGAAATTCTTGATGATATTCATCTTCTCTTTGATGAAGACGATCCTTCTTTGATTGTTGCGAGGGAACAATCTGACCCTCTCATTCATTCTCTACATTATCATTCTTTTGAGGTTGACATGATTGCGGATACTTATGTACAACACTTGGAGGAGGTCTTTATACTTAGAGGAGACATGTGAATCTTTGGATCTTGTTCTACATTCATCTCCACTAGATCTTGGAGTGCCTTTTTCAACAGTGTGGACTTGTACACCTGATTTGGAGGGGGCAACTTTCAACATCGACATGGGGACACTTGAGCAGGTTTCAGAGACCCCACACATCATGAGTTTTTTTACTTCATCTTCCCTTCATGATTTGGGAGACTTCATGGATACACCTTGGGTTTTGTTTCTTCCTAAGGAGAGGAACGTTGTTTGATAATTGTGGAGAAGTTTCTTCATTTAGTTTTGAGTTTCTACCATTGGTGCAGATTCTACATTGAGGGGGGGGGCTACTTGGTCTCTCTTCTTCTCTCTTATGGGGGCGGGGGGGGGGTGGTCTTTTTCCTCACATGGGGTTTTGTCCTTCTCATACTTCTTTGAGATTTATTTTGTATAGTTTTCATCTCTCTTTTGGGGGGGATTTTTTTCCCATCGAGTTTTTCTCTCTTTCTTCGTTTGTGAGAGATTGCATTCATTTGCATGCATTTGCATTTGTACATGGGTACCTAACATGGCCTAGTAGCTAGGACCCATCTTGCATTGTTAGCTTAAGTGCATTCCCCTAAGTTACACTTAAGGGGGGTTGTTGGTGTAAATTATGTCTCATTATTTCACTTTACTTAAGTTGACTTAGGGTAATGCATTTCATAGTAGTTTAGATATGAGACACTTAGGGAAGCGTGCACATAGGGATGATGTATGTAGGAGAAATTCCACCTTCTGTGGTCTTATCTTATTGTTACATTCCACTTTCGATGGATGATCCACCTCTTGTGGAATACTTTATTATTTCTCCTACCTACCCTTGTTTCTCATTGAGCCACATGTCATGATTGTGTGCTCACATATCCATATGGCCTTGCCTTTATAAGCAGGCTCATCTATATTGTATGTAATTTTTAATGATCCAGTTGATCTTATTTTTCTCTTGATTAGAATACAATTTATTTTTATCAAATCTATTTGTCTCTCTTTTGTCCTATTCAATGTACTCTTGATCTTGGCTATCTTGAACAAATTTTTACACTTATGTTGTTTAGTGCACGTCTTATTGTTTCACTAGAATTATATTTATATGCATAGATCTACAACAATTTACTTGAAATGCACATATAGTGAAGAAGAAGACATTGATTACAATTTCCAACTACATTATTTGCATGAGTGAAACCCCTCCACTCCATAGCCAATGCATTTGGTGCTACTTTCTAAACCATTTTGACACAATTAATGTGAATTAAATAGCCAATTTTAGAGCAAATGTTTACCGTTGAGAAATTAAAAAAATACTAAATTAATAAAATTACTTATTTATCTTAATTGGACATGTTTTAAAATCTCATTGACATTCTCATATTTGACTTTTAGAATTTAGGGAGTATCAAGCACGTAAAAACTCAGTATGAAATATTTAAATGTCTTGCAAAATATATTTACAGACTACTTGTTTTAATACATATATCTTGAAAAAGATTACGTTCAATTTTTGAATTGGGATATATTTAATATTTGCCTTTAGATTGCGGTCTTGCCTTTTTATAAGCATGTCTACTATAATTGAATGAAAAATATAAATTACAAAAATGATGACTAACTAAATCACATAAATTTGGCATTGCTTCTGATCTAGCCTTTTCTCTATTTTAAAAATATGGATAGAAATATTCTTTTGTCAATGTAACAACTTCGTACAATTTATAGAGGTATTTAATATTTCATAAGCATTAGATTTCCTAGCATATAAAGCTTGGTAATCAGTAAATTTTCTTTACAATTTTGTATCTTAAATTATTTGTATATTACAAAGGAGCCTTGACTTTTCAACATTGTTAAGATATGTGATGTTTAAGATTTGCTTTCAGATGTTGTTTGTAAAAGGAATAACTCCATTTTCAAAACATGCCCTCAATTTTTCTTCAAGTCCTTGCAAGTCTTCATTATACCATGCCATGTAATGCAAGCAATGTAAACATTAGCTGTCAAATGAAACTTGAGATTTATTTTATCTCCTAATTTATTTTATTATATTAATCTATATTTTAAAAAGCTTCTATTTGCAAAGTATCTTTTCTAACAATTGGGTTTGATTCTTGAGATGGAGTCTTCATTTGATTCCATTGCTTAATATCAACTAACAAATAATTGTTCTCTTACAAGTTAACTATTTCAAGGTGATTCAAATGTTAAAAAAACATAATCATACTATAGTAGACTTTAATTGAACATGTGAGATTATTTTCTCACTTTTTCATCTAAATAACAAGTATCATAGAAAAATATGATATCAACCAACATAAAGATTCTTTGTGGGGGCATGATGAATAAATTAATTCAATATGTAAATATTTGAAATATAATATAAAATACATATTTTCTAATGTAGGTAAATAATATATTATATATATGATAAAAAGTTATAAAACACTCATCATGGTTGTGTCTTGACTTTTCACCTATACATTCTTTTAATTCACTCATCTTCTGGAGCATAGCTAAACACATATATAGTAATAGTAATGATATCAATGAACTCTCTAGTGTAGATTACCAAGCTCTAATGTCATGATCAAGTTCATCACTTGCCTTTAAAGATAAATATATTTTCTTATCCTTTATACATCTATTTGCAACAACAAAAAATGGTCTCACTACATATTAAACATATGTTGTTATCTTTAGCAATGCCAATTTCCCTAGATCCATTATGGAGTAACTTATGGGATCAACATACTCAAATCTATATGAAGAAAAAACTGAATCTAAGATCCTCTTATGTATTGGCCCTATCAATGGTGCACTTGGATAAGTCCAAGCAATTGTATACAAGGATAGTGAAAAACCTCCACAACTTCCCTTATTTGTTGTGGTTCAATTTAAACATAACATATGGTTAGTCTATAATCACATCAGCCCAAAATAGTTCCTCAAACCCCATTAAGATGTGGTGTCTGCCATCAAATCCCACTAAAAATTGTATGGGTCTTAACAATACACAAATCACAAGGCCTTACACTTTAATAGAAAATAATATTCCCTTCACATTCCAAAGATATGCAGACATTGAACAAAGCCCATATGTTGCTCATTGGAAAAAAGAGGAGGAACACTTGATAGTATTATCAAATATAAGCTCTTAAAAAGATTAAAAAAAAGAAGGTTACAAGAACTTTAGGTTTACATCCCTTAATTTATTTCATCTATATTCAATACACTTAGATCATTTCCACAACTTTAAATTCTTTTTTTTTTATTTAATCTATAAGCTAAGTATTTAATCTATAATTTCAACCAATAATGCATCTAACACAAGTTATATTATTGACTACATATTGATTATATCTATTTCTTTTTTATAGGATCAATTTCTAAAAGAAAAAAAGTTCTCCAATGCACTATACTAGTCTATTATTGCTTACTTCTAATTCTATATAATTTGCAAATTTTACTCATGCACAAAAATCCACACAATATGTTTTAATTTTATTCTTTCTATATAGTTCAATTCAAACTGATTTTCTTCCTTAATTCCAAATTTTTTAAAAAATGAGATATCAATATCTACAATATTTTGTTTACAATACATTAGTTTTTTTTTCTCTATATACAATCTGAGAGTAACTATCTTATGTAATTCCAAATTTTAAAAAAATGAGAAAATAATATCCACAATATTGTGTCAATTGCATGCATTGTTATATTTCCAAAAAATAATGGATGTAAGTAATATCATTATGACATGTTTTTTAATTACAATTAAATCATACAATTTTTAAATAAGTTTTTCTTTAATATATAGATTAGGTGTGTTTGTTCTTTACATCAAATGCTATATTCCACCAATACAATTTCAAATTATCAAAAAGTTCCTTGACATATCCATTGTAAATCAAGGTGCAATGGCTAGTCTAATATATATTGATTGTGCTTTGAGTTTTTATACATATATAGTATGATATCAAAATTGTTTTTATTATTGTAGATTGTCTATTAAGATTACTAAGTATTTAAAAATGATTAATAATAAATTTGAAAAAGTATAAAAAAATAAATCTTTAAAAAAATTATATTTTAGATCACTATAAAAAATGTGAAAATATCATATATTTGAATGAATATCTAATATGATAAAATAAAATGTATCTAAACTAGTGTTATAAATTTCTCTACAAAATACTAGATTAATAAACAAAATAATTTTTTTTAAACAAATTAAACAAGGGTTGTAGAGCAATGAAGTTCCTGTCAAAGAGCGAAATACCAGTTTTGTTTTTGCTTGTTTTGTCTGACTAAATTTTTTGCCAGATGTTATTAGTCGCCATAGTAACCTGCTAGGCATGTATGCAAAACATGGACAGTGCATTAATATCCTTATAAAAAAAAATGTCTACTTTGTCTAACTGAAGTTTTTGCCAAATGTATAGTTGCCATAGTGGCCTGCTAGACATGTATACAAAACATGGACAGGGAATTAAAATCCATGAAATAAAAAAAATTCTAAGCATTGAGTTGTGACATGGAAATAAATTGGAGGACAAGGTTTGAGGGATTTACAAACATCATAATAAAAAGTGTATTAAGTTATTTTGCAAGAACACAACTTGAAACGAGGCATCAATGTCACACACTATGTAGACAAGACAATAAGAAAATAACAAATACAATTTCCTCTTACTTAGAGAATGCAATTTAATCAACATAAGTGTAAAAAAATTGAGGTTGAACAATTCCATTATGGAGAGACAACATGTTGACAAGAGGAAAAAAAAAGTCACATACATATTCATGATTTGTTTAGAATAAAAATAATCTAATCTAGATAAAAAGGTCTTTTGCATCAAGATGAGAGTATTCATATTACTTGTCAATTTCCAAAAAGTATTTGACTGAGAATAATGACCAATGCAATTTTTTTTAATTAATCTACAATACTAGAAATAACATTCAACATTAGAGGATTCTATAACCAAAAGCAATCTACTAACAAACACAAGATGTTATACTAAAACAAAGGCTCAAAACCTGAAAAATTTGTCCTTTGACCACATAACAAAGAATTATTATCTACTACACATAAAACAACCAGATTTTGTTCAAAATTCTTCTTTTTTTTAGTTAGCTCAAGAATGAAATTGTATATGAAACAACTAGAATAATAGGTATATAAACATACCATTTTACACGAGACTTCTATAACATGCTCTAGCTAAAGAATTAACCAGCAAGGAATCACCTTTGGCCATAATTACCTCCTCACTTAAGAGGGAATATACACTTGCTTGTAAAATGATGTAAAATTGAGAGGAACTAAATCCATTGAAAGAGAAATCAAATCTGTTACTTTCCTCCACAAGTTTTTTCAGGCAAGTCTTCATGTAGTTGCAAGATTCAAAATAGGGATTTTAAGTTTCAACAAAATCAATCTTGTCAAAACATAACTAATTGACAAGGCCTCTCCAAACCAATATAACAATACCACATGTGAAGGGTATTTCATGAAATCTCTTAATCCTATATAAAGGTTAGATGTTGAAAAACTTTTGTTTCATACCAACATGCATGGAATGATATACCAAGATAATATGCACACTTTTGCATTTAAGATAACATGCATAAATAATTATATATATTTGCTAACCCTTTTTTGACCTAGTATTTTTTGCAGCACAAGAATGTAAATATAAGAAATCTCACGGTGGGCCTATCTTAATTGTTGTGATGAAGATTATTGGATGCATGCTTGTAAGACATGTTTATTTCTTCTTGCTACTAACAAGAAAGTCTTTTCTTAGAGAAAACATCTTCCATTGATACACCTATAGTATCTATGTCATTATTTTTTCTTAAAATATTTTTAATCCTTTTTTGCCATTCTAATTTGAATAAAATGTATGATTCTACCATTATAATTCATGTTTTGTCATAACCCTCTTACTCTATCTTGATAAAAACTTGCTACTATTGGCATTACTGGCATTAGGTTGTCATTGATGTCAATTGGTTTGACATGGTCATAGGTGAGTAAGAAGAGGTGATCGATATGAGAGAAGTAAGACATGATGATGACAATCCATATGTGTATAAGCAGATAGAAGGAAGGTTACCAATACACATGAAATGCATCATCTACCGGTAAAGCAGGACCACCGACAAGACAAAGCCAACAAGCAAGATAAGAACTGAAGGATGTAAACTAGTATACTCAGAAAAGATTAATGTTGCCGGTTAATGGATAGAGTAGTAGGACCAACACGTTTGATGGAAGACCATGTTGATCCACCGACAAAAAAGAGGTCTGTAGGTATCAAGGCCCACCGGTGAAGTTAGGTCATACAGGTAAGGTGAGTTGAACCAATAGTCAATCTTGGTCAATGAAGAATGTCAAACCGACATAGTAAACCAAGCAGAGGTGGATGTCGACAAAGATGACAGCTGGAAGCCAGGTGGTGATCATGCACAGGTTGGTGAAGTGTTCATCGACGTAACAGTTAGAAATTAGGTCAGTTTTTATGAACTACTTGCAAGTCATGGGAGGATGGTAGAAGATTGCGGCTCAAGGAAGACAAGGTGGCAAGCGATTGAACTAATCCTGCAAGAAGATATGATCTTCATACCTATTTGTTGAAGGAAACAGTCGATCCATTAATGGCGTGTGGCAGATAAAATACTGAAAAGCATAGTGCAGACATCTAAATATAGAAAATGCACATTGGAATACAAGGGGTTGGCAGTGTTGATCGATGACGTGCTAATCATCTCTCCAAAAAAGCAGATAGGATCAAATCCCATACAAATCGATTTAGTGAAGGCAAAACCTAGCACGAGACTGTTTGAATGTTGTTTTGGTAGGAACCCTAGAAGATAAATATGTGAGCTCGAGACTTAAATCAATTGATGCTTGATGCAAAGTGTGTGAGAGAAGAGAGCCTGAGCAAGGAGAAAGATTGTCTGCCTTTAGATTTTATTCTGAAAGTTGCAGTGTGAGTTAGTAGGTGAACCGGTGAGAGGGTCTAACCAGTAGAGACAAAATAACCGATAAACTGTTGCAGTTCTAACAATCAAGCTAACCGATAAGGTGTGATTGGTCAAGAAGGCATCCAAGAGTGACACAATGTGGTGTGAGGCTAAGGAAGAAAGATGAGAGGCTAGGAGTAACCAGTGAGTGATCAGAGAGAGTAATCTGATAACCGGTAGTGTGTGAACCAGTGAAGAAAAGGAGGTTGTTAACTAATAGAAATCCATTGATCAGGCATTGCAGAACTCATTTGCAACCAGGTGCTATAATTGTATCAAAAATGTATTTCATTATACAACACCGAGTTGGAGGTTGGTGCAAGGGTTGGTGCTCATTGGGTTGGTGCGCTAAATCATTATAGTCCATTGTTTCATTGTGAGGCTGGATTGGAGCAGTAGACTCTAGCAACATTTCTCATTGAGGTTTTTCTCATATTGGGGTTTCCTCGTACATTGTGTTCAATAGCTACTATTATTGTTATTATTATATTTCATATCATTTTGTGATTTTTGTTAATTAGAAGTGTTTTATTTATTAAAGTTGAAACTATTTTTTAATAAAAGGAATTAAATGGTGGACACACACACACACACACTTGAAAATCATAAATTCTATTGGCAAATTAAATATTTATTCAAAATTCCAATTGAGCACATGTCGTAGGAGGCAATGAGAAGCTTCTAGAAGTAATTTCAAATCCCATATTCTTGCATGTAACTCCTCCACTATGCCATCAATCAATTTTGCATGAGGACAATTTGGGAAAAGAATTTCTAATTTCAATTAATTCATTAGATAGTGGGAATGGCGAACCTTTTCTATATAATGTTTGATAAACTTTGAGAAAGGGGGTTCATTTGTTTTTGGTGTGAAATAGTAGTTTCTCAAATTCTTGAAATTGTTTGTTAATAGTAGAAGGTTTTTGTAGTCTTACTCCAATGTAGAATTGTTAAGTTGTTCTTGAAGAATTCTTACCAAGCTACAAGGAAGGATCTAAGAAAGCTAGCTAGAAGATTGGAGAGGATTTAACATCAAAAGCTCTGTCAATCTAGGTTCTCCCCTCTTTACATTCGCTTAATTTCATTTCAAAAGAAATATCTTCTATCTCTCCCTTAGATTTTTTTTTATTTGTATAATAATTTTCTTTAAGAAACCATTTCTCAATTATTTAGGTAGTTTAAATCATAAAGGAGAAATGCATTTGATAAAGTTTCTCTCAATAGTGCACATGCAAGATCTTATTAATCTGTTTTAGAGAAAAAGAAAGAAAAAAATAGATTTTTTTTTACTTTTTGCTTTTCTTGAATTTTAAATCTAGATAAAAAGATCTGTGAGTAAATTTATTTTTTCAAACAAAATTTCTTCCTTGAATACAAACCTCTGTGTTTGATGATCTCTATGAATAGTTCCTTCTTGTTTAAAGTCCTTCTATTTCAATTTGTATCTCTTCATAAATGTTATACTTCCCTGTGAAAACTATCCTTGAGAAAACAAATGCATCTGTGAATATATTTTTCTTTCCCTATGAATAAATTTTACTTTCCCTATGGATAAAATTTAATTATTTCTTTGTGAATGAATCTTTTATACTTATTTATTATTTCTCTGTGAATAAGTTTATCTCTCTCTGTGAACATATATTTGTTCATCTGTGTATAAATATTTTTATACTTATTTATTATTTCTTTGTGAACATAAATTTGTTCATTTGTGTATAAATCTTTTCATACTTATTTATTATTTCTTTGTGAATAAATTTATCTCCCTGTGAGCATAAATTTGTGTGAACATAAATTTATTCATCTGTGTTTAAATATTTTTATACTTATTTATTATTTCTCTGTGAATAAATTTATCTCTCTACGAACATATATATGTTCATCTGTGTATAAATCTCATTTTACTTATTATTTCTCTATGAATAATTCTATCTTTGTGTGAGCATAAATTTGTTCATTTGTCTATGCATCTTTGATGAATTTTATTCTTTATTCATCTACTTTTTCTCTGTGAATGCATCTGCGAACAAATTTTTAACTCTTATTCATCTATTTTACATGTGATAAATTTCTATCTCTGAAAAATTCTGGATTTATTAAAGCCCTCTGTGAAGTTTTAATAAAACTCATATATATATATATATATATATATATATATATATATATATATATATATATATATATACTTTATTTGAAAAGGGAATTAATTATGGTTCGGGCATTTAACTGCTAGGGCGCTTTATTTATATTGCGACGTATATATGTTTGCATGTAGGTAGTGGGGAGGGGCTCGTGAGACCCCACTTCCCCCCTCCCTTAATCCTTATCAAAGCAAGAATTAATAAATATGTTTTAGTTTATTTTATTTTTTTATTATTTGCTAGTTTTTTTTTACATTTTTTTTTAATATAAATTTTGCTTTTTTTTTATTAGTGGAATATTAGATTTATTAAGATGATTTTGTTTTTATTAATATGAAATTTTTGATTTGTATTAATTTAAAATTTTGATTGGTATGGGGTGGTTTATAATTAAAGTCTATTTTACAAATGGATTTGATTAGTTTATGAACAAAATTTTATTAATTAAGATTTGTAATTTTATCTTTTTCACTATTAAAGGGAACAAAGTTGGGAATTTACTTTGCCAAGTGATGATTGGGGAAAAGTTTAGAAGGAATAATTAATTATGCTAAGGATATCTCAACCTTGCCAAATCAAGAGGATCTAAATTGTAGAATGGACTTGCAAATAAACTCATGGTTTAGACCCACCTAAATAGTTTCATTTAGTTAATTACTTGGTTCATTTTATTTCAATTATTAATTCAAATGGATATAATCAGCAAATTAAGTTAAATCATTTTTTAAAGTTGTCCAAGGAACTTTTCTCTTCCAAGTAATCATGTTTAGAAATCGAACTTTAATTTCCTATTCTTTATTTTTCATGCAAGTTACATTTAATATTACCATGCAAGTTACTTTATTATTACTATGTAAGTTACTCATTACTACTATCATGCAAGTTACACCTTTTACATATTTATTATCTCACTAGTTGTGTAAATGATGTTACATGTCAAGAACTAGATGATAGTTCTCTCCTTTGAACTTTGATCACTTGGTAGTAGTAGGTTGATACTTTCGAGTGATTCTCCTTCTTGATATATAGAATTATTTTCATGGGTTAATTTTCAATTATTTAATTCTTGTAATAATGGTCTCGACTTCAACTACATTAGAGTAATGTTATTTTAATCTTTTCAAGAGTATAATAGTTGAATTTCTTGATAGAAAACTAAGCAAGAGGAGTTGGAAACAAAAACCTTAGCAACATTCGGTATCTACAGTGCCTCTAGGTCATGCTTACGGGTAATGTCATCGTGTTGAACTACTATACTTAACACCTAATAAAGCTGCAACAACAACATATGTAGCATCGTCCCTATAAATATTCGGGGAGTAATAAGGGTCATATGGAAGTTAAAATCCAAGGGGTGGGTAATACCCCTTAGATCGATAATCTAAAAAGATAATTTTTAAATGAATTTTACATCCGCTTAGTTTAACCTTAGAAAAAACCATTAGGGATTGGTTGCATATGGTATCATATTTTATTTATCTTAATGTTTTTCAGTAGATGATAACTGGGTCAAGGGTGACACTTATGATAGGAAATAGGATCTACTTATTTTAGGTCACAAGCAATAGGCCACCTTGAGCCTTTGCTTAGAGGTACCATCGTAGGTAGCAACTGTAGAGAAACTATTTGGGACATTGACCCTAGAAAGGGTTGCGTACCCACCAAAATAGTTTACATTAAATCCTAGTTAGAAAATAGAACTACATACTTTACGCCTTGATCCCGTGCTGAAACAAGTATGTTGACAATCTAGGGACATATTTGTCCCTAGTACTCAGGCGTTTGAGGATGGGGTCTAGGATTTTTGTTTAAAAGATGAGTAGATGGTTTATGAAGTTCCTTGGCCTCTCAATCAAAGGGTATATAGTTACTAATTGGAAGAATTAAAAAAAAAAAATCAATGCATACTCGGAAGGAATCCTGTATGGATTTGCTTGACTTCCCGAGGCTTTAGGCCTAATTCCAAGGTGGAATTCAAGATTGTATTATATTATTTTATTTACTCCTAAGGATGATGACCTTGGTACATTCCTAGTAGAGGAGTGTAGTTCTTAGAGAGTGACTCAAGGCCCAGATGGTCCCGGTGAGTCTAAGTCTCTAGCCAAAACACTTCCTATCCTGAATTGGACAGATGCCTATCTCTAATTGGATAGATGAAACATCTTATCCCATATGGATAGATGCCTAACCTATATGGTTAGATGCTCATCCTAGATGGATGAATGCCTATTCCATTTGGATAGATGCCTAGAGTATGCGATTGAATCAAACACAATTAAGAAAAAATAATTAGTCAATTTTTTTTGGGTTAAGTAGAGTGGGTTATTACATGTTTTATGTTCTAAATTTTGTACCTTTGTATCTATTGGTGCCTCTTATCATCATAAATTTGATATAATTATAAATCTTGGGATTTTACCAAATTTCGCTTTAAGAAATTTTACCCGAGCATATTTACAACTATAGATTGCTCTATATAACTCTTCTTAGAGTAATTGTTAATCTTTCTTTTGGGAGATAGGGGGTCGATATCTCTTCACTTGGTTGATACCTACTACATATATAACTCCTTCCTCTTTATCACAACCATTAGTTACATTCCATCAATGCTTGTAAATTACTCTAAATTTACATTGATTCCTATTCTTGGGTTGATGCCTTTGATCACCATGCCTCCCTATATTCCTTTGTTTCTTTCTAATTTATAGAGTATTTTAACCATTTGCTCCTCAATTGTGCATTTGATGATCCACTAAATTGTTTATTAATCTACAATTTTATCTTTGCCACACAATGACTTATTGATGCTTCTTTGTTTTCCATCGATGCCTTATATACCATTGATTCATATTCTTGGGTCTTCCCATGATGAATCCATTCAAAATTAATTGGTACCTGTATACACATAAAAATGACTATGAGCGATTAAATAAATATTTTATATTTATTTAATAATCATTCTTCTATTAAATAGTTAATTTGAAAAGATTAATTATTTAATTCATTTTTGTGTCTTTCTATTAATTAATTTAATTGAAATATTTTATTAATTAATTCATCTATTCTATTCCTCTAATTAATTAAATATCTAATATTTAATTTTCTCCTTCAATCATTTGAATATCTAATATTTAATGATTATTCTCCTATCCTATAGTCTCAAATATTAAATGATTTGTTAAATTATTTAATCCCTTATCCAAATCACCTTCCATCTCCACTTCATCTTCCCTTTGCCAACTCATCCATCATATGGCTAAGGAAATTAATATTTCTTAAATATTAATTCATCATTTATCTTCAACTTCCAAATTTAATGAAATATTATGTATATACACATATTTCATAACCTCCTTCTATATTCTCCAACATCCCTACATCTTAGGAAGGACTTGAGTCCACTTGTCCTCTCATGCCTAAATCTTCTCCAACCATCCCTAGATTCTCTCAGTCAACAACCTAGTCAAGGTGAGATGAGTGACACTTGTCTTCTCCTTCCCCTTTTCTCTCAACCTTCACCTTTTCTCACAACCATCCAAATCTGCAGATCTAATCATGACCATTGATCTGAGCCACATCATCTTCTCCTCTCAAGGTCTAAAAAATCAGGAGTTTGAGTTGAGAGAGAGTTAGTCTTCAAGTTAGTCTTCAAGTGAGTTTTCAAAGCTAATCATTTGTAAAACTTATGCATCCATGAGTTTTAATCTTGAAGCAAATAGCATAATCATTTAGCATTGCATATCATAGTATCAGTTAACTATCAGCTATCAGTCCATTCTTCATATGCCATCTTGGAAGCTATCAGTGCTTGTTTGAGAGCACATCATTTGCAACCAAGAATAGTGGAGTTAGGACACAGTGAGACTTAAATTATGAAGGTAAAAATAATTTTTTATTTTAATATGTATTTCATGTAGTTTCATTGGTTGAATTTGGATTTCCTGTAGCATTTCCTTTGTATTTTGTGAAACTAACTTGTTGCAGGTAGCATTTTGAGGATGAAATTCAAGTCGACATAGTACCTATTGTAATGGATAGAAATAGGGTTTCACAAGATTAGCTATGCAAACTAGGAAAGTGAACTATCTCACATACAATTACATTAAAAGAAGGATGAACACAATAGATACTACCTCAATTCTATTATTAAGAGGGTTAGATACTAATTGAAGTAATATCCTCTTGTTTGAGTTGAAAATGTGATTGAAAGGATGTAAATTATGTACCAAATTTAAGGTAAGAAGGTACATGCATGAACTAACAACTTGGACTAATTATGCTAACTGATAATGAAACAAAAACTTCACAATAGGCATAAAATTGTCCATAGAGACCCTAACTATGCACCTGTGATTGAAATTTGAGACTGAATTGGTGGGAATAGGGTGTTGGGTGCCTTGGTCTACTGAGTTATGATCTAGAGGTTTGATTCTCAATGTAGTTTGAGTAGTAACCTAAAAATATGAGTTTGAACAAGGAGGACTAGAGTGTTGGGCACCTTGGTCCCTAAGAACCAAACTGAGATTATGGGAGCAAACCTATACTTGTTTCCTGAGACTTTTTGAAGATTTTCCACTCTGTTGGATACCTGTAAGAACATAAGAAAGAAAGGGGGTTGTGGATAGGGGTTTTCCTTAGGTCAAACTCTTGGTTTTGAATTAACCCTAATTGAAATAAAAATTGAACTTGAACTGAATTGGAAAAGATTTCCTTTTGAGGGCAAGGCTAAAATGTTTGAATATAGATGATTATACCTTCAATAGGTGATGCAATGTTCTTAGGATAATTTCTCCATGTGTTGATGCAATAACATGATAAATCACATAAAAACTATCATGAAATCATAGATAAAACATAAGTTGAAGATGCCTTGATGTAGTTTGCTGCTCCTTGAATCAAATCTACTCTTGAGAAAGAATAATTGCTCTTGAATTGATGATAATGTTAACATAAGATGTAATGTTAAAAATTAATTGAGAGGTATGCCTTATGTAGGGATTTTGTAATTAAATACACCATTAGGTCAACTTAGAATTGATATATTTTCACATGGAGAGGAATTTGAATTATAAAAGACTGCCAAATTATCCTCCAAAAATTTGGGGAAAAAAGTGTGGGACTGGGTAGTATACTACTTGGTTCTGACAACATTTTCTTGACTTTTAGGGAATGAAAGATAATAGGGTTCTAATGCCAAATCCATGTTAGTGGCTCAAACCGTAATACATAGGTATGTGAACTATGCTTTGAGAGTTCAAATTAGGGTAAGATTAAGGATAAATTAGGATATAATAGTAAAGGGCATACCTAGAATTAAGGGCCCAAATAAGCGTGTGATGATGTAGTAAAGTGGAATAAGACCCATAATATCAATTTAAATTAAGAAAGGTCCCATAATGCATAGAGGAAAGAGAAATACTAAAATAGGTGCTAGGAGAGTGTGAAATTGGACACACTAATAAAGGTGTACAATTTATGATGCTACACCTATCATTTGTGTTTAATGTCAAATAGTCCACATGCCTTATCTATGCTTCCACATTTTTTATAAATTTCCACCAAGCAAATGCAATTCTAAAATCTATCAAAATTACAAGAAAATTAAGAAATCAAATACAAATTTAATAGGTTTAGGCATGAATGACATAGAGAGAAGTTTTGTAGAGAGATGGCAAAGACCAACAAAACAAAATTTAAAAAAAAAAAACTAAAAATATTTTTGGGTGGTGTTGATCACTAGTCCATCCAAGTGTTTCCGTATCAAACACATTAGGTGGGAAAAAAAATCGGGAGTAAAACTCACAAAATGAACATAGGTAATAGGATTACCCTTCCAAGTTTTAACCAACCTACAAATGAACTCCATCACTGTGTCAATTACATGGAATCAATCCTTTTTCCTCCTCTTCCAGCATCTCACTGAAGCAACTATCATCCTCCTCCCATAGATCTGCTCACTGCTATTCTCTTCTCATGGAGTTGCATCCACCATTTGTTTTCCCCTTCCACCAAGTTCATTCTCCTCTTCTCTCCTCCTTCATGGGATCCAACCCACCATTATCTGATCTCCTCCACCAAAAATCCTCCCCACGCTTCTTTTTTGTGGGTTCTAACCCACCACAAATTAACCACCTCCACCAAATCTCACTGATAGTATCCTTTACAACTTCCACTTGCAAACATTCAATCTTTTAACCCCGATCTAAAAAATTCTCTCTATAGAAATATTTTCAACTAACTCATTTCTATTCTTCTCTACTTCACTAAACTTAGAAAAAATCAATTACCTCTATAATTTCAGCTATCACAACATTCTCTTCAACCTTTAATGTTGCAACATCTTTTTTATCGTGCTAATCACTATAACTTATTTAGTCTCTTTTTTATCTCCTCTCCAAGTAACATGCCATCTTCATCAAAATGTCATTCAACATGTGCTACAACCTCTACCTTATGATCTTCTTCCTCTTCCACTACCTCAACCTAGTAGGCACTTTCACCTTCATCACTTTCTCTACATTCGTTCACCAATTAATGATCCACTATGATTTTTTTCTCCTTTCTTCTATCTTCTCTTCTCTCCTCATTTATTTTCTTATTTTCACTTATGTGGGATGCTTTCACATCTTTCTCCTTCTGGTTGCAACTATTCTTTTTCAACTCGATTTCCCACATCTCATAACTCTCTTCCCATTATCATTCCATTTTTATTTATTTATCATGGGTCTCCTCATGACCCATCTCATCTGATTCTTTGAACTTATCCTATCATCTGTTGCAATATTTCATTCACATTCACTTTTCTTGGTGGCTTCAAGTTCTCAATCAATCAGGACATCACACTCCTACAAAAATCCTCTTGAGCTCACCTAAATAGCTTCACACTTTCAACTCTTTTCATGGATTATAACTCTCAACTCTCAATTATTCAATAATCCTCTCACACCTACAATAATTCTCTTGAGTCTCTTAGAAAACTCTACCACTTCAAACTTCACCCCCATGTCCTAGTGTAGACTCTACATGCTCAAAACCTTCAACTTTGATACCGATAGATGCAAGAGGTGTTGTAAAATAAATAGGTTCAATACCAAATATTGTGAAGATCATTATATATCCAATAAACTAATCAAATGATGATATTAAAATCTTGGATAGTAGTAATATGAAAATCTGAAACTCAAATGCAAATCTAGAAATTAAGTTACATGAATTGTGGAAAACCCACATGATTAATAAACCTATCTTATGTGAACATATAACAACAATAAATAATGATTAACATCAACATAAGATAACAACAATAAGACATAAATCAACAACATAATATCCACACATAACACAAGATTTAAATGGAGAAACCCATGTGGGAAAAAACTACACCAAGAAGAGAGGACGAACTTGTATTAACAACAATAAAAGTTCTTACAATACAATAACTTTCATTATCCTCATTGAATCTACCATAGAAATGAACCTATGTACACTTGAACAATCTCCTTATGCCTCCCACCTATCCTTCACTCCTATAGGGAAATCTATATTCATCTGTTCTTCATTTTGTTCTACATAATTCTAAACCCAAAGGGTTGTTAATTTCCAGTATTGATTAGTTTTGTCATTGATGTCAAAGGTTTATAGACATAGATTATCCTTTAGCAATTGAACACTTAAATAAATTATTAAGGCATCAGACAAAGTTTGAAATCGGCTTTGAAGGTTGGTTTGGGTTCTGACAAGGTTTCCCAACCTAGTAAGGATGTGGTGTTGGAGTTTGCCATAGTTCTCTAACTTCGTTGTGTCCTGACACATTAATGTTAAGCTCAACTAAGTTGAGATGTCAAATTTTGACATCAAGTTTCAAACTTGGCTTTGAAAGTGGCCTCACAATCCGATATGGTAATGTTACACTCAATTAGAATGGAGCAGTGAAGTCTACGACAAATTTTATAAGTTGGTTTAGCAGTTAGGTTGTGGTGTCAAAGTCCAATAAAAGTTTAATAGGTCATCATAATTTCTACCTTTAGCTTTGGAAGCTGAGCATTGGGTTCCAGAACTAGTGTTGAAAGCGATTTTGGAGTTCACTTGGTTAGGATGGGATGGTGAAGTCCAACAACATTTCCTAACTTGGTTAGGATGGAACTGTGAAGCTTGCAAGTTTAACCTGCTATATATGTACACATAGGTCTAATATCATACATACACTTCCTGAGAAATTAGTTGAATAGCAATAATATTTCTCCCACACCCAAATATGTAGAAAATACATCTCATAGGCCATGGTGGTGAAACCTCTATATACATCCCGATGCATGTCTCAATCTAAGTGAGCTAATAAATATGTGCACCATGCAAACTACACTCCATTAATCATCATCCTCTCTAGGCCTTTCCCCCAACCAATTGAGAATTCTTGTAACCTCCTATCTAGCAATAACATTCCTCTAATGATCCTAGATAGAACCAATGGAAATGTATCAAACCTACCCATTTCTTGACTCAAGTTGATCTCTCCATACTCCACCTCAAGATCATTGGTCATGAATAGAATCTCAAGAGCACTCTATCCACTATCCATATCATACACTACCTACTCTCCATGTATGGAGATGCATAGAATCAACTATAAATCCTTTAAAGTTACTCTAATCTCTCTAGTCAAAAAATGAAAGGAGCCATACTCATTATGCCACCACTCCTCAAACATTTTGATCATACCAAGATTAGCCCTAATCATAGGCATGAATATGATGTTTCATAGCTTGGCCATACCTAATGCCATGGACTCAACCTCAGTCAACTCTAGTCATAAATCCTATATGTTGATGGGTATTTCTCCCTTGACAATATTGAATCTACCTCATCTTACATTAAACACACCAATTCATTAGTGATCAAACCTATAGACTTGATCAAATTATAGTTTTGCACAATTATGCAAGTACTTTTCACTCATGCTCCATTTTTAACAATTGCACAATTATTTTTCATAAATGTGCACCTTCCTAAAAAATTATGTGATAATATTACACAACTACACAACAATATTGCACAATTATGCAACTGTTGTCATTGAGGATTGTACCCATGATGCTAAGTTCGAAAACTAGCAATCCTGTGAAACATGGAAACACCTTCAAGCCTGTGGGTTGCTCAAAGTGAAGGTGAATCTCCGGAGATCAAGCCGACTTCCTGTTTGGTGAATCTCTTGTAAATATGTTTAATAAGAAAAGGGATAGAAAGGGATAGGAAGCTTGCATGTAATGAAAATCTATTCTAATGAAGGTGATGCACCAAAGATCTTATTTGAGATCTGCAACCTGCTTAACTCACAAAACCTTCAACGAATAACATTGATTACTTCATGACTCGACTGAACATGTAGATGCATAAACATTTCCTAGAAAGGGATGAATTTAATGCATGCATGAAGTAAAACAACAAGTTTTTACAACTTCAAGTAATTAAAATCAACTAACACAAACTAGAACTTGCAACTAACACGTATCTCCTTCCACCACAAATTGACTGAATGTGATAAATTAGAGGATACAAATCATAGGAAATTATCAAATCATTCATTCACTAGATAATACAAGAAGTGCCAAGAAGGAAATCTGCTGCTATATTGCTAAAAAGTAAAGCAGAGCTGTTGTTACAAAACTCAAATACTGTTGAGGTACAATGCTTTTTTGCAAAAATGTGTATGAAAAAAAGAAAGAACCAGCAGGAAAAAAGAAGGAGAGAAGGAATATATAGAAATTATGATGAATCCCCTTCAAAACCCTAAAATGACTGCATGAGAAAAGCCTTAGGCGAATCTGCCCCAAAAATGGCATAAAAACTCATGCATAATACTGTAAAATAATAATCTTTACAGCTCAAAAGGACTTCCACTGATCCTACATGAAGAGAAAATCTGCATGTCTAAATGCGAAGAAATAGCTATCCCCATGTGAAAGTCGCATGATGAACTAAACTGTAACTGTATGGAAAAGAAATCCCACTGAAAAAATCTTATGCATTCCCTAGAAATTGCTCTCTGTGTTGAAAACGTCTATTAAAAATGGCCATGGAAATGATCTCCCTATTTCACAAGCATTCCAACAGTATGTAACACTTTCATATTCAAACAATCAATAAGCATTTGCATTATTCTTTCATGTAGAAATTCATCTCCTTGCTTGGTGGGGTTTTCATCGTTCAAACAACCAGTTCTGAATCCACCATGAAATTTTTTATTGCCAGCCACTGGATCGCCTACATGAACCATGGCCGCTTGCATTAACTTTTTGTTTACTTTGTAGCAGGCCCCACTTGTTTCCTTTCTTCATCCTAGGCCCACGGGAATGAGCGACGATAATGAACTTTGAACCATTGAACCACTTTGAACCGGTTCAAAGTTCAAGTTCACAGTTGACTTAAAAATTATAAACATCTGCTCATCTGTAGACTTTTGCCATGTGTCAGCCTCTCATTTGCTCGCGGGTCCACTTTGTCTGCCATCTAGACCTGGACCCACCTTGTCGCTAAGTACTCTCTATCCCATGGCGCATCCTCATTTGCTCTTAGCCCACTTGGACGACCAACTCTATTTCCACATCATCAGTCACCAAGTTGGAGGGGATAATCAACAGGCATCTTCATCATGCGGTATAGTGATGACCGTTGATCTGTCCTCAAACTGCTTGATCTTTGGCACCTTAGCCACTCACCTTTTCCGCACATGCTTTGTCACCAAGTCATGGAGGTAACTGGTGAGCTTCTTTCTATAGCGGTATAGCGATATCCCTTAGATATTTTGGACTACCATTGATCTTCTCTTAATTTGCTCCACCTTTAACCCTGGCTGATCTTCTCTCTTGTGCCACATGTCAACATGTGTCACCCCCTGATTGGCTCCGAAGATCCACATGGGCACCACCTATCTGTCGAGCCTGCCACACGTCTTGCTTTGTCAGATATCCTTCATTCAGCCAAAGTATTCCCTTGGTGAGCCATTTACCAGTCTCATTGAACATGCAGTTTCATCGATATTATTATGTCGATGAAACCGAGCCTTTGGTGAAACCTTTTCGGGACTCATCCCAACCAAGGTCTGCTCGATGTTGATGGAACTGAGATTTTGGTGAAGCCTTTTTAGGACTCATCGCGACCAAGGTCTGTTGGATAAGTCACCCATCCATGCCATGTCACCAGCCACTAGACCACCACCTGTCTACCACCTGTCCTCAGCTTATACTCTCTGCCCCGCCACGTCATCAGTCGCCAAGTTGCAATGATATCTGGCAAGCATCTTTTCATCGCGATATAGTGACAACCATTGGATCACCCACATCACCATTGATCTTTCTTCAACTTGCTTGAACTTTAACCTGAGCTGATTTTCTCTCTTGCTAGTCACAAAATTAGGATGCCTTGAGATGCACACGCATGCAGGGTCCACTGGGCGACGAGCCTCTTCTTGCCAAAATTTTTCAAGCTTTTGATGCTTGATATGTACACGGTGTTATGTTTAAATGCTGAAGAATTCCTTCCCACTACCAATGTGGGATAAGTTCTTTTCACGGCCCCTGCTGTTATATGTGACTTGTACCTGAGCATTTGTCATGAAAATCTTTGACCTTTTTTTGCCACTACTTCATCAGGTGGCAGAGTGAATTCGACATTCTTAAATCAGCATACTGAGATCAACCTCTTTGGGAGCTCATTTTAACCCACATGCTGCATTGCTTCTCTTATATCTGCACACGAAGCAAACAAGTTAGAGAAACAAAGGTGTATTTCTGATTTCTTGCTCATGATTTGGACCTTTTCAAAATGAATGCAAGGCTTCATTAGGGCACCAAAT
Organism: Cryptomeria japonica; assembly: GCF_030272615.1. Classification (NCBI taxonomy): domain Eukaryota; kingdom Viridiplantae; phylum Streptophyta; class Pinopsida; order Cupressales; family Cupressaceae; genus Cryptomeria; species Cryptomeria japonica. The sequence goes on along the minus strand of NC_081411.1, from coordinate 603,181,141 downwards.
TTGGCATGTGCAAAATTTTGGTAACAACAACAATAATGAAAATTTGCACAATTTCTTTATAATTACATAAGAGCACCTAACAAATGATCAATAATAATTGTGCCTACCCTAAACAATTTCCCAAGTCTTGCACAATTGTGTAGTTGTGTTGAGCATGTGTAATTAAATGGCAATCAAGTGCTAAAATATTGAACATATGTGCAAATTTGGCCTTAACTAGCATTTTTAAATCATGATTTTTACACCTAATAAATACTCAACAAAATACAAACTATGAAGCTAATAATTGGTCACATATCAAGGGTTCATAGTCCTCTGGTTGTTGATGTGTTTGCACCTACTCCACTTTATTATCTATGTGTGAAATTATCACCATCTCACAAACTACTCTTATACACTTTGAATTTAGAGGCTCCTAATTTACTAACTTGAGAGTGTACAAATGAGACAATTGAACCATTGTCTTTCTAGTTATATCCATCGGTTACCTTAATTCCCGCATGTCATTTCCCCCTAGCCTATCCTAGCTCTAATTAGCCATTTCACCCCTTCTAGCCTTTTTTTTTTTTTCTTAATTCTGGTCACCCAACCTACATTCCCCTTCCTTTCACAAGATTGACCTTACAAAAATATTTTTCAACCAATCTCTCAAGGGGGCATGTTATCACAATCTCTTGGTCTACTGGGGCTCAATGGGACATGATTTCAGTAGATATTTCATATTTTCTTTGGAGCAATGCTATAAAACACATTACCTCAAAGAGGGGTAAAATTTAGACACCTAAAAATGATTGATGTATCTCCACATCATTTCTTGTAATTCATTATATCAATTAAACAATTTTATTATCTATTAAAGCTATCATCATTTCTTTATTCACCATTCAAATTTGAATTTTCCCTCCATTTCTATTTTATTTATTTATTTATTTAATTAGTTATTCATTTTTACATATTAATTAAATAATTTTGATTATTATTATTATTTTGATAAAAGTGGCATAGCCACTGAACTTAATTTTATTAATTAATAAAAGTATTTACAATCCTGGTTAAAAAAAGGGCATACTAGCAAGAAAGAACTAGGAGAAGAAAACCTTTGATTGTAGCCCATAAAAAAACCTAAGTAAAACTACCCATGGACCTTGATATAAGATCAACCACCCATGCACCCAAAAAAGAAAACCCATTACATTTGATATCAAGAAGGAAGAAAAATCAACCCAAAACCAACCAGCCACCACCCAACAAAAAACCCCATTACATATGTGGAACATTACAAAAAAGAGCCAACCCAATAAAAAATCTATACAACTGACGAGTCTCAAAACCAATTACTAGAGCTCTTATCTGGAGGATCACCAAGAGTAGGAGGCACCACACTATCTAAAGGAGGAGGAACCACCTGTAAGGGTTTAACAACCTAGGGAGCAGCCAACATAGATGCTCGAAGATCAAGAAGAAAATGAATTCCTGTGAAGACCTCAAGTGCAAGAGCCAAGATAGAAGGTGACACATAATCAATCAGCCTTTCCAAAGCCAACAAATTATCATCATAATTTACACTAATAAGACCACATCTCATCACAAAAAGAAGTTCTCAACACCATCCATTAGCCAATAAATAATTAAGAGGCAAGAAACCACCATAAGGGAAATCACGATAATCAAAATGGTAAGAAGACAAAATATTAATGGTGCAAGAGAACCTAAGGGTTGAAATGCCCTTGACCAATTTTGACTTTTGAGACCCTCCCGTGGTCATGTAGATATTTGTTTGGTTGTTTTCTTTGTAGTTTTTTAGTTTTTATGCTATCCTGCAGACCCGATAGGAAAGTGCTAGCCGATAACAAGTGAGCAAGTCCTGCGGCTTCTAAAAGGATCAGATGACTATCGCTAGACCGCGATGGGAAAATGATCAAAGATTATCTACTGTGACTTAGAGGCCATGGTGGGACCCAACAAAAAAGAAGAGCATTCCAGGCGGTTAGAGAGGTCGTGCTGAGATGTCAGGGTAGAGCCCCCAGACCCAAATAGTGAATGCCGCGTGGTGAAGCACAAAAGAGAGATCGAGCATATCAGACGATCAGATTGAGCATTCCAGGTGGTTAGAGAGGATGTGATAAGATGTCAGGGTAGAGCCCCCAAAACCAATTAGTGAATGCCTCGTAGCGAAGCACAAAAGAGAGATCGAGCAGATCAGATGATTGCATTAGCTTTTCGATTATCTTCCCGAAGACTGATAGAAATGCCCAACAAGCGGAGAAAGGAATCGGCTATTGGATGAAGGGATTTCTTGCTATTTTGACGCCCAATGGAGAAAGTGTGAAAGGTGAACATTGTCATCGATCATCAGAAGTAATGTTTTAAAGACTTCCCAATGACCCGATAGGAAGTGTGGAGTACAGAAAGTCAACATTGGCAGTTGGAAGCCAAGTTCTGTGGCTATGCCGATGGATCATTTTGTAATTGTTTTTCAATTTGAAACTGTCTGTGTTTCACAATAGATGGAATGTTTAAAAGACCCAATGGGAATTTGTAAAGGGTTGGATGTTGGTTGTTGAAAGGTTGAAGCACTAAAAGAAATACATACAGTCTATTTTCTAGTTTTCTATCATTTTACTATTTATTTTGATTAAGTTTTTCATTACAGTTCTGTAATTAAGGTTCCTTTTTGTTGTTCATTTCTATTTTGATCTCATTGTGTAAATATGGCTCTATCTTGAACCTCCACCATGGGATCCACACAGCTATTGAATTTCTTCAGGAAGAGCCAAAAATGTACAGTAGAAGTAGAGTAGAAGTAGTAGGAAGCTAGGAAATGGCAATCACCATTTCTGCTTACTGAACCTAGGCGAGCTTGATGGTAGTCCGACTAGGTATTAGTAATTGATTGAGATAACTTGTAGGGGAAGGAAATTGCTAAGAACTGGAAGAAGATCTAGAAGGCTACAAGCCTGAGATTGAAACATTGAGTAATAAAGAGGAAAGGTTTCTAAATCAAACAAGATGGGTGGTTTTGCAAAGAGTCAAGAATGACTATGTCCTTCACCCCTACAAGGATATAGTAAGTGAGCTTTGTTTGTGAGCTTGAGGTTGGTGTTAAGAAAACAAATGGTAGGGAAGAACCTAGAAGTCTAGAAGAGTAGACTTGGAACCCGAAAGGGATAGAAACAAACCGTCAAGTAATTTAATTGATGGTTAAATAGGTAGCCTCCCCATCATATTAGTATCAGATCTAGTTTAGACTTGGGAAGAAAGTAGTTGATGACCGATACTGAATCAGGAGGAGACAATAGTCACAGAGTGGTGACTAATGCAAAGTTAGCCAATAAGGTAGATGATCAGCAGGAAGACAATAGACTCTTGAGAGAAAGATTAGCATAACTGGAGAGTAAACTAGACATAGTTGAGGATAAAATTGAGAAAGTAACAATCCAAGTCAATGAAGGGAAGGGTAAAGAACCAGTAGAAGAGGATACGATACTAGAACCAGACCCTATTCTATGAGAAGAACCTTTCCTGAAAGCAATTAAAGCTTTAGGAGGAAAATCTTTAGAAGGAGTGCCACTTTTTTGTGGGAAAATGGAGCCTGAAGTAGTTATTGAATGGATTGAAGGAATGGAGAATCACGTTGAGTGTGATGGAATCAGTGAAGCCCAAAAGGTGAAGGTAGCTAAGTCTAGATTGAGAGGAGCAGCCTTAACTTGGTGGAAATTTGTCCAAAAAGAGAGGCAAAAAGAGGGTAAGAACCCCATTGCTACCTGGAAGGGCATGTTAGCCAAGGTGAAAGAGACATACATCCCTAAAGATTATGAGATCCAGTTGCACAAGAGGAGACAAAACTTGAGGCAAAGAGACTTGGATGTGAGTATCTACACTGAGAAATTTCAGAAGTTGTGTTTGAGATCCAAGGTGGTAGAGGATGAGAGCATCAAGGTAGCCAGATACTTGAATGGCTTGAGATGGAATATTCAAGAGGATTTGAGTTTGTTAAGTCCTAACACCATGCATAAGTGCTATCAATTGGCACTAAAGGTGGAGGAAAAGAGCAAAAAAAAGCAAGAACAAAGAAACATAGGAAGAGGCAGAGGAAAAGATGGTAGAGTCCAAAGAGGTAGTTTTGGTGGAAGAGGAATAGATCAAAGGTCCCAAGGAGAGTCCAAAATTATAGAGAAAAGTGAGGATTCACATAGCAAGAGAAGCTATAGAGGAAGGGGATCATCTAGCTACCCAGGAAGAGGTAGATCTAGTGGATTGGGAAGAGGGTCCTACTTCTCCACCATGAAGTGTTACAATTGCCAAAAGTTGGGCCACCTTGCCTATAGATGTCCAAAGAAATCATTTTCATCTCAAGGAAGTGAAAGAAGAGTGACATGTGCACAAGAAGATGCAGAAAACAACAAGACACAAGATGTGAGCTTAGCTCCTAAAGATGGAGAAAATTTAATGTTGAGAAGAGCCTTGATTAAGGAGCCAATCAAAGAAGAACCAACTGAAAGAAGAGCTTTGTTTAGAATCAAATGCAAGATCCTTGGTAAGGTTTGTAGAGTGGTGATAGAATCAGGGTCTACTGACAACATTATGTCAGAGGAAGTAGTAAGTAAACTGAATTTGAAAATAATTCCACATAGTAATCCATATAAGGTCACTTGGCTCAACAAGGAGCAACATGTGGTAGTGAATGAACAAACATGGGTTGAGTTCAACATAGGTAGTTATAAGGATAAAGTCTTGTGTGACATCCTGCCTATGGATGATTGCCATCTACTTCTTGGTAGACCATGGTAGTTTGATAGAAAGGCCATTCACAATGGAGAGAACTCTTATTCTTTTCAAAAGAATGGAGTTACATACCACATTCAGTCCCTAATTGATGAAGGAGAGAGAAGAAAAACTAAAGGCCCAAATGTGTCATTGGTGAGTGAAAAAGAGTTCATTAACACTGTCAAGGAAGGAGAAGGAGTGGGATTTGATCTTATTGTAAAACCAAAGGAAGCAAAGCAAGAAAAGAAGGTTCAAATACCTCATGAAGTGCAACAGATTCTAGACAACTTCAAAACAATCATAAGTGATTGAGCACCAACAACCCTACCTCCCATTAGAGCCATTAGCCATCAGATTGATTTTATTCCTGGAGCATCATTACCCAACAAAGCAACCTATAAGATGACTCCTAAATAGAACAAGGAAGTGGCTAGGAAAGTCCAAGAATTGTTGGACCAAGGATTGATAAAGAAGAGTATAAGTCCTTGTGTTGTACCTTCAGTGTTAGCACCCAAGAAAGGAGGAACATGGAGGCTATGCACAGATTCAAGAGCCATAAATAGAATCACTATCAGGTACAAATTTCCTATCCCAAGAATTGAAGACTTGATGGATTTCTTGGGAGGTGCAAAGTATTTCACTAAGATTGATCTCAAGAGTGGATACCACCAGATCAGAATAAAAGAAGGTGATGAATGGAAAACAACCTTCAAACTAATGAATGACTTTATGAGTGGGTTGTTATGCCATTTGGTCTTAGTAATGCTCCTAGTACATTCATGAGACTCATGAATGAAGTGCTTAAAGATTTTATTGGTAAATTTGTTGTTGTATACTTAGATGACATCTTGATTTTCAGTAGAATTAAAGAGGAACATCTAGAGCATCTTAGTTTTGTATTGCAAAAATTGTATGATGAGCAACTAACAATAAATTTGGAGAAGTGTGAGTTTATGAAGTAGGAACTTGTCTATCTTGGATTTGTACTTTCAGGAGGAGATTTGAAGATGGACACATCAAAGGTGGAAGCCATCACAAATTGGCCAACACCAAAGACAATGAGTTTAATAAGAAGTTTTCGTGGTTTGGCACAGTTCTACATGAAGCTTATCAGAGGGTTTAGTGAGATTTGTGCACCCATGTTGGATACCATCAAAGGAGGAGTTAAGACTAAGTTTTAGTGGACCAACGAAGCTAACAAAGGGTTTGAACTTTTGAAACAAAAGGTAGCTACACAACCAGTACTCATTCTTCCTAGATTTGACAAGTTGTTCACAATTGAATGTGATGCCAGTAATATAGCAGTTGGTGTTGTTTTGAGTCAAGAGAATAGACCTATAGCTTTGTTTAGTGAGAAGCTCAATGATGCCAAGAAGAAGTATTCACCCTATGATCTCAAGCTATGTGCTCCTTTTCAAGCTCTTAGGAAATAGAGGCACTACTTGTTATCTAAGGAGTTTGTTGTTTACATAGATAATCAAGCTTTAAGTTTTCTGAATTCACAAGATAAGTTGAGTCATAGGCATGTTAAATGGGTTGAGTATTTGCAGTCTTATACTTTTTCTATTAAGCATAAGAAAGGACAGTGCAATAAAGTAGCAAATGCTTTGAGTAAAAGGCTACTAACAGTGCAAGAAGTATAGATTCCAAGTATTGGAGTTGATTACTTCAAGGATTTGTACCCCAAGGATGAAGATTTTGTAGCCATTTACAAGGTTTGTCAAGAATTTCAGAATCACTTTCATAGTGAATATGTTGACTTTACTTGGCAGAATAATTTTTTGTTTAAAGGTGGACAGTTGTGTGTTCCCAAAGGATTGATGAGGGAAAATATGATCCAAGAAAAGTACAATGGATGTTTGAGTGGTCATTCTGGCCTTAATAAGACATTGAAACTTGTTCAAAGGTTCTACTATTGGCCTAAAATGCAGAGGGATATCAGAAGGTATGTTGAGCAGTGTATGGTTTGTCAAAAAGCTAAAGGAACGACTACTAATGCTAGTCTTTATCAGCCACTACCTATTCCTACAAGGCCATGGGAATGTGTGAGTATGGATTTTATGGTTGGATTACCCAAAACAAAGCTTGGCTATGATAGCATATTTGTTGTTGTTGACAGATTCAATAAAATGGTACATTTTGTTCCTTGTAAAACTACTCATGATTCTAGTCATATTGCACACTTGTTTTTCAAAGAGGTTATTAGAATCCATGGTTTGTCGGTTAGTATTATTTTAGATAGAGATGTCAAATTCCTTGGACATTTTTGGAAAACTCTTTGGAAAAGACTGGGACCTAATTTGTCTTTTGGTTTAGCCTATCATCCCCAAATAGATGGTCAAAAAGATGTGGTCAATAGGACACTTGGAAACCTTTTAAGGTGTTTGACCAAAGAGTATGCATAGAGTTGGGATCATGCTCTTCACTAGGCAGAGTTTGTGTACAATGACAGTATCAATAGGTCTACTAGGAAGAGTCCTTTTGAGGTAGTGTATGGTATGCACCCACGAGGTGTTATGAAATTATGAGACCTTGGTAATCTATCACACATAAGTGGTCAACCTGATGATATCACTCAATCTATGAAGGAGCTTCATGACCAAGTCAAATGAACTCTCCAAGATTCTTCATAGAAAGTTAAAGCCAGAGTTGATGCCACACATAGAGATGTGCAATTTTCAGTTGGAGATTTGGTGATGGTACATTTGAACAAGGCTCAACTTTAGAAAGGGATTCCCAACAAGATACAAATGAGGAGAATAGGCCCATGTAAATTTTTAGCCAAGTATGGCTTTAATTCCTTTAAGATTGATTTTCCATTTGATATTGCTTTGTCTCCCATTTTCAATATTGCAGATTTGGTTGTGTACAAGGGACAACTTCCCACAGAGGCATGAGTTTCAGATGTTCAATAGTCACTTGCTGATCTACCATTACTTTCTTCTTCCATGCCTCAGGCTGAGAAAGTGTTAGATTCCCACATTCTCAAGAAGGCTAGACAATAGGTCTACATGGAACATTTGGTGAAATGGATGCATAAACCTGATTCTAAAGTGACTTTGGTCCTTGAAATAGCCTTTGTGAAGTTAGGAATTGATCTTTCCTTTCTGCCAAGCATGGTCACTTGACTTCTTTGTTTTGGGGGAGTATGGTGTAGGAGCACCTAAGGGTTGAAATGCCCTTGACCAATTTTGACTTTTGAGACCCTCCCGTGATCATGTAGATATTTGTTTGGTTGTTTTCTTTGCAGTTTTTGAGTTTTTATGCTATCCCACAGACCCGATAGGAAAGTGCTAGCTGATAACAAGTGAGCAAGTGCCGCGACTTCCAAAAGGATTAGACGACTATCGCTAGACCGCGACGAGAAATTGATCATAGATTATCTGCCACAACTTGGCGACCATGGTGAGACCCAGCAAAAAAGAAGAGAATTCTGGGTGGTTAGAGAGGCTGTGCTAAGATGTCAGGGTAGAGTCCCTAGAACCAATCAATGAATCCCACGTGGCAAAGCACAAATGAGAGATCAAGTAGATCAGATGATTGGATTGAGCATTCTAGGCGGTTAGAGAGGTCATGCTAAGATGTCAGGGTAGAGCCCCTGAAACCAATCAGTGAATGCCACATGGCGAAGCACAAAAGAGAGATCGAGTAGATCAGATGATCAGATTAACTTTTTGGTTATCTTCCTGAAGACTGATAGAAACACCTAGCAAGTAGAGAAAGGCATCGACTATTGAATGAAAGGATTTCTTGCTATCTCGATGCCTGATGGAGAAAGTGCGAAAGGTGAACATTATCATTGGTCATCGGAAGTAATATTTTGAAGACTTCCTGATGACCCAATAGGAAGTGCGGAGCACAGAAAGTTGACATTGGCAGTTGGAAGCCAGGTTTTGTGGCTACGCTGATGGACCATTTTGTAACTTTTTTTTAGTTTGAAACCATCTGTGTTTCACGCCGGATGGAATGTTTAAAAGACCCAATGGGCATTTGTAAAGGGTTGGATGTTGGTTGTTGAAAGGTTGAAGCACTAAAAGAAATACATATAGTCTATTTTTTGGTTTTCTATCATTGTACTATTTATTTTGATTAAGCTTTTCATTACAGTTCTGTAATTAAAGTTCCTTTTTGTTGTTCATTTCTGTTTTGATCTCACTGTGTAAATATGGATCTGTCTTGAACCTCCACTATGGGATCCACACAACTATTGGAGTTCTTCAGGAAGAGCCAAAAATGTATAGTAGAAGTAGAGTAGTAGTAGTAGGAAGCCAGGAAATGGCAATCGCCATTTTTGCATACTGAACCTAGGTGAGCTTGATGGTAGTCCGACTAGGTATCAGTAATTGATTGAGATAATTTGTAGGGGAAGGAAATTGATGAGAATTGGATGAAGATCCAGAAGGCTACAAGCCTAAGATTGAAACATTGAGTAATCAAGAGGAAAGGTTTCTAAACCAAACAAGATGGGTGGTTTTGCAAAGAGTCAAGAATGAGCGTGTCCTTCACCCCTGTAAGGATATAGTGAGCAAGATTACTTTGTGAACTTGAGGTTGGTGTTAAGCAAACAAATAGTAGGGAAGCACCTAGAAGTCTAGAAGAGAAGACTTGGAACCCAAAAGTGATAGAAACAAACCATCAAGAAATTTAATTGATGGTTAAATAGGTAGCCTCCCCATCAATTAATCAAATCAGCCAAATTAAAACATGAGGGCATGAGGAACATGTTTGTAATAACCATAGAAGAGCCCAAAAGAAAATTCATACAAACATTAATAAAAAAATATACCACCTTACGCATGTAATAATCTACATTTTCCAAAAGCCAAACTCTTCCCACCACCATTCTGACTGCATAAGACACCTTAGGAGAACAAAGATTAAAAATTTTACCATTATTTTCATCATCATAAGCATGTTCATCTTGAAAATAACTAAGAATCAGAGTAGCCAAAATTCTATATCGACCTGATAGAATTGAAAATGACATGGAATACCCAGAGAACTCCCAAAGCAACACAAAACAAATGTATGTTCGAAATGGGGAGAAAACCCAAATAAATAGAGCAAGGAAAAAAAGATAATAAAATCTCACACAAATCAACATATGCAATCATCATAACAACAACAAATTCATATCTACACAAAGATATCATTTACAATATAAACATCCTAATGCAGTCACCGGTGAGGAGGGACCTCAAAGAGATCAATTCAGACCAGTCAGCAAGAGTAAACACAACGAAAACACAAAGATATGATGGAGGCAATGCAAAACAAATTGTTTTATTGCATGAAATTTGATTACATCCAACCGGTAACAACCGGGTTAACTGGGATTTGTTCTTAGTTTGGGTGTCTAGGCACTGTTATTTCTTGCCTTTTTAATGATTTAGCTTTCTCTTGCTTTAAAACAAGGTTTCGGGTTCCTTTCAAAAACCTATTTTTAATTAATCAAAACAACCGGGTTACAATATATCGACTCACAGGCCTGGTAGAACATTCATAATAGGTCACAACTGGGACCTTGAATCATGAGATCTATCTCTATGCATAGTCTAGATACTTTGTTCTTTGATTGATTACATTCTAATGTGCAATTACAATTATATACATCAATCCAAAGGATCTATTTGGCCCAAAAGGAATAAAAAACTAAAGAACAAGGCCTAACATGCAAAATAAACAAGGTCGGCCTCTACCAAGAGATTCCTCTGGAAAATCCAAAGGATGAAATGTAGATTGCGGGAAAAGGTCGACCACATGAAAAGGAACATCAAAATCAATGCCCAAGGCTCCACAAGCTTTGGAAGGGGTTCTGATAGATCACCAAAATAGGTCCAGGCAACCGGTAACAAAGGACTATCAATCAGTAACAGGAAATTGTCATGGAAACTGGTAGCGATATCTTGCCGAAAAATTATCGAAATGCAATGTGGTATGGAAGAAAGAAAGATGATCAAGTCTTCAAGTATAATCCAACTCCATAGGATCCGGTGAGACAAAACCAGGACACACAAAAAGGAATACTGAAACTGCAAACATAAAGGAAAATATTTTTGGTTGATGCAAGATTGCTATGTACTGGGGACGCTCCTGCATCAGACATTCGGGGTTATTGAAAAAATGATCCTCTCACTTTGCTAGGGTCAGAGGGAAACCAAGGTGGTCTACCTCTACCTGAGAAATCCAAGATGAATCTTCAACTGCTCTGTCCTTCCACTTCACAAGATATTCCTTATACTGACTGCTCTGAGTACTATGCCCAATCGTACTGTCAAAAATCTCTTCAATCTGATCTAGTTCCTTCCAGGGTAACTATTTCTCCAAGTCTATAACACTGTCCTCACTGAATTCTGGATCATGGTACTCATAAATATTTGCAATGTCAAACACTGGTGAAATACTTAGACTATCGAGTAACTCCACTTCATATGCATTTCTAGAACTGAACTTCCTCAAAATTTTGCAAGGTCCAAACTTCTTCATTTGCAACTTATTATAAGTTCCAACCAGGAATCTCTCTTTTCTTAGATATACCATCACTTCATTGCCAACTTCAAATTCCTTGTATTTTCTTCTCATCTTCCTTCTCCTTATATTTGTTTTTCATGTCTTCCAAATGCTGCTTAACTTGAATAAGGAATGCTGCCATGTGATCTACAAAGTCTTTTGCTTCTAAACTTCTTTGGTCTTCACTGGTAATGTCTCTCAATTGTGATATACCTCTAGGATGCACTCCGGTAACAATATCAAAAGGTGTTCTTCCAGTACTTCTATTCACTAAATTGTTGTAGGGAAACTCTGCTTGTGCAAGGATTAAATCCCAACTTCCGGTTTTATCTCCCACTAAACATCTAAATAAATTTCCCAAACTCTGGTTAACAACTTTTGTCTGTCCATCAGTCTGTGGATGAAAAGTAGAACTAAACTTTAAATCTATCTTCATCTTCCTCCAAAGTGTTCTCCAAAAGTAGCCAACAAACTTAGTATCTCTATCTGAAGCTATGCTCTTAGGTAATCTATGCAACCTCACCACTTCCTTGAAAAATAGGTCTGCTACATGTAATGCATCTGATGTCTTCTTACAAGGTATGGAATGAGCCATCTTTGGGAATCTATCCACTACCACAGATATAGAATCATTCCCTCTCGGTGTCTTAGGCAATTCAAGAGTCAAAAGAACTAGAAGATTGTTTTGACTCTTGAATTCTGAAGAAATAACATATCAAGAAATTGAACCTCCTTAATATAGAATATCGCCTTACAGTAATTCTTAAAAAACTTGTTTTTAATATTTGTGACTAGAAATGGGATGTCTCAAAATAGAAAACATAACTTAGCCAATACTTTACTAAATGTTTTATAATGTCTAATGACTCATGTAAACTAGAAATCAATTTGAATAATAAGGGACACAATGATTATTCATCAACATTCTATTTTATGCAAGGCACCCATTAAAAAAGTAGTATGGACAAAAATGGCCATCTACTGTTAGGCACAATATACCAAATTTTATGTTTATCATTCTAAAAATAACAACAAACTTAACTTTGCCACAATCAAGACTACTTTGATCCTAGCCAAGACTACTAAATTGCCATAATCCTAAATGGGTCCATCTCTCCTATTGTCTATTATAATTTTGGTGTGATTCACCATTAATTTTGGTGTGATTCAATGGTGAGGGAAATAGGTAATTCTTTTGGGAAGTTTCTATGAGCTTTTTTCGATGGAGGTTCAGATCTGGTCAAGCAAAGGTACTAAGCACACCAGTCTAATATGTTGTTGTTATATATTTGTAAAATAATTTATTTGATTTAATTGTATTATTATTTTATTAATATAGGTATTAATAAAAAATTTAAATAATTATTTCATGATATCAAAATATTATTTTTCATTCAAATAATATTTTATTAAATTATTTGTTTGTACTTTGGTTAAGTATTAAATGTATTTCTGTATTGTTGATTGAATTAATTATCAATAAGTTGATGAGCTAAAGATTTAACATTTAACACTATTTTAGATGGGAGAAACATATATATAATGTAAATTAGACCAAAAGCCATTAGTGAAAAAAAGAGGAAATTAAGTAATTATTAGTTTGACCATTGTAACTTACGAACAACATAGTTATGCAAAAAAGTGAGAATAAAAACATGAAGGGAGAGTGGGGGGGGAGGGTGGGGGGTGCTTCCTTTGGTGGATCCATTGCGAGATGAACTAAGATAGTAGGGGCTCCTCCAAGGGATGTTTACTAATATGTGTTCCCACAATTGAAGGTTCTAAATACCATTGATGCAAATAGTTTTCCCTTCAATTGGGAATTTTTTAAATATATTAATTTATTTTGTATAATAGCCCCTACAATTCTACGACACTCCCATTCATCTGTTATAGCTGAATAATGTTAATTTTTATCAGCTAATTATTCGTGTAATAATTTTAGGTATGTAGAGAAATTTGTATATGTTGTTGTTGGGTGGTTTCATCTTAATATTTTACCATATAAATAACTTTGGTTTCTACTTCATTTATTTATTTTTTTGTTTAAATAAGTTGATTTATAAATAATTCAATTACAATATTTACATTCTTTACTTATTCTACCTTTGGTTCTATGCATTCATATGTCCATATTTTACTTATTTAGAATTAAGTTTAATTTTGTCTTACTAACAAAACAAACTGATGCTATAAATAAAGTTTAATAGGTTGTTTTGTAAAGAAAAATGCTCATATGCATTTAACAATCTTATAAAATGATTTCTAGGTTTTATTTTTCATTCATTCCCCTTTTTTATCACATTGAAGTTTTAAATTTGACTAGGAGATGAAAAAGTTATGATTATTATTGTGTGATGAAAAATGTGTGTGTGAATACTAGGGACTAAAAATCAAGCTAATTAATCAAGAAAACACAATACATCATACACCTCAAGATTAGAATGGTAAAACTAAAATGGAGAACAAAATGATAAACAAATGCGAACCATAATTCTCGCTTCAATTTGATTATTCCGTGATTGGATGTGTGCTCATGACGTAGCTTTAGATGCTCGATATTGTTCCATGATGTTGATGAAAAAAGATGAATGATGAGTGATAAAAGATGAAGTGTGAGTTGAGTGATAATTTCGGCAGAGTGACAATACGGTTGAGTCGAAGTGATTCAAAGAGAATTTGGTCTAAAAATGGAGGGATTAAGTAGGTAATATGAGGAAGGGAAGGGGAGGTGAAGAGGAGACACTTGTCCTCCAAAAAAGGACAAGTGGCTCAACTAGATGGAAAAGGAATGACATGTGTCCATGAGGACACATGTCTATTTTGGGAAACGCCACCCAAAAATAGGAAGAGTGACAAATGTCCATTTTGGAAAGGCCACCCAAAATAGGATATTTTCCCCAAAATTAGGAATTGGTTAGGATGTGCACACATGTGTGGGAGGTTTGAAGGGATAGGATAAGATTAGTTGGAGGGATGACTAGGCTAGGGAAAAGGGTTGGAAGGAGGTTAGGGAGAAACGTTAGGAGCCATGTGCTCAAATAGGAATTTGAACCAAATTAATTAATTAATACATGGGCTTGGAAAGGGGATATTTAGCTAATTAAAGTAATCAATCAAAAGGGATGGCCAACAAGGATAATTAATTATTTATGAGGAAACGGGTTGGGGGATTAATTGAGGAAATGGGTTGGGGGATTAATTCATTAGAAGAATAGGATTGGGAAATTAATTAATTACGAATTAATTAATTATAAGAAAGGGATAGGGAAATTAATTAATTAGATTAATTAATTGGAAGATTAGGATTGGGAGATTAATAAATTAGGAATTAATTAATTATAAGAAAGGGATAGGGAAATTAATTAATTACATTAATTAATTGGAAGAATAGGATTTAAATTTGATTAAATTGATTATCCAAATTTAGGTGTCTACATTTTGCCTCTCTTCGTGGTGGCGCTAGAATAGCGTTGGTGCGAAGACACAAAGACACTTGTGAGAGATGAAAAAAGGGGAGCAAGAAAATGCCCTAGGCAAATGAAGGAATGGTTAGGGATGCCCCCTCAAGAGGGTGCACGAGGAAAAAGGAACTGAGTGGCATCTCGAAAGAAACATTGCCCTAGCGGACATGATAGAAGGAAAGAAGCAGCATAGGAAGGGGAGAAAAATACAAATGTAATGGATGATATGGATGAAATGATCATGGAGCACAAGCATCCGCGAAATAGGACGCCATGTAGTGAGCACTTATTTTGATTTTATAGTGTCTGTAAGTCAACCAATGTATAGAGAACCAGGGTGGAATTTCACAGCCAATGCATGGATTGACACATATGCACAAACACATAGGCTAATCTAGCACCACACAGAGTTACATAAACCCTATAGGAAATAGTACAAGAAGAACCCCAAGAAGAAGATATGCCCCAATGTAACATAAGATAACAAAGACCTCATGAGGGTACAACAGGGAGCATATCCAAAAAACACACCAAGAAAAAAAAACAAAAGCAACAAGATCACATCCTGAGCCTTGTTATTCCTAAGGCACCATGATATAAAAGATTGTGGTGACCAAGATGAAACAGAGTCCTTAGGAGCTTAAAAAGATAAAAAAATATAAAAAAGAATCAAAGCCAAGATGAGGGCCTCAAATATATTTTTCCAAAAGGATGATTGATTTGATGAGGATTTGATGATGTCTGACTTAAGGAAGGATACATCCTACATAGACAAATGATGGGTGTTGGTGAGAAGGATACATCTTGAAACAATACAAGGTAAAAGATTGATGATGAGATGACAATGAATAACACAAATGGACACTAAGAGATGAGTGAAGCAGTGTATTTCAAAACTATAAGTTCAGTGTGCAGATTTTAAGGATGTAGTGCAAACATAAACACACATACACGAGAGGATATCACATAACCCCAGATGTATGAGGGAAACCCAATGTGGGAAAAGCCTCGATGAGAATAGTTGTTGGAGTCTACTGCTCCAATCTAGCCTCATAGGTAAAACTAAGTACAATATGTTTTAGGGCACCAACCCCTGATATTCTGAGCACCAACTCAAGGAGCACCGACCCCTAGTTTTATGAGCACCTACTCAAAGGAGAACCTACCCCTACTCTAAGCGCCAACTCATAGAATACAATGAGTATAAATTTTAAATACAAATCAAGTACCTTGTTGCAAATGAGGTTTTGCAACTCACTTTTGTTCTGCTCTCTCTCTGAATGTTATTTTCAATCTCTTCTCTCTACCTTCTATCCTCTTCTCCTCTTTACAACCAGTTCTCGGCTCTTCTTCTATATTCTCTACTCTTTGTCTTCCTTTTCTGCCTCACATAGTGTACATAACTCACTACGTTATTTACCTTGGCTCTGCATTTTTTTTATCTCTGGTTCTTGCTGCTCTCTAACTCTTCGTCTCTATTACTGTTCTCCCTCTTATTGCAACTTATTTCACTCTATAACTCCCTCTATCTACACTGTTCATCAATGCACATCTCTTCAGCACTTCACCTCACACTTTTAGTCAACTTCTAGAGTTGTCTTTATTTTCACCATTATCTCTATCTCATCTACTCTTGTCGAATCACATCAAATTGCCTCTGCCTATAGTTGTCTCTCTATATCAACAAGATTTTATTCTTTGTCTTCAATAAGATCTCAGACTAGCCATTCACATTAAATCTATTTTATCTATCTTCAAGTCATTTTGTACATAGATTATTAAACTTAGTAATCTCAATCTACTCTTCAAGGATACAGTCTTCAATAGATTGGATTTGCCTCCTTGGATTGACCACCTGCATTGAATGACCTTGCTTTATTTTTTGCCCTTTGTCTAGCTCTATTTTGTTCACTTTCTGCACTGGGTTGCTATTTTTAGAAAGCTTGATTTGTCCAGTAGATCTGATCCTACCTCTGTCAATCATCTCGAGCCCATCAATAGACTGCAATAGGTTTGCCATTAATGAGATTACTATACTCTATTGACCTACCCAGACATAATTGACAACTACCATATTGAGATCCACCATCTGTGACTTATGCATATTTGATTTGTTTTGTCCACCAAGGAGCCACATGTCTTCATATTCTTCATCCAGATAAGATGGTCAAGGTTGGTCAAATTCCATTTGGATAATCAGGCTGCTTAGATCAGTTAATCTTCATGTTGTGACTAACCTTTGTGTTATACGAACATGTTGCACGTATTGGGTTGATAATAAACACTTATCCTGATCTACTCTATCAACTAGATTTTTCTTTCCTCATGTTCATCACCATAGTTATCCCGAACAAGAACCTCCAGAGCAGATGACAACATATCAAAACTACCATTAACTATCAACATAGGAAAATCATACTGAAATGACATTATAAGTAATTCTGATAACATACTATCAACCTCCCTTTATCGACATAGGTATTCTAAAACTCAAACTCCATGGTGACAAACCTCATCAGTATAGGTTACTCTGATGATAACTTCACCTTTGATTTCCCTTATCTCCAAAAGTTATCCTGAACCACAATCTCCATCTTGACACACCTTATCGACATAAGTTACCTCAAATGCAACCCCATCAGAATAGCCAACACTATTAGATTAACATTTGGACACTAACCTATCAATACAAACTTATTCTGATGACCCAACATGAAGAAGCATCGACATAGCTATTCTAAAATTGCATACCCACAATCCTTCAACATATCGACATATGTTATTTTGATAAACTTAGCAAGGGGTCTTCTCTTCATTTTCCTCTATTAGAATAGTTTGGTCTATTGACATAGTGGGAAGTTGTCATTCCACCTTCGATAGCTACTCCGATACACATCCTCAGTCTCTTGGTTGACATAGCTATTCCGATAAAATGATGTTGGAGTATTTTGTTTTATTGGTTTTACACAAAATTTCTACTTGCCTATGTTCAACTATTTCGATAAGATAACTTCACTTGCACAACACTTGATCGACTGAGTTATCTCGATATGCTCACTCTACAACCCACAACACTTTTATATTTTCATCCTTCAACACTTATTTCTTTGCAACATCTTGGCATCCCTGCAACACTTATTGACATCAATGACAATAATGCCAACAATCTCCCCCTTTGGCATTGATGTCAACACACACAACAACACACACAAGCATCTCTTTCTCCCCCTTTGACAATAATGGCAAAGGGACCTACACAAGACCTATCATACATACTATAAACATCTTCTCCCCCTTTGAAAGACGTTCAACCTAGACAATGCCTGTCAATTGATGTTTTCTATAGAGTCCACTAGATGAACCATTATTACAATATAAAAAGAAGTGTTAATACTACTCACAAAAACTTCAGAACTCCCCCTAAGACAAACATGAGGTTCAAAGATGAAAAGTAATAAAACAATATGCTCCCCTTGGACCACAGACCTCAAAAATACGTTTAAGTGCTAAAGGAAGGTGGGACAACACCCAACCTTAATCTTAGATATTCAAAAGTATCCTTGGATAATGGTTTTGTAAAAATATCAGCCACTTGCTCACCTGTGCTTACATATTCAACCTTGACTTCCTTGTCAGCTACCTTCTCCCTCTAGAAATGGTACTTAATTGCTATATGTTTTGTCCTTGAGTGCATGACAAGGTTCTTGGAGATGTTGATTGCACTTGAATTATCACATTTGATGGAGATTGGATCTATATACTCTACCTAGATGTCCTTGAGTATTTTATTCATCTAAAGAACCCGTGAAAAACATGTAGCAACAACTATGTACTCTACTTCAGTTGTAGATAAAGAAATAGAATCCTGCTTCTTGTTGTACCATGAAACCAATCTGTCTCCAAGCAAGAAATCTCCACCACTAGTGCTCTTCCTATCATCAATGCAACTTGCCCAATCAACATCAATAAAGGCTTTTAAAGTGAAATCTCCTCTCTTTGAATACCATAAGCCATAAATAAGTGTTCCTTGTAGATACTTGAAGATTCTTCTAACTGCATTTACATGTGATTGCTTTGGAGAAGCTTGGAATCTAGCTACCATGTACACTACTTGCACAATATCAGGCCTTGAAGCAATGAGATACAATAGACTGCTAATCATGGATCTATACAAGGTTTGATCTACATTTGGTGACTCATCATCCTTGCTAAGATTGCATCCTATCACCATGGGGGTACTAACGGGCTTGATGTCATCCATTTGAAAAAATTTCAACATGTCCTTTACATACTTGGTTTGTGATATAAATATTCCTTTATCTAACTGAGAAATCTGCAAACCAAGGAAATATGACAGCTCTCCAAGCATTGAAATCTCAAACTCAGAATTCATTTGGTCAAAAAATTCTTTGCATAAGATGTCCTTGTTACCTCCAAAGATGATGTCATCCATATATACCATAACTATAATCATGTGGTCTCCATCCACCTTAATGTATAGGTTGTTGTCAATATTTCCCTTTCTGAAACCTTGCTGATGGAGATACTTATCCAACCTAGAATACCATGCTCTAGGTGCCTACTATAGACCATACAAAGCTTATTCTCAATCTGCATACAAATTTCTCATCTTCATGTAGCTGAAATCCTTTAGGTTTCTCAATATAGACTTCTTCTTCAAGATTTCCATTCAAGAATACATATTTGGCATCCATTTGATATACTTTATATCCTTTATAGGTTGAGAATGCCAAGAACATCCTTATAGCTTCAAGCCTTGCAACAAGTGCAAATGTTTCTTCAAAATCTATGCCCTCTACTTGAGCATACCCCTTGCAAACTAATCTAGCTTTATTTCTTATTACTTTGTCTTCTTCAGTCATCTTGTACCTAAAAACCCATTTAGTCCCAATGACATTCTTGTCTGCTGGCCTAGGAACCAAATCTCAAGTCTTGTTATTCTTTATCTGCTACAACTCTTCCTGCATTGCCTTTATCCATTTTTCACTCTTTCTGGCCTTAACATATGTCTTGGGTTCCATCTCAGTCATAAGGCAAAAGTTTACTTGCTCATTATTTCTTGCAAGTCTTCTCCTAGTTTGTACACCCTCATTTTTTTTTGTTTATGATCTTCTCTTCAGGGTGATTCTTTTGTGCATATCTATTTGGAGTCTTGGTGGGTACTTCTTCTTGTTCACTTTGAGATTGCTCTTCATCTTCGCTATGTGATTATTCAATTTGATTTATTATGCTATGTTTTCCTTTATGTAGATCTTCATCCACTCTTACATGTACACTCCCAATCACTTTCTTTAGTCTTTTGTTGAAACACTTGTAGGCCTTGCTCTAAGTAGAGTATCCCAAGAAGATACCTTCATCACTTCTTGAATCAAAACTTCCTAATCCATCTTCATCTCTTTTGATGAAACACTTGCTACCAAACACCTTGAAATACTTGACTGATGGTTTCCTATCATACCATAACTCATAAGGTGTCATTTTGTTGTTCACTCTCAGTTGAACTCTATTTAATGTGTATACAACAGTATGGACTGATTCTTTCTAGTATACATTAGGCATATTAGCTTCATTCATCATTGTTCTTGCCATCTCCTTGACTGTTCTATTCTTCCTTTCCACAACACCATTTTGTTGTGGTGTCCTAGGGGCTGAATATTGTCTTTTGATTCCATGTCTCTCATAGTAATATTCAAACTCATTTGATGTGAACTCACCTCCATGGTCCGATCTTAGAAATTTCAGCTTGTATCCACTTTCCTTCTCAACCATCTTCCTAAAGATTTTGAATCTTCCATAGGCTTGAGACTTATCTTGCAGGAAGGTGACCCATGTCATCCTAGAGAAATAATCTATCAGAAACATAAAGTATCTTTCTCCATTTAGGGATCTTGTTCTTGTAGGCTCACACAAATTAGTATGCATGAGCTCTAAAGGCCTTGTAGTTGATTACTCCTTTGTCTCAAAACTCTCTTTAGTTTGTTTTCCTCTTTGACACTCATCACAGAAAGTGCTTGCTGGCTTAATAATTTGAGGTATGTGTCTTACATACACTTTCTTGCTCACCCTAACAAGAGTATCAAAATTGATGTGGCCTACTCTTCTATGCCATAGCCATCTTTCATCGACTTGTCCCATCATGAATTGAGACTAAAAGAATTCTTTCAAGTTGTATACATTTCCATATGTCCTTTTGCCTTCAGCAACAAGTTTTCTAATGTTTTCCTTTTTGATTTCACATCCTCTTGAGTCAAAAGTGAACATGTATTCTTTGTCACACATCTGACTTACACTCAGCAAATTATGTTTTAGACCTTCCACATAATATACATCATGAGCTTTTAATTTTCCATCAATTTTTAGTGTGCCCTTGCCTTTTATCTTGATTGAAGATTTGTCTCCAAACCTCACTGAGCCACCATTCCAATATTCAAACTTAACAAATTTCTTCTTATCACTAGTCATGTGGTTGGAGAAGCCACTATCTACTACCCATAATTTTTTCCTTTCAGCATGCAGGGCAATTTGAATAATCAAACTTGACTCAACTTTTTCCTTTTGCTTTTCTACCCATACTTGTTTTGATTCTTGCTTCTTCTTTATTGTCATTTTTTGATCTGATTTTGTCTTTGGTTCCAAAGGTGATATTTTCTTCTTTTTCTTAGCTATTATAATTTTAAAATGCTTTGATATATGTCCAAGATTTTGACAATGATAACATTTGACATTTCTATTGAATGATGAACTTAAGGGACTGTCATAGTATTGAAAACTATATCTCCTACATTCATAACTTCTATGACCAATACCATTACAATGGTAACAAATAATATTTGCATCTCTAAGAGCATCAAAAGGATTTCTACTTTCATAACTAGGAGGGGACCTACACATAAGTCTACATTCTGTAATTCTATGACCATAAGTATTGCATTTATAATAGTAGCCATGGAACTGAGGCACATACCAATCATTGTTGAAATTATTTCTCATTAGTCTCCTTGGAGCAGCATAACTCGGTCTTCTTGAGCTCTTCCTCATATCCTTGACTCTTGTGAAACCTCCATAATCCATCTTGTCTTTTCCTTTTGGATCATCATAACTGCTCCCATATTGACAATCAAGACTTGCACCAATGTGACCTATATCAAAATTTGATCCATATTGACCCAACTCATATCAAAAAATGACTCATATAAATTCTAGACAGACATTTCAACATCAGGCATCTCAATAGATAAAATCAACACCTACCAACACATCAAAAAGGTTCCAAACACCATAACAATCCTAAACATCAAATTTGTACTAGTCATAATTTTAAAAAAAATTCAAAAACTCAAAATTGTCACATATGCGCTAGAGTGTATGATTTGTACGATTTAGCATGTGCACTAAGTCGTACAACGTATGCATTATTTAATCAAACAAATGCATTATTGCAAAAATCATATGCACCACGTCGTACGACGTATGCACTTCAAAACATGGCATATGCACTAAAAGATTAAAAAAAATTAAAAAAGAAAAAAACCCTATCCGTACATGCGAAAAATTGGAAAATCTAGCCTAAAAACATGAAAATCTAGCTAAAGAATTCACAAGGTTAGAAAATCGAACTTACTGGTGGGTCATACTCAGGTGGTTGTTGGAATCGCCGAACATGCTCAAAACAATGTTTGTGGTAGGGGTATCCATTTATTCTCTCCTCTCCAAGTTCGAATCTCCAAATGACAAGTGCACAAATGAGGTGGAAATGGGCCCCTTGAGGGTTTATATAGCCTATGCTGACGCAGGCGACTATGCTACCTCAGTGGACATGTGGGGCATGTATGCACTATGCCCACATTAGTTCTTCACCAATTTTCAATATCCTTTTTTAATAAATTTATTAGCAGATAAATATCGAAAATTAAAAAAAATTGAAAAATAAAAAAAATCCTAATTTTTTTTTAAAAAATCATCCAAAATTTTTAAAAATATCATGCATCACGACCATGCCCAAAAATCGTAAATTTTCTCAATTTGTCTCCTGAGGGGGCATATCAACATCAATTTCATATCAATCTCATATCGACGTCAATTTCATATCAGTCACATATCGACTTTTCATATCGAAATGATTTTTCATATCCAAGGCTTCATATCGACAATTTTGATGACAACACCATAACGAGAATTTTGGCGACATATCAAGCATCAAATAAATGGGTCAATTGTTGATATGGGTCTTGATTGTGATAAAATAAGGGATATTTGTGAACAGTCCTCCCCACTTGCAAAATCATACAAATGCAAGTTACATCCCTTTTGGCTAAAATAAATCTTTATTTTATCTAAAATACCTATTTTCCTCCACTTGCATTCTGCTACATTTTTCATTAGCATGCTAATATTCTTCTAGAACCTCTCTAACCCCTCATTAATTAGCCTAATTCTTCTAATCATGTCACATCCATAAATTTGGGGGAGTCACTTGTCCAAATTTGGAAGAAAGTCTTCCAAATGTGTTGAAGACTTTACCTTCTCCAACAAGTTAACTTGTTGAGTCTTCCAAACTTGTAGGGTTATCTAACTTTCAATAGGTTAACTTCCAAAGTCTCCAAAGAGCATTTAATTCCTCTTACAAGACATCATCCTAGCCCATGATGGTTTTCCCTTTCTCCATCCCTCAACTTTGCACAAGAGTTTACCTCTTGGACAATAGTATGCTCCCTTGGATAGTGGCATTATCCAATGATGTCATCTCTTGAGGTTACCCCTAATTCTTACTTAGCATCTAATGCTTTCTTAGCATCCTCTCAAGCCATTTCAAGGTGACATTCATTAGCTTGGTATTGGATAGAAAACTTTCAATCCTAGCCCTTGTTGAGATTACTCAATCTCAACCATCCATTTCTCTATTTCTCTACAAATGGAGCCTATTTATTCAATCTTAGGATCCATCCACTTTATGCATCCTTATTATAGTTTTTTTGTAGGTTATAAAGGAGCTCTCATTTTTTCTCTCTTGAGAATTTAGGCCATCCTAATTGCATCATGTTTCGATTATATCATGTGCTAGATTAATCATTTAGCTTAATTGCATATCATTTCCATAGCATTTTCATCTTCATCTTAGCTTAATTAGATCATTTAGTCCTTCAATTTGGAAACACACCTCCATTTTGTATATCATCTTCATTTCAATAGTTTTGATCATCTAATCAACTAGGATCTTAGTTGTATCCATTTATATTCTAGTTCATCATTCAAATCTCATTCTTTAGGTTGTCATATTAAAGATCAAGTGTTCTTCCAAGTGAGGGCCACCTTGAATCTTGAAGATCCTTGGAGATAGAGGACAATGAGACTCATGAACATATAATACCACTCAGAGGGGGGGGTGAATCAATGATTCCTAGATATATTAGTATCTTTGAATAATCTTAATAATATCAAACTTATGCTTTAATCTTATGGGCTATCAAACAAGTAATATAAGAAAGAAAGCCAAAGAGCCCATGCACACACAGTCAAGCCACAACACTAAATTTACAAGGAACTCAACATGAGAAAAACCTCGGTGAGAAAAGCTATTGAAGTCTACTACTCCAATCCAGCCTCACAGGTAACACACAGATTTACACAGATTTTTGGGCACCAACCCAAGGAGCACCAACCCCTGCACCAAGCTCAGACTTGGCGATGTATATTGAAATATTTTTTAAATACAATTAAGGCTTCTTGCTGAAAGTGATTTTTGCAACTACTTAATCAATTAACTCACTGTGTCTCCACACACAGTGTTACTCTAGGATGTTGTTTGCACTTTCACACCTTACTAATTTAGTACAACCGCTCTATTGAGAAACCAATAGTACTAGTCACTCACCGGTCTGTCTGCTACCTCATACTATAACTTGATCAAAAACTCTCCTCTAGTTCCCTCCTCCTCACTTCCTTCTTCTCACTATAGTTTGGTTCAACACACTACAACACACCAGCATCATCTTTTTCAGTCCATTCTCCACTTTTCTTATAGAATTGGTTCCCATCAAAGGGTAGATTCAAAATATGGGCGGTTAAGGTTTCTACACCATCCTCAAGGCAAATTAAATCCAATCAGATATGGAAGATTTGATCTCCTTGATGTCCATCTGTTCTTCACCATCATTTTCATGATTTTTCAAATATGGGAAACATGATCCTTCATTTTAGATTTGCATTTTACAGATTGCCATTAATACTCCTATTGTTTCCTTCCTGAGCTTGAGTTGATCTTTTAATCTGATCTTTTGTTTTTGATCCAGACGCAAACTACTCCCTTGATCTTCCTCTTACATTCCTTCTTCCTTAAGCAACAATCAATCGGATATGATTCCTAGATATGCAGTTCCTTCATTAATGACAAATATCAGTTTCATCAACCCAGCAAGTGAAACTTCGCCAACTACACCCTACTTGCCACCTCAGTTTCACATGACATTACTCCAATCAAGACACGGCCTTCCATCTCCTTCGCCAGTCAAGTTCTTCATGTGTTGACCAGTATGGCATCCAGTACTAGTTGCACACCTTAACACTTTTCTTTTTCATCTCCACCGGTTGACATCAATGACAACTTAGTGCCAGAATGCCAATAAGGACAATTTTGAGAATCTTAGATTAACTAACATGCTTTGTTGAGTTTGATTTTTAATGTAATGTCCCATTGGCGTGTTTGTGTTATTTGTGTCTCTTTTGTAGGTGCAAAGATCTGAGCATATAGGTATATCCTGAGCTGTATTCATGTGGTTGGATAAGCCACATAAGATCATGAAGGGTGTGATTCAGGTTGTGATAGGGTCATGTGCATCTGGTCAACTACCATCCTTGAAGGTTGTGATGAATGATGATGTAACAAATGCAATTGGGTCGCACCTCGATAGAAGAGTAATGACCATTGATGATATCTTCGAGAATGACATCTTCTTTGCATCAATGGTAATTGGATATAGAATTTACTACTCAAGCTGAATGAACTTTGTCTTTGGTACTGCAATTCATGTTGCATATGAGATGCTAAGAGAAGATAAGAAGTATAATTTTTGTGAGTTTTTGCGTAGTGATCTCATTAATAATCTCAAGAAAATCAAAGAAAATAAGAAGAATTCTTTCAAGTATGGATATCTACTCTTTTGTATGTTCTTCTATTTTAAGAATGAGATTCTAGGAGTTGGTTCTATTTAGTGGGGATTTGACAAACTAGTTGGAGTTCAGATCTAGGAGTATCTCTATAGCTCTTGTGATACCAAAGCCCAAAATGCAAACTTATAGAGATATTTAAGGAATTTTCAAAAGGAGATGCATAACAGGGAAAGGATTCCTAAAGCTATTGTTGAGAAGTATGCTGATACAATTTGTTTCATGGTTGACACTGATGAGAGCATAATGGAAGCTATAGAACCATGGACATCATGGATATTACTGATGGTTTATGAGCTTGATGGACAAGTTTTTTAACTTTATGCTCAACATCTATTGAGTCAACCAATGGATCCCAAGGAAGAAAGGTTTGAAACCTATAAGGAGAAGAGCCTAAGATTACCTATGTAGAAACTGGTTATGCAAAAGAAATCTAGGAAGGAACCAACAACAATTGCTAAGCCCAAAGTCAAAACTAGAAGCACTGCTCCTATTTCTTGCCCTCCTAAACCAGCACTAAGATCATCAGCTAAGCCATCTGGTGATGTGCAAAAAATAAAATAAGTCAGGGGTTAGTTCCCCAAACCACAAATTGGAAAACTTAAGGGTTTGTCAAATCCTCAACTAATCCAACTACCTTTGGCCAATGAAAAAGGATGGTCGAAGACCAAATCCCTTTGCACTTAAGGCTCCACTGAACCTAGGTGGGTATACCTCTCCCTCTTAAGAGTAAAAGAGTTATTTAAAGTGGATTTAAGCTTTATGGTTAGCAAATGCAAAACTAGCAAATGATTGTTCTACAATTATGCTTTATTATGTGTTTTAAGTGAATGCCTTTGAAAAGAAATGAAAATGATTATGATAGTATATTAAGAATAAGAATGCTTTCAGGACTTAAAAGAAATATGCAAAGATCAGTTCATATAGAGTTTGGGAAGAATTTTTCTCTATCAAGGACCTTAAATGCATGACCAACCAGGACCTTAAAAGATAAATAATAGACCAGTGCCTCTATCCAGGGATATTTTTCACACTTTGTGGACAAAAGATCTTATCGACTCCTGAGACAATATTAATAATCAACTATGAAGGTTTCAGTATGTTTCACACAAAAAATGAAAACCCAATCTCACATTTAATGTAACAACATGTGATGACACATCATAGCAAATCAAATGATGGATTTATCAAGAGGACAAAGATAACTCATCAACACAAAAGTATGCACAATATTTAGAAAAAGAAACAATGAACCTTTTATATTAATCCTTAGGAGATGATTGTATACATAAGCTACACTTGAAAATACTCCATTACAATCTGTTTGCACAAAAAAGATACTTCTACCTATAAACTTCCCTAATATATATAACTTGCAATCCTTCTAGGTAGTATATTTTTCCATAAATCCTCGATGATTTTTTCATACAAAATGAATCACTAGAAATACACTTGCCAAGAGACATGAATGAAAGGACACACCCTTTCATTATCCTGGACAACTAGTTGAACAACAACTAAATAGCCTAACTAAAACATCAATTACATCACAAACATAAAACTAAATAATGAACTAAGATTTTTGATCCAATCATTGTCTACACTTCTAAGTGTTTCACAAATAGCCCGCATCTTTGTAAGTTGTAGCATTGAATACTGCATCCCTAGCTGCATTCTCGATCATGTAAAAGTTCTCAAATTGATCGCCTATGTCATTCATATCAAGAATATTCATCTTGGCAATGGCTTGGGCTGCACTAAGTAAAGACTTACACTCATAAAGCCATATAGTCTTATCCTTAATTACACCTGCATTGTCTACCAAATCGGGAACCCCATGCTAAAAATTTGCTAGCACTCATCAAATTCAGATTTCAACTCCTTTGTAAATTCATCATGTGTGACAAGAAAACCCTGAACCTTTTTCTTTACCTTTTCCCTAGTTGATGCATCTTGTAACAATAGGTTGAGTCTATCTCGAATTCTGGTGTTTGAAACCATATTGTCCATGTTCCTCTAATATACACCCCAGAATTCATCCAATGACTTCTCCATGTTATTATATCTTTTACTCATCAATACACAAGAAGTATCAGCCCTGATGCTCTTCATCTCCCTCTTCAACTTAGTGTGCTCATAAGCTAATTTTTCAAATTTCTTCTTCCAGTGGCCTCCTGAATTAGTAATTTGAGGGATTGGATGCCCACTCCTCTTAAGGGTTTCCTCATATAAGGCCTTATATTTATGTTTCTTTGCTATCTCATGTTTCATCTGAGCCTTATTGAATTTTGAGATATTAATACCTATGTTAGTAGTGACCATAGGTTCTACCTCTCCAACTTTTAGGGTCATCATGTGACCAAAATCTTTATCCACATCTATGACTTTTGGCCTTTTATTAGGGGGGTACAATGCCCATAACAACATTTCTTGTTCATCCGGATCATATCTTGATCCAATGAATATATATTTAACACCTTGGACATTCAACTTAAAATCCTTATCATCTGCATGTACTAGACTGTCAAAAACAAATGATTCACTCAAATCCCATCCTGGGAAAAGAATAATACCTCCTTCCACTAGAAATTGCCTTCCTCTCTAAAAGATCATTGTCTCCATTTCTGCATCAATATCAGTCTTAAGCTTCTACAAAATTTCCTCCTCATTCTCTAGTGTGATATTAGGCATTGCTTCCCTCATCTTCTTCCCTTTGAAGTGGTATAAGAAAGACTTAAACTCTTTAGACTTGATGAATTGATCATCTAAAACAAATGAAGTGTGCTCTATCATCCTTTCATCTATTTTTGTATTTAGTGCAACAAGGTTCTTATCCTATGCTTTTGGCTCCTTCTCTTTCTTAGGTGCATGGATCTTGGAAACTACTTCATTCTCCCCAGAATCACTTTGAGCTGGGTCTCCCTCCATGTTTTCTAGTTTGTGTCTTCTCTCCTCTAGTTTCTTCTCCAAGGTCTCCATAACCTGTGCAAGCTCCTCCACTGTTAGGATTCCCACAGATACTAAAAGGGGGGGGGGGGTGATTCAGTATCTAACTGGTGAATTGAATTTCTGGACTTAAAACATGTAGAACATATTATGACAGTGTACCGGTATGCAAGAAATAATGCAATAAATAGAAATGAAAATAACGACATAAGAAACACACCATAACACAAGATTTTAACGAGGAAACCCGGTGTGGGAAAAACCTCGGTGGGATTTGTGACCCACAATATTCACTTACTAGTCAATAAGGGAATATTACTTACAATAGGGGGCCTGCACATGCAGGAAGGCCAAGTGCCTAGAGCTCACTGCTCAATGGGAAGTCTCACTGGCTTACAATGTGGATTATGTAAATCGAATGTCTTGTACTGCTTTACAATAGCATCTTCAATGCCAGATTCAGTACTGGTTTCTGCTATGTTCTTTACATATACCCCTTAACCTATATTTCGTATAATAGGTCTACCTCCTAATTTATCTCCATACTAATAAAATGTCTACAATGATCTCTCTTATATATGAGATTCATTTTACAACATGCCAAGTCGGCTTACAAAGTTTTTACAATAATAAACAAAATATAATATATCAAAAATCCCGTCGGCCTGTATGCCGGTATGCTTCCTTTTTCTGTCAGTGTCGGTGTAGAGTGTGATTTGTTGATGCCAGTGTGATGCCTTGCCAGTGCCATAGGATTGTAAGGTTGCCATCAATGACAAAACCTTCAATCACCTTCAATGTTTCATTGGAGCATGCATATGCCAACAATCTCCCCCTTTGGCATTGATGGCAACACTCACAAGAAATTTCAAAAGTGTATCCAAAAATGTGAGGTCCAAAAGTGTTACCAAAAATGTGTGCTCCCTCTAAGCATATGATTCCTGTGATATTGAATTTTCTCATACCACTACTCCCCCTTTGGCATCAATGACAAAGGTTGTCAAGATGTCAGTAGAGTTTGTAGTTTCAACCTTGTAACTGGGTAGTTACAATTTGAAATAGATTTGTCAAAATTAAGTTTGCACTCTCCATAAACTTTTTACTATCTCTGATAGTTGTTTTTGTCCTTTGAACTGTACCGGTGAGATGTTGCATGTGCTCTACCGGTGTCCTTTTTCCTTGTACAAGTACCTCAGATATCTCTTTCCGAATGAATGCTAGATAGTCCACTCTTGGACTCAATCTTAACCTTAAACTTTTTGCCTTATTCTCTATTTTCTCCTTTTCTCTTCCCAACTTTAGTAATTCATCCTCAAAATTTGTTATTTGCTGTTCAAAAATTGATAGTGTATCTGGTGAATTAACAAAATTATCTGCAAGTTTATTTATTTCATCCTATACCTTGCTTATTTGCTTATTTATATCAGTTGTTAGTAGGTTTGTCTTGCAGGTGTCTTTGTACAAAGTCTTGAACTCTTTTAGTAAATTACATAGTTTTGGTAGAAGTGTGTCAAATTCTTTGGTACACTTCTTTATCTGATTTTCAAAGAATTTTTGCTTTTCGATTTCTACCTTATTATTCAAAGCCTCTTGCTCAATTGTCACTGTGTTTTCATTTATGTATTTTGACAAAAATTCAATTTGATTTAATGAATCCTTATTGTCTATGTTACAGTTAGGAGCTAGCCTCTTCAAAATTGGTATGGTGTCATCTATAGCCTTATAAGCTTTTGAACTGCAATCTGGTATCTTGTTAATTGAATATAAGAGTACTTCTATTACTTTGGTTGATTTATATCTTGTTGATGAGGAACCAATATTCTGAATACTACTGGTGGTGGAAGTAACCAAGCTTGTTGTGACCTCTGGTAGGTCAGTCTGTGTTTCCATTTCTTTAAGCAATGGTTTTTGGTCTTCTCCAGTTGCTGGTGGAGTTGTTTCCATGTGAACCTGTCCTTGTTCTGGAGCATGTTGCTCTTCTTGTCTCTTTGTTTGTTGCTCTGCCTCAGTTTGAGTCTGAGTTTATACCTATTGTTCTTTGTCATTTTCCAGTCTCTCTTGTGTGTTATCAGTTTTCTCAAATACCAGTGGTGTACTATCCATGTTTGTCTTACCAGTTGTATCTTTGTCCACTACAATGTTGATCTTTTGTGTATCAACATCTACTATATATAAGACTTCAGGATTAGGAATGACATCCTATTCATTCATACTTTTAACTGCCGGTTGATCTTCTGTAGTTGTTGTTGTTGTTGTTATCGGTGGAGTAGTCAAAGGAGGTGGGGTTAAGTTGTCTTTAACTTTGATACTGGGTGGTCCACCAACTTTACCTTTACCCTTGTCCTTGTCCTTCTGATATACCTTTATAGGTTTATGGCTCATGTATTCTTCCTATTTTTCTTTTTTAACTAGGAATGTGTCCCATGCATTTTCTGTTTCTTTAGTCACCTCATTAACTCTTCCTACCATTAATGCAATGTGCCGGTGTGCAGTAGAGAATACTGACTGGTTGGCTTCAGCAATTAAACTATAAATTTCTTTAGGTGAGTTCACTGGGTACATAGCAAGTAGCTTTTCTATCTTGATTTTCTAGTCAAGTTCTACTACTGCTTGTCTTCTTACTTCCAATCTTTGAAATAATTCATTTGGTACTTCATATGCTACTTCCATCAAAAATTTCTTATACATGTCCATGTGCAAAATAACATTGTTTTCTACTTGTTCTTTTTCATCTGCAGTTAGAGTGTTATACAATATTTCTATATTCTTTAGTTTTCCTTCCTCTGTAATTTTATTCAACAGTATGTCAAGGGGGGTCATGTCCTAATATGTCCTCTTCTTCTTCTTAGGCGTCAGTTTCTTCTTTGGTGTCATCTTCCTGACTAGAGCTCTCACTACTTGTTGTTTTTGTCTTGTCCTCCTGGGTGAGGGTGTGGTTGCCAGTGAGGGATCTCTCTTTTTCTTACAACTCTCTTGAAAGTTGCAGGCATGTCATTCTCCGAAGAAGTGCCTACCGATGATAGGTGATTTTTAGGTTGTAAAGTTCCTAACTCTTCCTCATTAATACCTATTTGTTTCATCACATCTTCTTTAATGGCCTTTGCCTGTCTAGAACCTCTTCTCACAAATGCTTCGACCTTTTTCACTCTCTTCTTAGATTGAATTTGTTTTTCTATGGTCTTAGCACTAACAAATACTTCTTCCTTTGGTTCATTTGGTGCTTCTAGAGTGCTTTAGCATATGTTTCAATGATGAGGTCATTGGTCTCATAACCCATTTCTGTTACCCAAATTGTCCTTGGGATGACTGCTTCCATCCATATCTCATCCTTTTTTATTACAAAACATATTTCATCCTTATATTTGTCAACAATCTTTTGTGATAATCTAATTCTCTTCTTCATTTTGGCCTTAAGTGCTTGAAAGAAATCATGGATATTGTTTTCCTTATCTTCTCCCATATTGTTGAATAATTCTGTTAGCTGTTTACCTACTAGTATATCAAATCCAAGTTCTTTGTAACCTATACTAGGAACTTGTTTGGTTATATGTAGCATCAAACATACTAGCAGATTTCCAAACCTAAAAGTTCCTTTCTTATCCTTCTTAATCTTGCCTAGGTTGTTAATTAACTCATCCTTCAACCACTCACATATATCAATTTTTGCATTATCTGTGATCATGTCATAAGCACTCTTAATGCATAAACTTGAGACTGAATTGAGTCTATTTGCATGAGTTGCTTTATACCCTAATATCATGCTAACAAATCTCACATTTATATCTGTTACATCATTTACCCTTAAGGACCTTCTGTCAGATGTTGCACCGGTTAGGTTAGTAACTAGGTCATTTGAGACCTTCTTGCTTTTATTTGGCCTTTTACCAATGGTCAGTAACCCTGTGACAACTTTCATAGCTTCCTTGGTGATTTTATGAATTGCATCTAACCAGAAAAATTCACCATGTACCCTGC
This sequence comes from Cryptomeria japonica, assembly GCF_030272615.1. Taxonomy (NCBI): domain Eukaryota; kingdom Viridiplantae; phylum Streptophyta; class Pinopsida; order Cupressales; family Cupressaceae; genus Cryptomeria; species Cryptomeria japonica. The sequence continues at coordinate 603,148,295 of NC_081411.1, read as the reverse complement.
TTAAGACTATCCTAATCACATCCTTGGGAAATTCAGGGATGCAGAGGATTTCAGTAAATCCTAGGGTTTCAATGATTTTATGTTCCGGTTTTACATTTCTGGATTCATCACATATGACATATTTATACGTTATTTTGATTTCTTCATTTCCTAATTCCTCTATGTTGTAGTGGATGTAAATTCTGGGGTCTTCAACATAAACAACTCCTTTTGGAATTTGAGAAAAAGCACCTATATTGTCATCTTTCTTTACTACCTCAGGAACAAGTTGAAACATGGGCCTAGGGAATTTTATGACTTCAACTACAGTAGGGTTTGCTATATATTTAAGTGCAGAGGTGGATGCCATGATGATAAATGCCTTTTTCTATCTTTTGATGGATTGATTGCTTGAAGTGCTTTGCCTCTTTGCTTGAAATCCCTTAGCTCTGCAAATTTCGCGCTCTATGAATGTTTGAAATCACGGTGAATTGAAAGTGTTTATTTGCCATCTACCATAATTAATGCATGCCGGTTAAGTATTCACTTAACATTGTTTGCCAGTAATGAAGTAATTTCCAACTTCTCATCGCTAACCGAGGGAAAAATAGCATATGTCTCATTTATTGCCAAACCCTCAAAGAAGATTTTCTTCAGTTTGATGAAGAGCTTCCTATCGGTGGAGTACTGCTCCGTCCTATCGGTGAAGCATCACTCTCTCCTATCAGTGAGGCATTGATTGGTTCTACTTGTGGAGGAGTATTCCCAATATTTAGGTCAGCTTTTCTAGTCCATTCTTTTGAGAATTCTTGCTTTACCTCTTCAACTTTTTCTTTCCCTTTCAAGCTAGAACTTTTGTTATCTGCCGGTGATCCTTTACTTCTACATAATTTTGCAATATTCCCAATCTTGTTACATACATAACAAGTTACATTATTTTTTTGAATAGCTTTGCCATAACCTATGCCGTTTTGTGTTCTACATTGATTAGATAAGTGTCCAAATCTTCCACAAACATAACATCTTACATTCATTCTACAATTTTTAGAGTTGTGACCAACTTTGTTGCATTTTGAACATTGACCGGTGGGTGTGTTGATGTTCTGATAATTTCTAGATCTACATTGATTTTCTCTATGCCCATACTTATTACAGTTAAAGCTTTTTCCATTGAATTTATAAGCATTAGGTTGTCTTACCGGTTTGCTACGATCCTGAGTGTTTGCAGTACTAGAGCTTTCTCCTGCTTCAAAGCCAATTCCACAAGTATCAAAATTAGGTTTTTGAAGCTTCAGCAAGTCACCAAGTTCTTCTGAGCTTTTCTTGAGTTTGTCTTTGTGTTGATTTGAAATATCCAGTTCTCTTTGTAAGATCTCTTTCTGTCTCATCAGTTCATTTGAGTCATTCTGTGTATGCATCAAATTTGTCTTCAAAAGATCATTTTCATAGCTGATTCTTGTGTTCTCATTTGCTACATCACTTAGTCTTCTGGTCAATTATTCTTCATTCTTCTTCCTATCTTCAATCTCTTTACAAAATCTCATAGTCATATCTTGCATTTCATTCTTTGTAGTTATGTTCTCCAGTTTCAGCTTACTTAACATATCATTAAGTGATTCCTTTTCATCATTCTCATTTTGCATCTTTTCACAAAGTTCTCTTCTCTTATTTTTTGCAATAGTAAGATTCTCTTGAAGTGCCTAAATGATACCTTGAGCTGCTTTTAGATCATCTTCTAGTTTGATATTTTTCAATTTTTCTGTATCATAGTCTGAGAGAGTTGCTTCAAGTTGCTTCATCAAATTTTCCATGTCTATCGGTGTCAACATCTTCCTCAAGATGTTAGGCTTCTAAAAATAGAGAACCTAGCTTTGATACCAATTGTTAGGATTCCCACAGATACTGAGATGGGGGGGGGGGGGGGTGAATTAGTATCTAACCGGTGAATTGAATTTCTTGACTTAAAACATGCAGAACATATTATGACAGTGTACCAGTATGCAAAAAATAATGCAATAAATAGAAATGAAAATAACCACATAAGAAACACACCATAACACAAGATTTTAATGAGGAAACCCTGTGTGGGAAAAACCTCGGTGGGATTTGTGACCCACAATATTCACTTACTAGCCAATAAGGGAATATTACTTACAATAGGGGGCCTGCACATGCAGGAAGGCCAAGTGCCTAGAGCTCACTGCTCAATGGGAAGTCTCACTAACTTACAATGTGGATTATGCAAATCCAATGTCTTGTACTACTTTAAAATAGCATCTTCAATGTCAGATTCAATATTGGTTTCTGCTCTGTTCTTTACATATACCCCTTAACCTATATTTTGCATAATAGGTCAGCCTCCTAATTTTTCTCCATACTAATAAAATGTCTACAATGATCTCTCTTATATATGAGAGTCATTTTACAACATGCCAAGTCAGCTTACAAAGTTTATACAATAATAAACAAAATATAATATATCAAAAATCCTGTCAGCCTCTGTGCTGGTATGCTTCCTTTTTCTGCTAGTGCTAGTGTAGAGTGTGATTTGTTGATGCTGGTGTGATGCCTTGCCAGTGCCATAGGATTGTAAGGTTGCCATCAATGAAAAAACCTTCAATCACCTTCAATGTCTCATTGGAGTGTGCATATGCCAACATCCACTTCCTTATTTTTACACATGTCTTCAAATTCATCCTCCTGATGAAAGGAATCTCCCAACTCTTGTTTCTTCCTTCTTGTGTGGATGTAGCCCTGATAGGGAGGTTCCTAGGCAAGTGCTCAAAAGGCCAATTTTGGTCAAGAAGTTACAATAGGAAACAAAAGTATTATTTATGTCTGCTCCTTATGTTTGCAAATATCAAGTTTAGTTACAATAGTTAGGTCTCTCTACAAGTCTTCACCAACAACCTCCCTTTTGGTGGAAACTCACACCCTTGCTCAAACTTTCTCCAATTGCTCACTCCACCCATCTACACATTTCTCAATCCCTATTCCTTTGGCATTTAGATCTCTATTTCAGAGTGCATTAGGAGACTCCAACATGGACATGTAGAGCAACAATATTTACTCAAGGTTTGACAATCAAACTTAGTTTAAGGCCCATAGCCTTTGGCTTACTCAACTCACCAACCATGGGTCAAACCTCCAAAAAGGGACTATACACTATCCAAGGTCCTACATGTCACTTGTTTCACTATTTTAGGATGATCTCACAAAGTTCCATGAGTCCCAAAGTTCTCCTTGCAATCAGGTTCTTGTAAAGTGTGTGTTATGCAGTCAAAACGGCTACTAGCCTATGGAGGCCTAATTGGCCAAATTTTGCTCACCCTACCCAATGATAGGCTTCTTGACCATGGGAGATGTTTTGGATAGTGTGGAATAGGTCATAGAAAAGTTATTTTTATGGTTTTAGGTTCCATCAACCTGGTTTACTAATTGTCCACAAAGTTGGGCTTAAAAGTAAGGTTTAGGGAGGGTTTGGATGCTTCCACCATGGATTCCCTCTATCAAAATTGTTTCAAACTCCCATACTACTAGGAGACCTCTACCACAACAAATTAAAGCTTCTTGTTCCTTTGATAGACAAGCATTATACCAAACACTTGGCAAACAACTGAGAAAAGTGGTGAAAATGCCACTATCACTGTTAAATTACTGCCTTTTACCAGTCAACTGTTGCTACTACTTTGGACCTGCATAACAAGGAATTTGAACTAGAAATATACATCAATGAGGCCTAAAAAACACTTATAAAATCTCCTATTACATATCCTTCATAGTTATAAGGCTTGGATTATGCTCTAGAAGCATTCCTTGAGATATTTAACAATGCATTCACAAAAACCAGTGAACTTGCTGCCAATTACAAAAATTGATCAAGCTTGCAGATTACAACTTTTCAAATATTGAAGTTGAATCAAGCTAAATTTTAACACTTCTCATACCCCATGCTTGACATCTTTAACACTCTGATGCATTTGATTACAAGAATTTGAGTTTTCAAGAAAGAAATTAGTCAAGTTCCAAAACTTGTCTAATCTTCACTCAAATTTGTCCTCCAACCATAGCTCTAACTCAAAAAGAAATATTTACACAGTATACATGCAAAAACCAACTTGACCCAATCCATTTTGTGGGATCCTAGACCTGGATTAGTCAAGTGGTGGCATTTTGAAACCTCAAACCCTTGACAGGGCAGTGAGCACATAGAATGAAAGATTTTTTTATTTCTCCAACTTGCAAAAAGAAAACTAGTGGAATAATAGATTGAACAAAATTAGGAAACCAATATGCACACTTTCCAAAAGGTACAGTATGGACAAGAGTGCTACAGTACAGACTGTCACTCCAAGGAATGAAAGTGATAAAAGCCAAAGTTTCATGATTTCAATTTGGATTCTCTTGTTCTTACAATCACCAACCCTTTCCAAGGAAAAGGGAGGCATTTTATAGTTTTCCTAGTTGGTTGTCAAGCCCTAGTATGGACATGAGGCTTCCACAACTTCATTTTGCAAGAAAAGTCAAAAAATTTCTTGCTCCAAAAGACATTTTTGACAACCTAACCTCATCAAATCATATAAACACCTTAAAAATGCTTAAAAACACTTATCCAACATGTTTCAATGCTTTGGAAAGCATTAGAAGACCTTTTTTGGCAATTTTGTACTTTTTTGCCAAAATTGTCAACTCAAAGCCTGAAAGGCAAAACTTGACCTCTTGAGCCCAAAATGAGATCAAAAACACTAAAAAAGACACATAAAAACATAAAAAAACATTATCAACCTAACACAAGACTTTACAAACATGAAAGCATTAAATACTCAAAAAAGAGAGTTTTACTCAACTAGGTGCTCCTGCACCATACTCCCCCAAAAACAAAGAAGTCATGTGACTCCTTGAGGCAAAAAAGAAGAAAGAATTCCAAAATTCTAAAAGTAAGTTTCAGGTATCCATGTGGCCTTTGAGATAGGATTGTCCTTCCATTTGATTAGATGCTCCATGTAGGTGTGATTCCTTGTCTTTTTGAGAATCCTGGAGTCTAGAACCTATTCTACCTGGGGAAAGAAAGAGAAGGGAGAGATAGATCAGAAAGGGATTGTGCAACATCTAAAACTCTTTGAATCTCCTTAGGTGGTTTCCCCTTGAAAGAAATCAAATCTGCAACATTAAAAATGGGAGACAAAGAAACATCAGTAGGCAAATCAATTTTGTAAGCATTAGACCCATAGTTAGCCAAGACTTTGCAAGGGCCTATTCTTTTCATCTGAAGTTTGCTTGAAACTCCATTTTGTAGCCTTGCCTTTCTCAAATGAACCATCACAAAATATCCTATGGAAAACTAAACATCTCTCTTTGTAGCATCCACTCTTGCCTTGACTTTTTGGGAGGTATCTTAGAGAGCCTTTCTCACTTGCTCATGAACCTCCTTCATGGATTGTGCCATGTCATCTATTGTTCCACTCTTAGGCTACAAGCTAGTGATATCCATCAACTCCTTTATACCCCTTGGATGCATACCATAAACAACTTCAAAAGGGCTTTTACCTGTAGACTGATTGACACTATCATTGTAGGCATATTCTGCTTGATGAATGAGTTGATCCCAACTCTACCCATATTCTTTTGTCAAGCACCTAAGCATGTTTCCAAGAGACCTGTTCACAACTTTGGTTTGGCCATCAGTTTGTGGATGATAAGCTAAACCAAAAGAGAGATTAGGACCCAATCTCTTCCACAATGTTTTCCAGAAATGACCAAGAAACTTAACATCCCTATCTGAAATAATGCTAGTAGGCAAACCATGTATTCTAACAACTTCTTTGAAAAATAAGTAAGCAATATGACTTGCATCATGTGTTGTCTTACAAGGAATAAAATGAGCCATTTTGCTAAATCTGTCAACTACTACAACGATTCTATCAAATCCTGCTTAAGTCCTAGGTAATCCTACCATAAAATCCATACTAATGCAATCCCAAGGCCTATGTGGAATGGGAAGAGGCTGATATAAACCAGCATTAGAGGAATTACCTTTTTCTTTCTGACATACCAAACACTGCTCAACATACCTCCTGATGTCTCTCTGCATCTTAGGCCAATAAGAGAACCTTTGAACCAACTCTAAGGTCTTGTTGAGACCGAAATGTCCACTTAAGCACCCATTGTGCTTCTCTTGAATGAGGTTCTCCCTCATAGAACCTTTGGGAACACAAAACTATCTACCCTTGAATAAAAACCCATCCTGCAAAGTGAAATCAGCATATGCACCATGGAAATTTTTCTCAAAATCTTGACAAACTTTATAAGCTTTAGCAAAATCATCATCAGTAGGATACATATCTTTAAAACTATCAATACCAATTCTTTGTATTCAAAGCATCTGCTACTTTATCCAACTGACCCTTATTATGCTTAAGAGTAAAAGTGTAAGCTTGCAAATACTCTACCCACTTAACATGCCTATGATTCAGTTTATCCTATGAGTTCAAGAAACTTAGTGCCTGATTATCTATGTATACAACAGACTCTTTAGGAAGAAGATAGTGTCTCCATTTCCTAAGTGCCTGTACTAATGCATAGAGTTCTAAATCATAGGAAGAGTACTTTTTCTTGGCATCATTCAACTTCTCACTAAAGAATGCAACTGGTCTACTTTCCTGACTTAAAATAGCTCCTATAGCAATATTACTAGAATCGCATTCAATAGTAAAAAGTTTATCAAAACTAGGTAAAATGAGCACTGGTTGAGTAGCTACTTTAGTTTTCAATAATTCAAACCCCTTATTGGCTGCATCTGTTCATTGAAATTTTACCTTATTGTTGGTATTTTGGTATGGTTTTGTCATTGATGTCAACACCTGCTAAAACTCTAGCACTTTGGAGATCCAGCAACATTCATCGGTAGCAAGTGACTTTTGCATAGTCACCAGTATATGGTACAATGATGGGATATAATGATCACCGACACTTGGAATGATATGGAAAATACTTGGTAATGTTGAAGACATTGTTTGGACATCTTATCTTGGAGAATTGTTTATTGGCACATTCGTATTTGCATATTTGTTGTTACCAGCAAATAGGTCCAGGGTATACACCGACAGGTTTATCTTTTCCAGATCAGCATAGCACACTTTGGAGATGATTAATTATTGTTGTATGCATTAAGCCTACATAGTGAATCGATTATTGCATCGGACATTGTATTGTTTGTAAAATGATTTTATTGTAATATCTTGTAGAGCCGACCTACTAAAATTGGTCTTAGGTTATGGTATAAATGTAAGGTCTTAATTGTAAGATTGAATGTGGAATGCGAAAAAGATTTGTGTGAAGGTATATGCAAGATTAAGCAGAGCTATACATGCAGATATCATTTGAAGATGAAGCTAGGTTTTTGTGAAAGCATAACAAAACTACACCGGTACTGAATCCAGCATATGAAGATGTTATTTTGAACAATACATTCTTATTGGATTTAACCATCCAACTATAGTCAATGTGACTCCCATTTGTGTTTGAGCAGTGAGCTCTAGGCGCTTGGCCTTTCTGCATGTGCAAACCCCATTTATGTACACTTACTATTTGCAATAGTATCATCTGATTGTGGGTAAGGTTTCCCACCATGGTTTTTCCCCTTATAGGGTTTCCACATACAAATATTGGTGTTATGTGTTGTGGATGACTTTGTCTTTTTGTTTCATGCATTAATCTTTACCGGTATTACACTTATCTATTAAAATTGTCCATCGATATAATAGACTGGTTCACTGGTATTAAGTAATAATTTGGTTAAGTTGTTTTGGTTTAAAATTCTTATTGAGCAACTGATTCACCCCCCCCTCTTAGTTGCCTCTGGGGCCTAACAATTGGTATCAGAGCTAAGTCCTCTTTTGTAGAAGTTTAACAGCTTGAGGAGATCCAATGTCTACTAACTATTTCAAGAAGGACAGTCCTAAACTTGATGGAACCAACTATGGCATATGGAAGATCAGAATGGAGACACATCTGAATTGCATTGGAAAGGACATCTAGGATGTTACAAAGAATGGTTATACTGCTGCTACTTCCAGTCAACCTAATCCACCTAACTTGACTAAAGATGAAGAAAATGATTGCAAAGCAAGGGAAGCACTCTTGAGTGCATTGACAGATCAGAAAATCATGGGATTATCAGACATATCAACTACTAAAGCTATTTGGGATCATTTGGAAACACCGAATGAAGGAGATTCCACAGTCAAAATTGCAAAACTTGAAAGCTTCCGAGTTAGGTATGAAAATTTGAAAATGGAAGAAGATGAAAGGATTTCTGCTTTTATGGAAAGAGTTAATGAAATTGTTTTGGGTATTAAATGTTATAGAGGAACCTTAAGTGAAGATGAAATTGTTTCTAAAGTTTTAAGAGGATTGCCACTGGCATATAAAATGAAAGTTACTACTATAAATGAGTTAAGAACAATGCATAATACATCAGTAACTAGGGATACATTGATTGGAAAACTTTCAGCCTTTGAGATTGAGGAATTTGGTCCTATTGCTACTATAAAGATAGATTTAGCCTTTAAAACATCAACATCATCTGCATCATCATTTGACAAATTTGATTGGAAAGCCTTTTATGCAAGAGAACTTGAAGAAAGCAGGAAAGAAAATGAAGAACTTGAAGAGCTTGAAGCACTATTTGCAAGAAAAATGCCTAAAGGTCCAATTGGAAGTAAGTATGAAGGTAAAGCACCCTTTAAATGTTTTAACTGCAATAAGATTGGTCATATGGCTTCAAGATGCCCTGATAGACATGCTAGACTAAGAGAAGAAGCTAGAAGGACATACAAGCCTAACCCTGAATATCAGAGATACAGATTTAAGAAGAATAAAGACAAATCTTGTTATGTTGCTGATGAAGGAGTAACTGATGATTTTGATGAAGATCTGGCAAACAATGGATGGGTTTTTGTTGCTATAACATAAGATCAACCAGTACCCATAGTCCAACCGGTAGAGCAGGCCTTGGCAACTAAAATTGAAGTAAAGGATGAATGGATCATTGATTCTGGATGCTTACATCATATGATAGGAGACAAAGGTAAATTCTTGAACTTTCAAGAATATAATGGAGGCTTAGTGAGATTTGGAGATGACAAAGCTTATCAAATTAGAGGTAAGGGTTCAATATCTCTTGATGGTAAAAGTAACACTGACAATGTCTACTATGTTGAAGGTTTAAAACATAATCTTTTGAGTGTTGGTCAATTAGTTGAGAAAGGTTTTCAGTAACAATTCAAAAATGGAAAATACAAAATGATGAATAGAACTGGTTTAGAAATTGCAACCAGTAATCAGACTAGAGGTAATATCTTTCATTTGAATAACAGTGAAAACACATGCTTGATTGCACACATTGATGAAAGTTGGCTATGGCATAAGAGACTTTGTCATGTAAACTTTGATTGCATGGTAAAAATCAGTACTACTAAGGCAATTAGAGACTTACCTAAAATAGTAAAACCTCACAATACAGTATGTAAAGAATGTCAATTTGGAAAACAAGTTAGAGCTAGTTTCAAAAGTATTCCAGAAAAATCCAATAATGCTCTTGATTTAATTCATACTGATTTATGTGGTCCAGCTAGAACTAAAAGCTTACAAGGTGATAGATATTTCATGCTAGTCATTGATGATTATTCTAGAATGTGTTGGGTTACTTTTCTCAAAGAAAAATCAAAAGCACTTGGAAAGTTTAAATTGTTCAAAGCAATGGTTGAAAATGAAACCAATAAGAAAATAAAATGTTTAAGATCAGATCAAGGAGGTGAATTTACATCTAAGGAATTTAATTCATTCTGTGAAGTGAATGGAATCAAAAGATAGCTATCAGTACCTCAAACACCTCAACAGAATGGAGTTGTTGAAAGAAAAAACATAACTATCTTGGATGCAGCCAGAAGTATGTTATTAGAAGCAAATGTACCACATGTATATTGGAGAGAGGCAGTAAGTACAGTGGTGTATACATTCAACAAAGTTCACATCAAAGGTGAAACCGGTAAAACCCCTCATGAACTATGGTTTGGTATTACTCTTACTCTTAAATATTTTAGAATATTTGGAAGTAAATGTTACATTAGAAGAGATGAGTACATTGGGAAATTTGATCCTAGAAGTGATGAAGGAATATTTTTATGTTATTCATCTAAGAGTAAAGCATATAGATGTTTTAACAAGAGATTGCAGAAAATTGTTGAGTACAAATGTAAAGATTGATGAACAATTCAAAGGAACTTCAAGGTATATAGATTCTGAACCGGCAACAGAAATTCTAAATGAACCTACACTAAATCCACTGATATAGATTCAAGATCTAGTTACACTAGTATAATCTGAAAATTCCACTGTGATTGAGGAACAACAACAAACAAAGACACCCTGGTATATAAGACTGAATCATTCTAAAGATCATATAATTGGAAACAAGCATAAAGGAGTTATGACAAGAGGAAGATTGGCAAATGAAGAGGTATGTCTTATTTCTCAAATTGAACCATCATCAGTTAATAAGGCATGTGAAGATAAATATTGTACTAAAGCTATGGAAGAAGAATTAGAACAAATTGAGAGAAACAACACTTGGACATTAGTTCCCTGGCCTAAAGATAAAAATGTAATTGGAACCAAATGGGTATTTAGAAACAAACTTAATGAAGATGGTAAGGTTATTAGAAATAAAGCAAGACTAGTGTGTAAGGGATATTCTCAAAAAGAAGGAGTTGACTATAATGAAACCTTTGCACCGGTAGCTAGAATTGAGGCAGTTAGATTATTTTTGGCCTTTGCAGCACACAAGAACTACAAAGTATATCAAATGGATATTAAATGTGCATTTCTGAATGGAGATCTTGAAGAGGAAGTTTACATTGAACAACCTGATGGATTTTCTTTGACAGATAGCAAAGATATGGTTTGTCGGTTAAGGAAAGCTTCGTATGGATTAAAGCAAGCTCCAAGAGCTTGGTATGCTAGATTGGATAAAAATATCTTTTGAAGATTGGTTTTTCTAAAGGTAATGCTGACAGTAACTTATACTATAAAGTGACTAATGATGACATCTTGGCTATATAAGTTTTTGTTGATGATATAGTCTTTGGAGGAGAAGATGGATTGTGTAAAGAATTTTCTACTAAAATGCAACAAGAGTTTGAAATGTCTATGATTGGTGAAATAAGATTCTTTTTAGGATTGCAGATTTCTCAGACTGAAAAAGGTATATTCTTGAGTCAATCTAAATACTTAAAAGAGTTACTTAAGAAATTTGGGATGGAGAACTCTAAATTGGTAAGCACACCTATGACTACAAATGACAAACTATCTTTAAGAGATGAATTTACACCTGTTAATCCAACAAGGTACAAATCTATGATAGGAGGTTTACTATATTTGATACAAACAAGACCAGATATTATGAATGCAGTATGTATTATTTCAAGATTTCAGAGTAATCCTAGAGAAAATCATGAATCAACAGTAAAAAGGATTTTCTGGTACTTACAAGGCACTACAAATCTTGGATTATGGTATCCTAGAGATGAAAACTTTGATCTATGTGCATACATAGATACAAATTGGGCAAGAGATATTGATGATAGAAAAAGCACCACCAGCGGAGCATTTTTGCTTGGAAGCAGACTAGTTTCTTGGTTGAGTAAGCAACAGAGTTTTACATCTTTATCAACAATAGAATCAGAATATGTTGCAGCAGTAACTAATTGTACACAGGTACTATGGCTTAAATAAATATTGAAAGATTTATAGGTAAAATGCAAGGAACCTATAACTATCTATTGTGACAACACAACAACAATTGATATATCTAAGAATTCGGTATTACATTCTAAAATAAAACATGTTTCAATCAAATTGAATTTTCTAAGGGAGAATGTTGAGGCAAAAGAAATAAAACTCATTTATGTGAATACTAAAGAGCAACTTGTAGATATTTTCACTAAACCTTTGCCTAAAGAGACTTTTGAATATCTTAGAGAATGGCTTGGGGTCATACCCCCACCGGTAGATACTTAGAAAGTTGATGTCTATCATCAACCGATAGAATTCACAAAGAAATATTTTACTCCGTCTTTGATGAGGAAGCTACTTCATAGGGGGAGTAGTTGGTATATTTGTATTGATTGATATTTTGTATATGAACTCGGTTTTGTTGTAACTTTGGCATTTGATGTCAAAGGGGGAGTGATATCTATGGAAAAACACATTATCCTTTGGGGAGAGATTAGTATGGTACACAAGGAAACACATGTTACTCTCAGGGGGAGAGATTATTACTCTAAGGAGATTGTTGACTTTTATTGGTACTTTGGTATTTGACATTTCTATTTTGACACTTTGATGGTTTTTCCATCTTGTGTTGCCATCAATGCCAAAGGGGGAGATTGTTGTTATTTTGGTATGGTTTTGTCATTGATGTCAACACCTACTAAAACTCTAGCACTTTGGAGATCCAGCAACATTCACTGGCAGCAAGTGACTTTTACACAGTCATCGGTATATGGTACATCGACAGGATATAATGATCATCGACACTTGGAATGATATGGAAAACATTTGGTAATGTCGAAGACATTGTTTGGACATCTTATCTTGGAGAATTGTTTATTGGCACATTTATATTTGCATATTTGTTGTTACCGACAAATAGGTCTAGGGTATACACCGATAGGTTTATCTTTTCTAGATCAACACAACATGCTTTGGAGATGATTAATTATTATTGTAAGTGCATTAAGCTGACATAATGAATTGGTTATTGCATCAGACATTGTATTTTTTGTAAAATGATTTTATTGTAATATCTTGTAGAGACGACCTACTAAAATTGGTCTTAGGTTATGGTATAAATGTAAGGTCTTAATTGTAAGATCGAATGTGGAATGCGAAAAAGATTTGTGTGAAGGTATATGCGAGATTAAGCAGATCTATACACGCAGACATCATTTGAAGATGAAGCTAGGTTTTTTTGAAAGCATAACATAACTACACCGGTAGTGAATCCAACATATGAAGATGCTATTTTGAGCGTTACATTCTTATTGGATTTAACCATCCAACCGTAGTCAGTGTGACTCCCATTTGTGTTTGAGCAGTGAGCTCTAGGCACTTGGCCTTTCTGCATGTGCAGACCCCATTTATGTACACTTACTATTTGCAGTAGTATCATCTGATTGTGGGTAAGGTTTCCCACCGTGGTTTTTCCCCTTATAGGGTTTCCACATACAAATATTGGTGTTATGTGTTGTGGATGACTTTATCTTTTTGTTTCATGCATTAATCTTTATTGGTATTACACTTATCCGTTAAAACTGTCCACTGGTATAACAGACTGGTTCACCGGTATTAAGTAATAATTTGGTTAAATTGTTTTGGTTTAAAATTCTTATTGAGAAACTGATTCACCCCCCCCTCTCAGTTGCCTTCAGGACCTAACATACACCCCCTTTGATGGTGTCTAACATTGGGGCACAAATCTCATTGAATCCCCTAATGAATTTCCTGTAAATTTGTGCTAAACCATGGAAGCTTCTGACATCACTTGGTAGATATTCTGCCTTCTTTAACCGATATTGATAACCTTAGTGTTTACCGAATAGCTCCATGCTCGGTAACATAGAACAATATCAAAACTTTACTCATTCTATAGCTTGAAATCTTCATGACCAGTCTTCGAATACTCATATATAGGATATCAAAACAATCAAAACAACAAAATCTCATCACTGTCTAACTTGGTAATAGTTTCCCATTGAATAACTTATTATTCCCTTTCATTCTCATTCTTTCCTGTGTCACTTATCGACATCTTTATACTCATCAGAACATACTCATTAAGATATGGCAACATCATACTGAATCAGAAAATCAATTGCTTGACATCAATGGCAAAATAATATTATTAAGATAGTAATCATCATTTCTCAGTTATATCAACAATCTCCAACAACCTTCTCAATATCCTTATACCAAAAAACTTACTGAAATGCCAACAATCTCCCCCTTTGGCATTGATGGCAAAACCAACTTTTAATGGCAATACTAATTTGATTTTATTCCTAATTGATTCAGATTTGAATTGTTGTAATTCTTCTGTTAGTCTTGAATTCTCCCCCAGTCATTAGTCTTCTCCTATCTTCACCTATTAGTCTTCTCCCCCTTTGACAACAATGCCAAAAAGTAAAACTAATTCATGATTACTTCCCCTGTGAAGTAATTTTCTTGCTGATATACAAATGTATCATCTCAGTCTTGGTCAGAGCAACTTGTCTTCAATCACTATTTCCTTCACAACTTTAGACAACCTCCTAAAGTGTGTAAAGCAACATCAACTCATAAATAGTTATCCTGTAGAGTCGTAGAATTGATGCTTTCACCGAACTCTGTCAGTGAGTACTATATAGGGGTAGGACCCCTAACTTACTTTTGAGATACTCAAAAGTGTCCCTTGGTAGTGGCTTTGTGAAGATGTCTGCTATTTGCTCCTTTGAACTGATATATTCTAGCACAACTTTCTTCTCTTGAGCTTCTTCTCTGAGATAATGATACTTTATAGAGATATGCTTTATTTTAGAGTGCATTACCGGATTCTTTGAAATGTTAATAGCACTAGTATTATCACAGAATATAGTTACTAACTCAGTAAGTTTCTCATTCATACCTTCCAACAGTTATTTGATCTATGCTATATTGGTACAAATCAATGCTGCAGCGAGATATTTAGCTTCAGGTGTTGACTGTGAAATGCATCCTTGTTTCTTGCTAAGCCAACTTACTAGTCTATCTCTCAAAAAGAAAGCTCCACCGCTTGTGCTTTTCCTATCATCAATGTTTCCTACCCAATCAACATCAGTATAGACTTTTAAGTGAAAATTATTCCTTTTTTTATACACTAAACCATAATCTTCATTGCCTCTTAAGTATCTGAAAATTCTCTTGATTGCTATCATATGGGTTTCTTTGGGATCTGCAAAAAATCTTGCAACTATACCTACTGCATGTGCTATATTCGGCCTGCTGTGAACCACATATTGCAACTTTCCAATCATAGATCGGTAAAGTGTCTCATCAACAGATGCAGATTCATCACTCTTTGATAATTTACAATTAGTAGTCATAGGAGTACTTACAGGTTTAGAATCCTCCATTCCAAATTTCTTCAAGACTTCCTTTATATACTTGGACTGAGTAATGAAAATCTCATTTTTCATTTACATTATTTGTAAACCTATAAAATACTTTATTTCACCGATTAATGACATCTCAAATTCTTTGCACATTTCATTTCCAAAGTTCTTGCATAAAGAGTCATTTCCACAAAAAATAATATCATCAACAAATATGGTTGAAATCAGTATTCCATTGTCCTCATCATTCTTCATATACATGTTGTTGTTTTCACTTGTCCTTATAAATCCAATCTTGATTAAGTAAGAGTGCATTCTTTCATACCATGCTCTAGGTGCTTGCTTTAGACCATATAATGCTCTGTTCAACTTACATACTTGATCTTTATTCTTCTCTTCAATAAATCCTTTAGGATGTTCAATATAAACTTCTTCTTCTAGTATACCATTCAAAAATGCAGATTTAACATCCATTTGATATACCTTGAAATTTTTGTAAGTAGCATATGCCAACAATGTTCTTACTCCTTCAATTCTTTCCATAGGTGCAAAAGTCTCACCATAGTCTATTCCTTCTTCTTGAGCATAACCTTTGCAAACTAGTCTTGCTTTATTCTGAATGACCTCACCTTTTTCATTTAGCTTGTTTCTGAAAATCCACTTTGTACCGATTACATTTTTCTGTTTTGGTCTTGGGACCAGTGTCCATGTTTCATTCTTCTTGATTTGTTCAATCTCTTCTGTCATAGCATTTACACAATCTTCATTGCTAAATGCCTCTTTTACTATCCTCGGTTCAAATTCAAATATCAGACATGTGTTCTATCTCAGTTTGTTCCTTGTCATCACTGGATCATCCTTATCTCCTATAATTTGACTTAATGCATGATTTCTTCTAACATATTTGGCCAATATAGGCTCGGTAGGCTCTGTATGATCTTCTTCATCACTCGGTAACTAAGTATTTTCTTCATTTTCTTCATCAACTTTCTTGGTAGGACTTCTCGGTTGTACATATACAAACTCTTCATAATCTTTTGGTTCTTTGGAATTTCCTTCATCATTTCTTTCTGCAAATTCATCAATTTTCACATTTGCACTTTCCACTATTTTGTTAGATGATTTGATAAGACATTTAAATGCTTTACTTCTAGAAGAATAACCAAGAAATGTTCCTTCCTCGCTCTTCTGATCAAACTTTCCATTTTGTCATCTTTATGAACATAAAATCTACTTCCAAATATTTTAAAATAACTTAAATTAGGTTTCTTGTCATACCAGATTTCATACTGTGTCTTCAAAGTTCCTTTCTTCAGTTGTACTCGGTTTAGGGTGTAAACTGCAGTGTTGATTGCTTCTCTCCAAAATGTTTGAGGTACCCTCTTTTCTATCATTAGGGTTTTGGCACAATCTACAATTGATCTATTTCTTCTTTCAGCTATCCCATTTTGCTGAGGTGTTCTCGGTGCAGACACTTGTCTCTTTATACTATGATCATTGCAAAATAGGTTAAATTCATCAGAAATGAATTCTCCTCCTCTGTCAGATCTTAGACATTTCAACTTTCTTCCTGTTTCTTTTTCAACTCTAGCCTTATACCATTTGAACATTTGAAAGGCTCCTGATTTCTCTTTTAAAAACATAACTGACATCATCCTTGAGTAATCATCACAAATAATATGAAGTATTTATCTCCATAATAAGTTTAAACTTTCATAGGACCACAAAGATTAGTATGCACAAGATCTAAAATTCCTTTAGAAGTGTAGGACTTACTTGTAATTCTTGACTTTGTCATCTTACCCATCTGGCATCCTCGGTATATTGCATTCTCAGGTTTTTCCAAGCTCGGTAGACCTCTTACTTGGTGCTTCTTACTTATTTTGATTTGGTTATAAAAATTTACATGATAAAACCTTTTATGCCATAACCAGGTATCTTCTATTTTAGCATACAAATAATTGTTCCGAGTTGAGTCAAGATGAAATGTATTACCTTTTTTTTGTGTCCCGGTAGCAACCAACTTTCCATGTTTGTCATGAACTTTGACACTTCCTTTCTGAAATTCTATTCGGTATCCTGTATTGTTTAGCTATGCTACACTCAAAAAATTGTATTTCAAACCTTCAACCCAATATACATCCTCACATTTAGCATTGTCAAGAAGTGTTATAGAACCTTTTCCTTTCACCAGAAATGGTGCATCATTACCAAATCTTACATAACCTCCATCATAGTCTTCTAATTTAACAAACTTGTGTTTATCACCTGTCATGTGATGTGAGCATCCACTATCTATGATCCAAGAATCATTTTTATTTAAGTGAGATATTAAGGATTTTTCCTCATACCTTTCTTCATCTGATCCATCTTTGATAGCCACATATACAACTTCTTCTATCTTAGTCCCATCAGATTTATCATCGTTGGATTCCTCATTAGCTACTAGGCATGTCTTTCTATCTCTCCTTCTAAAGTCTCGGTGTCCTTTGTCTTGGTTGTCTTTTTGTCTGTCATCTTGATATTCTCTCTTTTCACTAAATTCTTTGTTAGGACAGTTAGAAGCCATATGTCCTATTCTATCACAGTTAAAACATTTCAAAGGTAACTTTCCTTTATACTTACCTTTGCCTCTCGGTAACCTTCTGGCTAATAACACTTCAAACTCTTCTTGCTTTTTGATTTCCTCATATAGTTTGTGTACCTCTTCCATGTTTTTGCAAAATCTCTCACTTGCTCCATTGTGATTTCCTTTAGTATACGTATACATTCTATCATTATAATCATCAAATTCACCAAGATGAAAAGAACTGAATGCAGATTCAACTTTATTTACCAAAGACCCACTGTTATCAAAATTACTTAACTCAAATGCATGTAGCTTACCGATAGTAGCATCCAAAGAGACTGGCATATTTGGTATAGACCTTAATTCATTGATTGCAAAGACTTGAATGGCATCAGCAGGCAGAAGTGTTCTAAGCAACTTACTTGTTACATCCTTTTCTTCAATAGTTCCTCCTGCTCCTTTGATTTGATTGATAGTTTCCTTTAACCTTGTACTGTATTGGGTTATGTTCTCACCTTCATTCATTCTCATGGATTCAAGTTGACTTCTTCGACTGTCTAATTTTTCTCTCTAAACATGTTCATCACCACCATACACAGATATAAGCTTGTTCCACATTGCTTTGGCATCATTGCAGCCTTCTAGATCATGAAACTCTAAGTCGATTAATGCTGATGTTATTTCAATAATTTCTTGAATATGTTCTTGCTTTGCCTTTATCTCTTCCATTTTCATCGGGTAGGTGTTAGGTGCAATGTAATCATTCTCCAAATAATATGTTGCATATTCTCCAAATCTTAATAAGTGCAGCTTCATCCTTTTCTGCCATGTGGAGAAACTTGACTTGTTTAGCTTTGGTGCATCCCTTTTATACATCTTCAGATCTTTCCTCAAGTACCTTTAAATTGTCTTTCCTAAGTCCAAAGCTCTGATACTAATTGTTAGTAAGATGAGAGGGGGGGGGGAGTGAATCATATAAACTCACCATGCAGTTTAAGCTTCAGATTCAACCTCAGTAGCCTTTACTGATATGCAACTATGACTGTAAATCATTCAAACTCATAAACCTATACACTTAAAACATCATAAAATATTTAACACCAGATTTAACGTGGAAACCCAAATAGGGAAAAATCACTATGGGATTTCAGACCCACTAAGAAATATACCCTTCTAGAGTATGCTCGGTTAAAAGCCAATCCTGTTACAGATTACATAAACACATTGCTAGATGTGATCCGATTAAGGGATTTCCCTCAAATTTGTTAGAATCTTGCACTTTGTAAGAAGTGACCTTGTCAAATGATTTCAAACACTCATTCAGAATGTTACCTTGCTAGAGGATTTACAAATAAGACTGTTAGGTCCACTCGTTTAAGAGATTTCCTGTCACTTGCAAAATAAATAATAGTATAAAATATATCTACAACTTCACATCTGAAATGCTAAAGAAGACTCTATGTGCTCAAAATAATCTTGTCATAAGACTTATCTTGCTCTTTGTTGGGCTTCTCAATCTGTTCTTTAATCAGATATTCAATATTTTTTGCTCGATGATCACTACAACAACATCACTGTTCTTCCATTTTTGCCCGCTACATTGTTCATCAATCAATTCCTTATTTATAAACAATTCCTAACTGCTTAATCTCCTTGATCATAGTTCCCATGATCGATCTTAGCCATTAGATCTTCAAACTTGACTAGGTTCATTGAATCCTTCAATCTAAAAATGTTTTATCTCACCTTGGAACTTGTATTCCTCCCTTGGTACTTGTGCTAGGTTATGACTATTCAATCTATGTTGTAGATCTAACTCTTGTATTCTTGTTGTTGTAGATCCTCAACAAACTTCTTGTATGACATACCAATCAACTATACATCTCCAGCTCATTGGCATTCTACATTTAATAATGTATTTATCCATTCAATGCATTCTGTTACTACTCGGTTGTTACTCGGTAAATATTGAACTTTACTCGGTAGACATTCTACCTTCTTTAACCGATATCCATAACCTTAGTGTTTACCGACTAGCTTCCTGCTCAGTAACATAGAACAATATCAAACCTTTACTCATTCTATAGCTTGAAATCTTCATGATCAGTCTTTGAATACTCATATATAGGATATCAAAACAATCAAAACAAAAAAATCTCATCACTGTCTAACTCGGTAATAGTTTCCCATTGAATAACTTATTATTCCCCTTCATTCTCATTCTTTCCTGTGTCACTTACCAACATCTTTATACTCATCAAAACATACACATTAAGATATGGCAACATCATACTAAATCAGAAAATCAATTGCTTGACATCAATGAAAAAATAATATTATTAAGATAGTAATCATCCTTTCTCAATTATATCAACAATCTCCAACAACCTTCTCAATATCCTTATACCAACAAACTTACTGAAATGCCAACATAGGGGTCATCTTATAGGTTGCCTTATTGGGTAATGAGGCTCTAGGTATGAAATCAATCTGATGGCTAATGGCTCTAGGAGGTGGTAAGGTTGTAGGTGTACCATCATTGATTATTTCTTTGAAGTTATCAAGTATTTTCTGCACCTCATTTGGTATCTCAACTTTCTTTTCTACCTTTTCTTCCTTGGGTTTCACCATGAGTGCAAATCCCACTCCTTCACCCTCTTCTAGTGTTTTTATGAACTCTTTCTCATTCACTAAAAAGATGTTAGGAACTTTGTTGCTGCCTCTCCTTCTTCAATGAGGGATTGAATCTTATAGGTTACTCCATCTTTCTGAAATGAGTAGGAGTTTCTTTCCCCATCATGTTGTGCTTTTATGTCAAACTGCCATGGTCTACCCAGTAGTAGGTGGTAAGCATCCATAGGGAGGATGTCACATAGGATCCTATCTGTATATCCACCTATGTGGAAATCTACCCAGGCTTGCTCATTTACTAACACATGTTGTCCCTTATTTAACCACGTGACTTTGTATGGCTCCTTAAGTTGTATCCTAGGTAGTTTCAATTTACTTACTGCTTCCTCTGATATGATGTTATATGTGGATCCTAAATCTATGATCACCTTACACACTTTTCCCATGATTTTACACTTTATCCTAAACAATTCTCTTCTATGTGAGACCTATGTACTGTGTGGCTTCTTCATTAACACTCTCTTGATAATTAAACTCTCACCATCTTTTGAAGCTAGGTTTAATCCTAAAGTTCTGGTATTCCCTCCATCTTCCTAAACATAATTTACCCTCTTTTTACCACCATAGGATGAAATAGGCTTCTCTGGACATCTATAGGCAAGGTGGCCCAACTTTTGACAGTTATAGCAATTCATGGTTGAGTAGGACCCTCTCCCTAGTCCATTAGATCTACCCCTACTTGGGTTGCTTGATCCCCTACCCCTATAGTTGGGTTTGCTCTGAGAATCCCCACTTTTCTCTACAAATTTGGACTCTCCCTGGGATCGTTGATCTATGCTCCTTCCCCCAAAACTACCTCTATGGCCTCTACCATCTCTTCCCCTACCTCTGCCTTTGTTGTTTTGTTTTTGCTTTCTCCTACTTTTCTCTTCCACCTTAAGTGCTAGTTGATAATAATTGTGTACTATTTGTGGGCATAACAAGCTCATCTCTTCCTGGATGTTTCACCTCAACCCATTCAAGTACCTTGCCACTTTTATGCTCTCATCCTCTACTACTTTGGATCTCATGCACAATTTTTGAAACTCCTCAGTGTAGCTACTGACATCTAGGTCTTTTTGTCTCAAATTTTGTCTTTTCTTGTGAAGTTGTATTTCATAATCTCCAGGAAGGTAGGTTTCTTTTATTTTGGCTACCATTGCTTTCCAGGTGGCTATTGGTTGCTTACCTTCTTTCACCCTTTCCTCTTGGATGAAATTCCACCAGGTTTAGGCTGCCCCTCTCAACCTTGATTTTTCTACCTTGACCTTTTGTGCTTCAATTATTCCATCACATTCAAAATGGTTTTCTAGACCTTCAATCCACTCTATAAGAGCATCTGGATCCATGTTTCCACTGAAAAAGAGCCACTCCCTCTAAGCTTTTACCACTCATAGCTCTCAAGGCTTTCAAGAATGGTTCTTCCTCAATAACAAGGTCAGGTATGGGAACCTCATCTTCTATGGCCACCATTTTACCCTGATCTCCGATCTTATCATGGACTTCTTCAGTTTTGACTTCTACTTGAGCTAGTTTCATTGCTAGTTGATCCAATCTTTCCCTGAGTGCCTTATTTTCCTCTTCTTGGTCTTCAACCTTCCTGGCTAACTCAGCATTAGTCACCATGTTTTCCTAACGATCCTTTTCTCCTAAATCTTTCGTTGGCTTTGACACCACTATGATAGGGAGGTTGCTAGGCAAGTGCTCAAAAGGCCAATTTTGGTCAAGAAGTTACAATAGGAAAAAAAAGTATTGTTTATGTCTTCTCCCTATGTTTGCAAATATCAAGTTTAGTTACAATAGTTAGGTCTCTCTACAAGTCTTCACCAACAACCTCCCTTTTTCGTGGAAACTCACACCCTTTCTCAAACTTTCTCCAATTGCTCACTCCACCCATCTACACATTTCTCAATCCCTATTCTTTTGGCATTCAGCTATCTATTTTAGATTGAATTAGGAGACTCCAACATGTACATGTAGAGCAACAATATTTACTCAAGGTTTGACAATCAAACTTAGTTTAAGGCCCATAGCCTTTGGCTTACTCAACTCACCAACCAAGGGTCAAACCTCCAAAAAGGGACTACACACTATCCAAGGTCCTTTATGGAACTTGTTTCACTATTTTAGGATGATCTCACAAAGTTCCATGAGTCCCAAATTCCTCCTTGCAATCGGGTTCTTGTAAAGTGTGTGTTATGCAGTCAAAAGGGCTACTAGCTCGTGTAGGCCTAATTGGCCAAAGTTTTCTCACACTGCCCAACAATGGGATTCTTGACCATGGGAGATGTTTTGGATAGTGTGGAATAGGTCATAGAAAAGATATTTTTAGAGTTTTAGGTTCCATCAACCTGGTTTAGTGAATGTCCACAAATTTGGGCTTAAAAGTAGGGTTTAGTGAGGGTTTGGATGCTTCCACCATGGATTCCCTCTACCAAACTTGTTTCAAACTCCCACACTGCTAGGAGACCTCTGCCACAAAAAATTAAAGCTTCCCATTCCTTTGATAGACAAGCATTATGCCAAACATTTGGCAAACAACTGAGAAAAGTGGTGAAAATGGCACTGTCACTGTTAAATTACTGCCCTTTACCAGTCAACTACTGCTACTTCTTTGGACCTGCATAACAAGGAATTTGAACTGGAAATATACCTCAATGAGGCTTGCAAAACACTTATGAAATCTCCTATTACATATCCTTCATAGTTATAAGGCTTGGATTATGCTTTAGAAGCATTCCTTGAGATATTTGACAATGCATTCACAAAAAACAGTGAACTTGCTGCCAGTTACAAAAATTGATCAATCTTGCAAATTACAACTTTTCAACTATTGAAGTTGAATCAAGCTAACTTGTAACACTTCTCAAACCCGATGCTTGGCATCTTCAACACTCCAATGCATTTGATTACAAGAATTTGAGCTTTCAAGAAAGAAATTAGTCAAGTTTCAAAACTTGTCTAATCTTCACTCAAATTTGTCGTCCAACCATATCTCTGACTCAAAAAGAAATATTTACACAATATAAATGCAAAAACCAACTTTACCCAATCTATTTTATGGGATCCCAGACCTGGATTAGTCAAGTGGTGGCGTTTTGAAACCCCAAACCCTTGATAGGGCAATGAGCACACAAAATGAAAGATTTTTTTATTTCTCCAACTTGAAAAAAGAAAACTAGTGGAATAATAGATTGAACAGAATTAGAAAGCCAATATGCACACTTTCCAAAAGGTGCAGTATGGACAAGAGTGCTATAGTACGGACTGTTACTACAAGGAATGAAAAAACAGTGATAAAAGCCAACGTTTCATGATTTCAATTTGGTTTCTCTTGTTCTTACAATTTCCAACCCTTTCCAAGGAAAAGGGAGGCCTTTTATATTTTTTCCAGTTGGTTATCAAGCCCTAGTATGGACATTAGGCTTCCACAACTTCATTTTGCAAGGAAAGTAAAAAAAATTGACAACTTTGATAGTTTTACAAGCCCAAATGACAACATTTCTTGCTCCAAAAGACATTTTTGACAACCTAACCTCATTAACTCATCTAAATACCTTAAACATGCTTAAAAACACTTATCCAACATGTTTCAATTCTTCAAAAAGAATTAGATGACCTTTTTGGCAATTTTGCACATTTTTGCCAAAATTGTCAACTCAAAGCCTGAAAGGCAAAACTTGACCTCTTGAGCCCAAAATGAGATCAAACCACTAGACAAGACACATAACAACCTAAAACAACATTATCAACCTAACACAAGACTTTAAAAACATGAAAGCATTAAATACTCAAAAAGAGAGTTTTACTCAACTAGGTGCTCATGCACCAAGCCCTCAGGATCATAATTTGTTCTGGATGTGTGCTGGAACAAGTTGTATGCTCCAGTAGATACAATTTTAAAATCCAGGAAATGAAGTGTGCTAGGGAGGAAGGTTTTCTTGTGTGCACCTCAGAAATGTTTTGCATTAGAGACACGTAATTGCCTTACAATTTCCAAAAAAGAAATCTTGTTTGGTGTTGGCTTCGGTAACACATAGGGATAACCTTCAAATCCATAACACCTAAAAAAGGTGAAATTTTGGCATGAGTAACAATCACCCCAATTGTGATTAACCTTTGGATTTTTGTGCTCATGAGGCCTAAGAAATTTTTTGACATCCTCAGAAAATGATCCTTGCAGAGGCTCACCAAAAAGAAAGAAAGTTGGCTTAACAAAGAATTCTTGAAATTTGATGTAATGAGAATTTACATATCTGTATTCCTAGAGAGAAACCCATAATTGCATTGGTTGATCATGTCCATTCTTCCCAACTGTATTTACATTCAAACCTTCTAGCCATAACCCTCTGAATCTCCCATAAAATAAAATAATATGCTTTAAAAACAAACAATGCTTGAAGTGCTTCTCTGGATTTTCTTTCAAGTTCAAGAATCCTTCATTAAGTCTATCCACCAAGTATGAAGCAAAATCAAAAGCTCTAGGCTCATGTCTCTAAATATCTGCTGCTAAAATGAGCAATCCTATGTTTTCTACATCAGGAGCTTCAACTCCTCCAACCTGACCACATGTCATATATGTATACTGTAAATATTTCTCGAAAATAGTCATATCATAAGGAAGACCATCCTCCTCTATTAGCCTCCCCTTCTCTTCTTTGTGGATAGCAAGGTTCCAATCCTGGTATGTAGTATCCATTTTTCTATATTCCTCTTCCAAATCCACAAAAGATAAGGGCACATTCTCCTCCAGATATACTATAAAAACCTCCTGACTTATGGCTACTGCAAAGCGAACTAAAGTGGTCCTGTCGGGAAACAAAATGCATTGCTTGTTTGTATCATATGTCTTACCACGAGCTTCAATAAATCAATATTTACAAAGACATTAGGTACCATGAGTTTACCAACAATGGTACTCCATGGGTTCAAAATTGGCATGGGCTCATCCCTGCAGAAGTAATGGAAAAGAAATAGCTCATGCCCTCGTACTATTGTGAATACATCTTTGATTTCTCTATATCTGTCTTCCAACTGGTCGCGAATAAGCAAATTTGCCTTAGCTCTATGTGACCTAGCTCCTGGAGAGCCCATCTGATCTATCATGTCTTGATTTAATTTCATTTGAGCCTCACTGAATTCACCCTATAGACATCTAAAAATGGTCAATGCTTGCGGAGTCATACTTTAACATTTGCGCATTGCATTATTTTAGGGTTTTTGCATCGCATTAACATTTCTTCTATGTTGCGCACTTGGTCTTTATCATTTGCGAGCATCGAGTCCTTCTTCTGCATTCATCATTTTTCTCGCTTTCGAATTAGGTTTTGTCGATAGCAATCTTCAGTCATGATTTTGGTCGATCTTGTCAATCTCTTATCTCCTAGGGTCAATCTCATCAATTTTGTGATCGATGTGTCATCGATCGTTGTCCTTTTCAATCGTGTCAATTTGGATCAATTATTGTTCCTTGGTAATTGGTGCTTTTCAATTTGATCTCCTTGTCAATTTGGATCAATTAGTCATTGTTCCTCGTCAATTGGTGCATTTATCAGCATTGGTCCTTTGTTAGTCAGAGTCATGATCGAATTGGCATCAATTATCTTTTGTCAAGACCTAATTGTCATTCTTGCATTTTCTAATTCATCTTCTAGGTTAAATAATTTATTTATTTATCCTAAGTCTTCTTGTCACAATTAAATGTTTATTTAATTGGCTAACTAATTCCTCCCTTTTTGTGAATTAATTAATAAATGAAAAATTGTTAATTAATTCACTTAATTCCTCATTTCCTAATTTTCATCAATTTCCTAATTTCTAATTCATCTATTTTTCAATTCTCTCCTATTTTTCTCCAAATTTCATGGGAATGACATTTCAAGTCGTCATAATTTGTCATAATTGACAATCAATCAATTTTGACATAGAAATTTGTCATAATTTTGTCATATTTGTCAATCAATCAATCTTGCATAGAAAGTGCAAAATTGTCATAATTTGTCATAATTGACATTCTTGATTTGCAATTTCCATTCGAATCTCCTCATGCTAATTTGATCTTCTCTCCAATTTGTCTATAAATTGGATTAATTTCTTCAATCAAGATCCCTGATCCCTGGTCGAATCAATCACGCTTCGAGTATTCTTGCGCTATCATCTTGTCTACTTGCTTTCACATCATGCTTATGCACTAGTAGGTGAGATCCACAAACAAAGCTATTTGAAGGAGAAAGAAGGACAATGGAGCCGCATGAAGGAGACATTCAGATATGCATTTGGTTTGCTTAGTTTTCAATCTTGAATGTTTTGCTTTCATGTCTTTATTGAGTGTGTTTAGGATTGATCATTGCATTTAAGCTTTTGTGATTGAGCTAGATTAGTATTGATTTGCTTGTGATGATTTCTGAATTCCTAGCTACATTAATTGGTGAACCCGACATGAACTAACCCTCTAATCATGCTTTTGAGATGATTTGCAGGTCAAAAACCCAAGAAATAGGGTAATGCAGGGTTTTTTGGGGACTTTTGCGCCTGTATGAGACAATCTGTGCTTGTGTCAAGCAATCTGCGCCTATGTCAAGGACAATCTGTGCCTGTGTCAAGCATTCTGCACCTATGTAAGTCCAGAAACAAAGGTGAAAAAAGCAGTGTTTTTACTTGAAAATTGTTTTGTTGTGCATTCTGTTTCTGCTTTTTGGTTTTTGGTACTGATTCTCTATGTAGCACCTTGGCATTATGCATGGCAGAGACAACAAATGAAACTACTAATACATTTTATGCAAGTTCGATAGTCAAAGACTAAACATATCAAACTTCTAACTTGGGTTTTGCAGGTTGCCTTGGACTACAACTAAACTTTGTGTTTGTAATTAAATTTTAGGCACCTAGTATGATTTCTAAATAGGATGGAATGAATGTATGTTTGCTTTGATTATTGAGTTTGACATTGGAGTAGGAGAGTATGCTCTCATCCTTCTTAGGGTGATCAGAAATCTAGATCTTTGATACCATGCTCATGTTTTGATTGTGTATCACCTTTAGAGGGCCTGCCTTCCCGACCATTTGCTTTTGCAAGCAAGCGACAATCGTGAGAAGGGAATGACCCAAAGTGAGTATGGCTAGAATCCCTTGGCATTCTAACTCACTATAAATAAATACTTGATGAGAAAAAGCTTTGAAGGAAGGGTTATGTGGGAATTGTAGTTACTTGGGAAGTGATGACCCTTGAACTCTTTCTCATATCAACATCTAAGTAGGATCTCACAGTCTAAATCGTGCTTGCGTGACTACATTTTTTTGGTATCTTGGTGGGCTTAATGTCTCAATCACGCTTGCGTGACACCAAGGAGTAATGCTGAATAGAAATCCTTACTAAACACCTTGTATTTAGAGGCCAAAAATCCTTCTAGTTGCTTGAGAAGGACAAGTTCAGATACTTGGAAGAGATACTAAGTTTGCCATGGGGAGATTTCCATGGGGACTAATGCTTGGCTACCTTGAGAAGTGAGTGCCATGGAGGGGAGCCCATGGGGTCAAGCATCTATGTATTCTCCTTGAATCCCATCATGATTCTACCTCTCAAGTACCTACTGCCCTTGCCTACCATAAGAAATGAGTGAATGAGCATGATTGTCTTAAGTCTAAGTTAAAATATCTTGTCTTCTTTACTTGTCAAAAGTTGAGTTGTGTCTCATTTCATAAAACAAGACAAAATCGATTCAAAACAAGGTTAAACACAAGAGTATTTCATTCAACAAAGTTCAAAACACCTTCAAACATGGTTGTCAAACATTTTTCAAAATCTTGTCTCAACATTCATGTCACTTAGATTTAGGTTCATCCTAGGTTTGCATTTTGCAAAGTCATTGTCAAGTACCAAGGTTAGGTTTTTACCTAAGTCATACTCCTTTTGCATATCAATAAAGGTCATCCATTTGCATGTGTCCTCTTGCATTAGAGTAATACCATTGTCATACATTTGCATTTGCATTCCCTAAGTCTCTTCATCAAGCTTAGGTCATTATCATATCATATTAGGGTCACTTGCATAGTAATTTTCCCTTAGCATATAGTGTCAAAACTAGGCTTTGTCATACTTGAGTAATCCAAATCTTTGATAAACCCTAAGTCATTGTTAAGAAGTCTAGACCTTATTAAACCTTTGTCTTTTTGTCATCACTGTCATTTGGTCAAACCTAGCTTAGTATCCAAGCATATAGGGGAGACATTGTCATTTTCTCCTTTTATCACTTGGTCCTTTTGTCCTTTGAGGTCTAGACATCATTTCAATTTCCTAAGGGTCTCTTTTTAGATTTGTATTCCAAAAAGTTTGTCAAAATCTTGAAAAACAACAAAAACATTAAGTTGCATTGTCATCCTTTTAGGTTGCATTTGTTAATCCCATTAGTTGAATTGCATGGTGACATGTCTATTGAAACAAGGTTCCAAGCACCAATGATGCAACAAAGTTTGATGTATCAACTGACAATGCAATCAAATTTTAATCCAAGGCAATCACAATTATATCCAACCCAACAACAAAGCAATATCGATCAAACTTTTTATGATGAAACAAGTCTCCAAATACAAAAACTAGAGGAGAAACTAGCTCAAGAAAATGAGATTTTGGAACAAAAAGTGAAAAACATTGAGAAGAATTGATCATAAATGTCCAAAATGTTTTGAAAATTTCCAGGTTGAAATCCAAAGATTGAGCCAATTGATGTAAGATCTCTTCTTGAATGATCAGACATACCAGCTCTCCTCTCACAAATTGAGATGATGAAACAATTTCAAGAAAAGAGACAACAACATTATGTGCCTTCACAATAAGAACAAGAAGATGTTTACTATCAATCAGATTTTCAACCATCACAACCAATTGTTCAACAGTTCCAACATTTCCAACCAATACAACCAATGGTCCAATTTCAACAATATGTCCAACTGTTGGTGTAAATAATTATTCATCATGGATATTATTACACTTACTTAAGTTTACTTAGGATAATGCATTTCATAGTAGTTTGGATATGAGACACTTGGGTGTTTGTGCCTCATTGGGATAGTGTGTGTAGGAGAAATTCCACCTCTTATGGTGTTGATCTTGTTATTACACTATCATATCCACTTATTGTGGAGTGATAATTCCACCTTCGGTGGGTGATCCACCTCATGTGGAATATTATATTATTTCTTCTACCTACCCACACCTATTTCCTACCTACCCTTGTTTCTCATTGAGCCACTTGTCATATTTGTGTGCTCATACATCCATATGGCCTTGCCTATATAAGCAGGCCTCTATTCATTGTATTGGTTAATCCAGTTGATCATTTTTATATTGATGAGAATACAGTTTGTTCTTGTCATTCTATTGTCTCTTTTATGCTTTTCATTGTGCCCTTGATCTTGGCAAAATCCAACATGGTATCAGAGCCATTGGGGCTTCGTTGATCAGTTTTTGGAGACATCGTGGAAGGCTTCTATTTTCGGATTTGGGGATCTTCATTTTTTGGAGGCATCTTACAGCGATTTGGACATCACCGTTGAATCCGGGAGGCCATTTCCATAAATTTTGACTATAAAGTCGACCTATTTTGGTGAGGAAATTTTTTTTCCCCAATTTGGCTATATCGTACGGATTTTCGAATTTTATACATTTTTTCAAAAAAAAAATTTTTTCATTTTTCTCAGAATATTGTTTTGAAAAATTCAAAAAATTCAAAAATATTCGGAAAAAAAAAAAAAAAAAAATCAAAAAATTGAAAAAGAAAGCAAAAAAAAGGAAAATTGGTTTGGGGGTCCGCAGACCCCCGTGGTCCTTGTTTGCAGGTTGGTGTGCAGACTCGTACGCTGCAGGTACCTTCTGTCAGCGCAGGCCGCAGACTGTCGCACCGTACCCCCCGGCCGTCCTGCGTCCTCCGAAGACCGTCCTCCGCCTGCCGGTTCCGGTTCCCGCTGTCTCCCCCGCGAGCCAGTCCCTGGTCTGCAGCAGACAGCGGCCACCTTCTCCCGGCCCGCGCCGCTCCGCCTCCCGGCAGCTTCCGCCACCTCCCGGCCTTGGCTTCTCCTTCGGTGCCCGCCTCCACCACCGGTGCCGCTCCGAGCCCGCACCCTTCCGGCAGCGCTCCGCTCCTCCTCGGCCCACCTGCAGGGGCCCACAGCCAGCCACGCGGACAGAGACAGGTGGACCACGCCTGCCACGTGGTAGGCGGCCACTGGCCCGTGGATAAACACATCCGTACGACATGCAGATCACCGTACGCACAGTCAGCAGTACGGATAGCCACATCACCCTGTACAGTCAGCATTCCGTACAGTACGGATTGCACAACCAGCAGTCCGAGTCATCCGTCCGTACGGTACGGACGCCCAGTCAGCCAGGCAGTGAAGTTTTCATGACGGTCATACGGCCGTCAAATTTAACATAGTGTTTTGCTGACATCGGCACCACATCAGCATTTTTTGAAAATTTTTAACCCCTCTCCATTGGGCTTTTCAGTTTTGCAGTCCAACTTTGGAAGGCCATATCTTGCTCATTTTTTCTCCTTTTTTGGTGCAATTTTTTTTGAAATTGGCTAAAATTTCGTGATCTTCGCAGTGGTGTGGTTATTTTCTGATTTTGATGCATAGGTTTTTTGGAATTTGTGGATTCTCTCAGCTGTACCTGTCCAATCCTCAATTCTGCAACTTCAAAGGCCTCGTTTGAGCTCATATGACCTCCTTTTCAGGTGCCATTTTTTTTGAAAGTGCTTATTTTTTCGTCTACTTTCAGAATCTATGATCATATTTCAAAGATTTTGAGTGAAAATTGTACTTTCAGATATTGGTCTTATTTGGCCTATTAGGTACTTGTAAATTGCTTGGATCTTAGTTAGATCTCTTGCATTATCAGTTTGAGTCTCTTTTGGCCTTCTTGAGGCAGTTGTAAAATTGTAAATCAGAAGTCCACTTTGCCATTTTTTGCAAGTGGCCCATTGTATACGCACTACTTATAAAGTGCCAAATCATCACATTTGGGGGGGGTTCTTTGATTGAGTGAATTTGGGAGGGGTGTCTTGTGTGATTGTGCCTCTTTTGTGCTCTTTCCATTCTTGTTACAATGAGTCCTAATAAGTTTCCACCATTAACTCCACATAATTATGCATCATGGAAAATTAAAGTATGGAGTAAACTAATGGAAAAGGGTCTCACACACTACATAGATGGAACAATAACAGCACCACCTGATCCTAAGGCTGATCCAAATGCTCACTTAGAATGGCTCACTAAGAATTGCATGGCTCTTGGAACCTTACGCAAGTATGTATCAGATGACCTCATTTTCCACATTGAGAAGTGTAAAACAATTAAAGAGGCTTGGGATATGTTTCAGAAATTGTATGGACAAGTTGATGAAATCAGAGGCTATCAGATTGATAATGAGCTCACCAACTTAGATCCCAATAATTTTGATACAATCCAAGATTATGTAACCAAAGCAAATGAGCTAAGAGCAAAGCTAAAGGATTGTGGAATAGACAAAAAGGATGCTCAATTGATATTCAACTTGTTGGACAAGCTTGCACCAGAGTATGCAGCATTTGTATCAAGCTTCCAAACTCATCGTTTGACAGTGGGGATTTCTTATGTTATGCCTTCTTTTGAAGCCTTCACAGAAATGTTGATATTGGAACAATCCAAGTTGTTGAACATGGGGCTTCTCAAGTCTTCAAAGTCCAAGGCTTTGGTGGCAAATCAAGGAAATCAAGGAAGTCAAGGCAAAAATTCCAACAAGAAGAAAAAGCAATCTAAGTCTCAACCACAACAAGAAAAGGGACAATCATCCTCTCCATCACAAGGCAATCAACAATCCTCTTCCAAGAAGGGGACAACACCTAAGAAGGATAAACCAACTTGTGCATATTGCAAAAAGTATGGTCATGATGAGCATCGATGCCACGCAAAGCAAGTTGATGAGTTAACCAATCTTCTCAAGAAAAACAACATCAACTTGCCATCCGCCTACACGAAGAAGGATTCCTCTTCTTCTTCTTCCTCACAGTCAAAAGGAAAAGGGCAAGCATTTGTGGCTAAAACAGGTTCTTCACAGCAATGGATACTTGACTCGGGTGCCTCATATCACATGGGTTCTAGAAAGGAGCAGTTTTCTACATTAGAGCCATCCAAGGTACCTCACATTTACATAGGTGATGATACACAAGTAGAGGTTGAAGGGAAAGGTTCAGTTGACATGGATGATGGAACATTTGAGAATGTTCTCTATGTTCCTAACTTGTCTACCAACCTTCTCTCTATCTACCAAATCACTCACTATGGGAATGGGAAAAAGGTTGAGTTTACACCAGATACAGTTGTGGTAAAGGAACTTGATGATGATGCCTTGGTAGCAGTGGGACAAGTCAATGACAACTCAAGGCTTTACTCATTTTCCCACTTTGTGCCACGTTCACCTTCTAGGGCCTTGCTTACTCATTCAAATTCAGAAAGTAAGCTATGGCATGATCGGTTTGGTCACCTCAACTACCGCTATCTTCAGCAGCTCAGCACTAAAGACATGGTCACAGGTCTTCCTCGAATCAGCTTTTCAGAGGGTGTATGTTCAGGTTGTTCCATGGGCAAGCATCCCGAAGAGAAATTTGATAAAGAGAAAACTTGGAGAGCTTTGGAAGTTCTTCAACTTGTTCACAGTGATGTAGCAGGTCCATTTCCAACACCTTCATTTAGTAAGGCCCGCTATGTTCTTACCTTCATTGATGACTACTCCCGCTTCACTTGGGTCTACTTTCTCATTCATAAGAGTGAAGTATTTGACAGATTTCAGGACTTCAAGGCTCGTGTGGAAAAACAATCAGGGAAAGTGATCAAGATTCTTCGAACAGATAATGGCAGGGAATATGTGAACAAGAGACTTGAGGATTTTTGTACATTTGAGGGGATTGATCTTCAGCATTCTGTTGCATACACTCCACAGCAAAATGGGGTTGCAGAACGCAAGAATCAAACTCTCAAAGAAATGGCTAGTTGTATGATTCATGCACGTTCTCTTGATCCCGCCTTTTGGGCAGAGGCTATCAGTTGTGCCACACACATCCAGAATCGGGTTCCTCACAAAGCTTTACAAGGTATTACTCCTTTTGAAGCTTGGGTTGGTAGGAAATCGATTGTGAGACATTTCAGAGTCTTTGGGTGTCCAGCATGGGCTCGCATACCTCCACAGAAACGCAAGGCATTGGAACCACAGAGTCGGCCTTGCATATTTGTTGGATATCCTGAGGGTGTTAAGGCATACAGATTGATGGATCCAGAGACACATGAGGTATTCATTGAGAGGAGTGTTCACTTTGAGGAAAGCTCTCCTAGCTTAGCCTCTCTACCTCCTCCACCTTCCTCCATTGTGGATGGTGATGTTAGTGATTCAGATGATGAGACTCCCTCAACTCCGACTCGCAAGGTTACACCTCCGCAGGGTCCATTTGTAGTTGAGGTGCCTCATTCTCCACCTCCACCTAGACCTCGTTGGGCTCGACAGACACTTGAGTCCGCGGGTTCTCTTGTTGGGGATCCTTTGGATACACGGAGAACACGATCACAACATCAGGATCATCCACATGCATTAATTGCTACCGCTTCCGATCCACAGACATTCAGGGAAGCATCAGGGGTTCCTGAGTGGGACCAAGCTATGGAGGAAGAGTATAGTTCCTTGATGAGGAACAACACATGGGATCTAGTTCATCTCCCTAAGGGGAGAAAGATGGTTCGATGTAAGTGGATCTATCGGACCAAGTTTGCAGCGGATGGTAGTGTGGATAAGTATAAGGCTCGGCTTGTTGCCAAAGGTTTCTCGCAGGTTGCAGGTGTTGACTATACTGAGACCTTTGCACCCGTAGCTAAAATGAACTCCATTCATT
Organism: Cryptomeria japonica; assembly: GCF_030272615.1. NCBI lineage: Eukaryota > Viridiplantae > Streptophyta > Pinopsida > Cupressales > Cupressaceae > Cryptomeria > Cryptomeria japonica. Next base: position 603,113,973 of record NC_081411.1, on the reverse strand, counting down.
TGACACTTGCTATTGCTGCAGCTCATGGTTGGGTTGTACATCAGATGGATGTGAAGAGTGCCTTTCTTCATGGTGATCTTGATGAGGAGATTTATATGGAGCAGCCACAGGGTTTCATCCAAGATACTTCTTTGGTTTGCAGATTGAGGAAATCTATCTATGGCCTTAAGCAGGCCCCCAGGGCTTGGTATGCCAAGATGGATTCCTTTCTTCTCTCCGCAGGTTTCACCAGGTGTCATTCCGATCCGAATGTCTACATTTTGAGACAGGATGACTCTCACTTGATACTTGTGCTCTATGTTGATGACTTGATCATTACAGGGAGTACTTCATCCATCATTAGCAGGGTCAAATCTGCTTTGCATGACAAATTTTCTATGACTGACTTGGGTCTTTTGCACTACTTTCTCGGGATAGAGATTTCACAGTCATCTTCCGGGATTACTCTATTGCAGCCCAAGTATGCTCTTGATCTACTTGCACACTTTCATATGGCTGATTGTAAGCCTGCCCCGACTCCCTTTCTTTCAGGAGTCAAGCTTGAGGCTCAGTGTTCTTCTCCACTCGTTGATGCCACTTTGTATCGTCAGCTTGTGGGTAGTCTCATCTACTTGACTCATACACGCCCTGATATTTCATTTGCAGTTGGCATGGTTTCCCGCTTCATGCAGGAACCACATGAGCTTCATTGGAAAGCCGCCAAACGCATTCTACATTACATCCAGGGTACACATCACTATGGGATTCACTATGCAGCCGGTATAGGACTTCGCTTGGTTGGTTACACAGACTCCGATTGGGCTGGCGATCTAGTTGATCGTAAGTCTACTTCTGGTTACAGTTTTCACCTTGGTTCGGGCCCCATTTGTTGGTAGAGCAAGAAGCAACATGCTATTGCTCTCTCTTCGACTGAGGCTGAGTATCGAGGCGCTGTTAACGCAGCGACTGAGACCATTTGGCTCCAGCAGATTCTCACAGAGTTTGGATTCCCTACTCCACGGCCGACAGTCCTATATTGTGACAATCAGAGTGCCATTGCCATCTCGAAGAACCCGGTCCAGCACCAGCGGACCAAACACATCGAGATTCATATGCACTATATCCGAGAGCTCATCCAGGAGCAGGTCATTGATTTGCAGTATTGTTCTACAGCAGAGCAGGTTGCTGACATATTCACCAAACCTTTCACCGAGAGTAAGTTCCAGCAGTTGCGAGCTCTCTTGGGGGTGCGGGATGTGTCATTAGGGGGGGTCAGCTGACTTCTCCTTCCTATCTTATGGGGGGGACTTTTTCCTCTTTGAGGTTTTGTCCTTCTTCCTTGAGATTCTTTTGTACATTCATCTCTCTTTTGGGGGGGAGTTTTTTTCCCACTGGGTTTTCTCCCTTTCTCCGTTTGTGAGAGATTGCATTGCATTGTTTTGCTTGCATTTGCATGTTGTACATGGGTACCTATCATGGCCTCGTAGCCGGGACCCATCTTGCTTAGTTGCATTGTAGACTTAAGTTGCACTTAAGGGGGGGTGTTGGTGTAAATAATTATTCATCATGGATATTATTACACTTACTTAAGTTTACTTAGGATAATGCATTTCATAGTAGTTTGGATATGAGACACTTGGGTGTTTGTGCCTCATTGGGATAGTGTGTGTAGGAGAAATTCCACCTCTTATGGTGTTGATCTTGTTATTACACTATCATATCCACTTATTGTGGAGTGATAATTCCACCTTCGGTGGGTGATCCACCTCATGTGGAATATTATATTATTTCTCCTACCTACCCACACCTATTTCCTACCTACCCTTGTTTCTCATTGAGCCACTTGTCATATTTGTGTGCTCATACATCCATATGGCCTTGCCTATATAAGCAGGCCTCTATTCATTGTATTGGTTAATCCAGTTGATCATTTTTATATTGATGAGAATACAGTTTGTTCTTGTCATTCTATTGTCTCTTTTATGCTTTTCATTGTGCCCTTGATCTTGGCAAAATCCAACACCAACCAACTATACAATGTCCAAAATTAGTTCAACCAATGGTGGAATATCAACAAGTTCAATCAACATATCAATGTCAACAACTACAACCAAACATTCAAAAACAAAGGTTGCAGCACACACCAACCCAAGTTTCAAACATGTCAGAACAATTGAACCAAGTCCAATATCAAAACATGACATCAAACCAAAAACAAGTTCAAATTCCAGATACAACTATGTCAAAACCTTGAAAGAAAGGTGGCTTTATTGCAAGGCTCTTAAGGAACCTACCAAGTGAGTTCTTTGAAGAAGATCAAGATAATACACTTATGTCTAGCAATGCCTCATCTCCCCATAAACAAATTGAATCTCCAGTGGCATCTATCCCTACACCTCTAGAAGTTTCACAAGAACCTTCCATATTGTCCTTATCAAATAATACACCCAAGGATGCAATTAGCCAAGGGCTATCCATAATTGATTGCCAAGATAATCCAATTCATGATGCACATCCTTGTCATGTTTTAGAAATACAAGACCCAATGCCACCATGCACTTTATTGCCATTACCTGTTTTAGAGGACCCCATTCGAAGTCCCTCTTCCTCATGTTCAAGCATTTATTCCTTGCCAGAATCCATCACAAATGTTCAAAGTGCATTTCCTTCATGCCAAAACATTGATCCCTTGTCAGAATCCTCTATGCATATTCAAAGTCCAACCCCATGTTAAGAGGATAATTTAGAGCATGAAGAAACATGTCTTGAAATAGATCAAGATCAAGATCCTGAAACCTTATCATCCCATCCAATTGTTGACCAGGACCCCATCTTCCTAGACACTCATGATGATTCCCCTATTCTTGTCCATCCTATCCAAAGCCCTATTGACACTCCATTCCCCAAGCAAGACCAAGATATCCCAGTCCATCCAATCCCAAATGATCCCCTTCCATTTCATGAAAAAAATGTCCTTTCAAATCCCATTGGCATTTCACTTCCTAAGAAAGATCAAGATATCCCTTCCATCCTTTCCGATGATCCCATTAAAAGTCAAGAGCTAAGCACCTTTGAAGGGGATTCCAATGATCTTCCTCCTTGTCAAGATAAAATTATTCCTTTAAATCCTCCACAAGATCCTTTTGTTCCACCATCTCCTTGTCCTAATCCCGCATATCCACTCCAAGATCGCATTTCTTTTGATGATCCCATTATTTCTCCCATTCCATCTCTTGAAGAGCCTATCATTGAACCATGTCCACTACAAAATCCTAGTCCCCCTCATGATCCTAATCTCCCTCATGATTCTAATGTGTCAGTGCAAGATGTTCATGAACCCTCGACATGCATAATGGGTTCTTCCACTTTGGTGCAATCCAATCCACTTCAAGATCTCATTATTTCTCTCATATCATATCCGCCTCATAATGGACTCGCATCTTCTTCCCAAAGAAAAGAGTATCCTACAAGTCAAAATATTCATAAAGGCAAAGGAGTAGATCTCCATAAGCAAGCATCCTTCCATATCAAAGAAGATCTTAAGGGTCATGTCTACACAACTCACTCTCAAGATGTTGGTATCCCTCCATCAAAATCCAAACATATCCCTTCCCCATCATACTTTCCATCCATCTTAGGTCCTTATATTCCTTCATCCTCTATGCAAGGTCAGCAAAGGCACACATCCTTGAGTAAATTTCATCAATCCAAAAGAAGTCCATTTCATTCATATCCATCCATGCATTCCTTTCCCCCTCCAAGCAATTTGGATGCCAAGCATAAAACTCATAAGTCTAAAAATCCACATGTATTCAACGATCAACATGTCCAATATAATCGACATGTCAAAACAAAGAACAATATGATCTATAAAGAAAAAGAAATATCCAAAAGGCCACAAAGGCCCACTGAGCAAAATCAAAAACAAAAGTCAAAATATATATGGGTTCCTAAATCCCTTGTGCAAGCAATGCACTCCAAGGAACCACAAAAGCATGAAAAATCAAAAACCATGTGGATCCCTAAGCAGCTTCTTGAAGCACAAAAAGAAAAATCCAACTTGGCATCCAAAATTGCTATTCCTCCATCCAAATCTTCCAAGTCTATTTCTCCATCACCTTCTTCATCTGTTTTGGGCCCTTATGTCCCAAAATCCATAGTCGTTCCTTCGTCAAAATCTCAATATCCAAAATACATTTGTCCTCCATTAGTCCATCACCCCTCAAGGTGTGTGCCAATGTTGATCTTGCCTTCATTTCTGTCCACTGAAGCCCAATTCTTCCAATACCCTATCCATTATCCAATGCATATTTTCCATCCTTCGATCCCTTTGATCCAATCCTTTGCATAAATCCTCGCCTTAGTTTCATCTTATTTTCCATGTCCTTATCCTACCAACGTCTTTGAGCATACTTTTAAAGGTCATGGTCCATTTTTTTCAAGGCTACTATCCAAAAAAAAAGACGCTTGAGTCCTTCCATCCCCTATCATGTGTCCATCTTCTATTGAAAAAGTCAAAATACAAAAAAAAAAGGACAAAAGAAAAAAAGTAAAGCAAAAATAATTCGTCCATTGGTGAAAACCTGGCAAACAGGCACCTTGGGCAAGTACCGTGATGAAAACTTGGCAAACATGCGTCATGCGTAATCTATGAACTTCTTGCACACCACACTTGGGGGCAGGTTTCCTCCTTCATATCCTATTGCCCTTCATTATCCTATCATACCATGTCATACTCCTTCATGTCCTATTACCCTCCATTATCCTATTGTCCCTCATGTCCATTTCCTCTTTCCACCTTTGATCTTGACAAGGCTGAGGATCATCATGAGCATCATGCATCTTGTTTGTAGCTTTTAGTCTATCATAGCTTTTAGTCATTTATCCATTTTCTTATTACAACTTTTCATCCATATTCCCTAGCTTATTGCAACTTTCTGCCACTATCCCTTAGCCAATCCCGACCTTTAGTCCATGTCCCTTATCCATTCTTGGTCTTGCTTATCCTATCCATATCAAATCACTATACATACACACTCTTTTTCATTCCTTGATCTTGATCTGACATAAGGACGCAAAATTTAAACATAGTTTCAAAACCTCTTGACATATCCCTCATGACATGTTACTGCTTTACATTGTCATATCTAGTCTCTTGTCCCATCATGCAATAGCCCTTGAAAATTGCATCCGTATTGTCTCCATAATAAAAGGCCTTTGTCTTCCCTCTATCCACCATCATTTCAAAAAGCCTATTTATTCACTTGTCATATTCCTTGCCTTGCTAGACACTAGGGGCAAAATCATAAAAATTGAAAAATGTCTTGAAAAAAATCTTAAAAATTGAAAAATGTCCTGAAAAAAATCTTAAAACTTGAAAAATGTCCTGAAAAAAATCTTAAAAATTGAAAAATGTCCTGAAAAAAATCTTAAAAATTGAAAAATGTCCTGAAACAATCCATAAAAATTGAAAAATGTCTTGAAATAATCCAAAAAAATTGAAAAATGTCTTGAAAAAAATCTTAAAAATTGAAAAATGTCTTGAAACAATCCATAAAAATTGAAAAATGTCCTGAAATAATCCAAAAAAATTGAAAAATGTCCTGAAAAAAATCATAAAAATTGAAAAATGTCTTGAAAAAATCATAAAAATTGAAAAATGTCCTGAAAAAAATCATAAAAATTGAAAAATGTCCTAAAAAAATAATAAAAATTGAAAAATGTCCTGAAAAAAATCATAAAAATTGAAAAATGTCCTGAAAAAATCATAAAAAAATCAAAAAATGTCCTGAAATAATACCTAAAAAGTCAAATAAAGTCCTGAAAAAATGAACAAAAACATTATAAAAATAAAAAAACAAGCATTTTGCAATAAATGATCCCTTTGTGCATAGACAGATCGTTGAGCATACATCCAACGACTCGCAATCAAACACATTGTGCTTTAATGAAATCATGCATAAACAGATGAGCTTTTTCAATCAAACCAGACATTCAAACTGATCAAATTTGTCATAATAATCAACTTCAAAATCATTTGTCCTTGTCACTACTATCATGGGTCTTATACAGGGTGTGGTATACTCGAAACCAGACTGTGTCCTGTCTTAGATGGGGTGCCACATGTCCTAAAACCAGACAGCATGATCATCCTATCCACATTTTCAACTTTTGACAATGAAGATCAAGATGTTTGTTTGACTTGTTGGAATTTGTGCATCTTATCTTTTTACTGATTTATCTTTGGCTTTGATCATGTTCCTATGTTGCTTGATGATGTCACTGAGTGATTTAGAGTGACCGGGATGGTTCATGGTCCCTTTCTTTTTTGTTGTGATTGTTGTTTGTGTGCGATGTGTCTATCTTTTGCAAAAAAGGGTTGCATTCCAGCTCTGGCCTTCAATGCCATGATGCTCTGCATCCGTTTTGCTACATTAAAAAAAGGTTCTCACCTACTTATGTGCATTAGTGAAAGCAAGTTTTCTTCATCTCTAACTATCCTCTATCTAATTTCTGCTTACTAACATGTCTTGGCAGTCTGTTTGCTCCTATCATTTTCTATCATTCTTATCGATCAATTGGCCTCTTTTCTGGATGTTTCCAGCCAATTCCTCGAGGGGGCATGCATATGTCATTGTTAGCGTCTAGGGCATTTTCATTATTGTTCTTTGAAACAACACTTAGAATCGCATTGTCTCAAAGAGGGGCAAAATGTAGACGTCTAAAAATGGTCAAGGCTTGCGGAGTCATACTTTAACATTTGCGCATTGCATTATTTTAGGGTTTTTGCATCGCATTAACATTTCTTCTATGTTGCGCACTTGGTCTTTATCATTTGCGAGCATCGAGTCCTTCTGCATTCATCATTTTTCTCGCTTTCAAATTAGGTCTTGTTGATAGCAATCTTCAGTCATGATTTTGGTCGATCTTGTCAATCTCTTATCTCCTAGGGTCAATCTCGTCAATTTTGTGATCGATGTGTCATCGATCGTTGTCCTTTTCAATCGTGTCAATTTGGATCAATTATTGTTCCTCGGCAATTGGCGCTTTTCAATTTGATCTCCTTGTCAATTTGGATCAATTAGTCATTGTTCCTCATCAATTGGTGCATTTATCAACATTGGTCCTTTGTTAGTCAGAATCATGATCGAATTGGCATCAATTATCTTTTGTCAAGACCTAATTGTCATTCTTGCATTTTCTAATTCATCTTCTAGGTTAAATAATTTATTTATTTATCCTAAGTCTTCTTGTCATAATTAAATGTTTATTTAATTGGCTAACTAATTCCTCCCTTTTTGTGAATTAATTAATAAATGAAAAATTGTTCATTAATTCACTTAATTCCTAATTTCCTAATTTTCATCAATTTCTAATTCCTAATTTCCTAATTTCTAATTCATCTATTTTTCAATTCTCTCCTATTTTTCTCCTAATTTCATGGGAATGACATTTCAAGTCGTCATAATTTGTCATAATCGACAATCAATCAATTTTGACATAGAAATTTGTCATAATTTTGTCATATTTGTCAATCAATCAATCTTGCATAGAAAGTGCAAAATTGTCATAATTTGTCATAATTGACATTCTTGATTTGCAATTTCCATTCGAATCTCCTCATGCTAATTTGATATTCTCTCCAATTTGTCTATAAATTGGATGAATTTCTTCAATCAAGATCCCTGATCCCTGGTCGAATCAATCACACTTCGAGTATTCTTGCACTATCATCTTGTCTACTTGCTTTCACATCATGCTTATGCACTAGTAGGTGAGATCCACAAACAAAGCTATTTGAAGGAGAAAGAAGGACAATGGAGCCACATGAAGGAGACATTTAGATCTACATTTGGTTTGCTTAGTTTTCAATCTTGAATGTTTTGCTTTCATGTCTTTATTGAGTGTGTTTAGGATTGATCATTGCATTTGAGCTTTTGTGATTGAGCTAGATTAGTATTGATTTGCTTGTGATGATTTCTGAATTCCTAGCTGCACATCCTTCAATTTTTTTGATGTGCTACTAGATATTTCAATGACCTTCCACTTCCCTCTTGAGCTTGACCCTTACATCTCTGCAAATTCTTTTTCTCTATGCTCAGCAACTCAAAATATTTCTCAATGAACACCTGATAACTTTTGCAATAACTTTGTGCAAAATGTTGTTGTGCAACACTAGCTATATATCCCCAAGGAGTTTAATCTTGTGCTTAATTACTAAAATCTTGATGGACCTACTTCGTGTGGCATCAGACCTACCCAATGGATGCATTTAATGGAAGCCATTTTGTCAGTTTTTCGCATCAAGACCTTCAATGACTAATCAACGAGTCTTTTCCTGATGATTCAATTGTTTGGTGTCATTTGTTATGACTTTACTGCTTCTTACCTTCTGATCGGCACAATCTATCCTAATCGACTTATCATGTCTTGGGATAGCATTTTTTTTCTTATCCCGATGGTTAATTTTATCCCAATGGATACTCCTTTAGTTTTGGCTTTGCTTTTTGTTTTCAAGATCCATCAGTATAACTCTCTCTGATGCACCTGCCTTCGGTTTTCTTTTACTTAACCCATCGGGTATCGACATAGTTCATTGTATGTCCCTCCAATGCCTGATGACCTCAACATATCAATCTGCATTCTAACTAAGCTCCCTACATTATCGACATAACTCACCCCAAAGAACTCCTTGCATCTCACCATATGCCCTAACAATCCTATCGGGATTCAACATATCATAAAAGTTCTTCTCTCGATGTCCCAATGAGTCTTCACTCAATGTTATTTTATTGGTATAATTCACATTGATATCCCCATAGGCACTTTTATCTTCATCGGGGGTCAAAATAGCCTTTTTTTATTCCTCTCAAAGTCCCGATGTTACTCCAATGCACTTTTATGCTTTATACCTTTGAGTTTGTTTTATCGGTATAGGTAATACTGATGGTTCCGCCTTTCGATTCTCCATGTCATCAGGGATCGGCCTAGCTATTTTTGCACTATTCCAATATGGTCATTTTCTCCAATGGGACTGCCTTCAGTTCCCTTCAGTTATCGGGTATCAGGATAGAGTTGTTTCATTATTTTTGATAAGCCGATACATGCCGATACAAAATACCCATCTTCTGCCCCATCAAAACAAGCTATCTCGATGGTATGATTTTCCAAGAGTGCACACCATGCTGAATATTATTTAAGTGCTCCAATGAATCTGCCTTCTGATTTATTAGTATATGTCATGCTGATAATCCTTCTTCTGCTTGCTTGTATTGTTTCATCGAGACTACTTATGTCGATAATTAAAATTTTGAAATTTTGAACAAATGAGTCATCCACTATGAATAAAAATGATCCCAGCTATCCCACAGGGTCTGATATATATTAGAAAACAATCTTAGATTATACCATAATGATTGCTCCACTAATAAATCCTTCCATACTAGATTCCTTGTGTAGTCTACACTTAGTGCATGCCTTTAGTGTGCCCAAGTGATACTTTGATATTCCTAAAATAACTGATCCTTAGAGAACTTTACTCATGCTAATAAGGTTTCTGCACATGCAAACCAGTAGTAAATGCTCATATGATAAGAAAAAGGCCTCCATATAGCACAAAATGTTTTGTAAAAATATGTGCTAACAGTGGCTCTTTCTGGGGATGTATGTTCTCTTTAAGGACACAGCAAGATCCTATTTATCTCTGGAAAGCAAACCAAAAATGAAAAATTGAAAACAGAAAGCAAAAAGAAATTTAAACTATTATGATACAAAAATACTCCTTGCTCATCAAGAGAAGAAATGCTTAAGATACTGAGCATGAACTGGGAACTCCTGCACCTGACCATCATTATCCTGCAAGTAATAAGATTTTTCTCCACTTTTTTTTGAAATGATGAAAGGTCCTAGCCAAAGAGCATCGAACTTGCCATGCTTCCCTTTATCATGATCCTGGGCATTCCATTTTAACACCCATTCCCCTTCTTCAAAATGACCTATCACATGCTTTCCTATCATGTAAAGCCTTTACCATTTGTTGTCTTTGCAAGTTTCTTTCCTAAGCTTCTCTTCTACATTAATCCAACTCAGCCAATGCCATCAATATGTCTCCCATAAAGTTTATTTCTTCTAAAAATTCCTCCACAACAAATTTATACACTGGGAGCAGATTATTCAAGGGTAATCGTGCTTCTTTACCATATACAAGCTCATATGGAGCAAATCCTATGGACTTCTTAATTGTCACTCTATTGGCCCATACTGCTAATGTCAATTTTGAATCCCAGCCTCTTTTATTATTACCCAACATCCTTTTGATAATTTTCAACAAGTTTTTATTCCTGGATTCTGCTTGTCTATTTCCCTGTGGATGATAAGGTGATGAATATGAAAAAGTGATACCATATTTTTCACAGAAATAAAAAAACTCATTTGATCTGAAACACATCCCATTATCTACCACAATATTCTGAGGTACCCCAAATCTAGTCAAAATGTTTTCCAAAAGAAACTTTATCACAACTTTGCTGGTAGCTTGTCTTGTGGAAATGGCCTTAACCCACTTAGTAAAATAATCACTAGCCACTAAAATCTATTTATGCTGACCACTAGATTTGTTTTCTATCTCTCCTATGAAGTCAATACTCCTCATCTGGAATGGCTCCTCTGTATGCATAGGTCTGAGAGGAATGGCTCCATTATATTTGAGCTACCCTGAAAACTTTTGGCAAGCCTCACATTTTTTGATATAAGTATGACAATCCTTAAAACCTTGAGGCCAATAATAACCGGCATTAAGAATTTTATGAGCAGTGGTTTTAGCTGAGAAGTGGCCTCCACATACACCTTCATGTAAATATTTTAAAACAACAGAAGCTTGACACTAGAATCTAGACATAATAAAAGAACACCATCTCTATTTTTCTAGTATAGGTCTCCATTAAGTAATACATACCTAGATGTTTGAAGCTTTAAAGTTCTCTTCTGACTATCATTCAAGTTATCTCAACATTTCATGTATTTCAAGTAATATACAATATTTGTATACCAAGGACACCTCTCAATGCTAATTTGTACATCTTCCAGCTCTACCTAATTTACTTGTGTTGCTTCAAGATTGGATTCTACCATCAATCTTGCCAGACCCTGACCTCTTACCATCTTTGTGATTTATAGATTGATATTGAATTCTTGGATTTGGTTTATCCATCTGCATTTCCTTCAAGTAGTTTTCAATTGTCTAAAGATATCTTTAACAACAACATTTGGTATATAGGCAATAATGGTGGCACCAACTAGATAGGGTCTAAAAGATTTCACTGCTTTCACAAGAGAATAAGCTTGTTTTTCATTTAAGTCATAATTCAATTCAGATGCTTGCAATGTTTTGGTAAAACACACCACTGGTTGTTCACGACCTTCATCATTCTTTTGTAACATGACAACAACAATAGTATGGAATGAGGCAAATGAAAACACTTGAAAGGTCTAGAGAAATTGGGTGATTTTAAAATAGGGGCTTCCTTGATGGCTCTTTTGATATTTACAAATGATCCAAGAGCTTCATTTGTACATTTTATTTCAGCACCCTTTTTCAACATTTTGGCAATAGGCTTTATGATTTCAAAGAAATTTGAAACAAACCTTCTTACAAAGTTGATTTGACCGAAAAAAGATTAGATTGCTTTAATAGTTTTGGGGATTTGAATTTTATCAATAGCAGTAATACTTTCTAGATCAATTATCACTCCATCTTTTGAGACAATATGACCTAACAATTTTCCTTTAGTAACCCCAAAATGACATTTTTAAGGATTCAAAGATATGCCATATTCTAGTGCTCTAATAAAAATCTTTTCTAGATCATCCCAATGATTTTCTGCCTTTTTAGAATAAGCAGTCATATAATCCTGGTATACTACCAAGATATAATCAATCATACCCTCAAAGGTGATGTCCATAGCCCTTTGGAATGTAGCTCCTGCATTTGTCAATCCAAAAGGCATCCTAGCATAGACATAGGTACCCCAGGGTGTAGTGAAAGCAGTTTTGAACTTTTCTGCTTCCCTAATTTTGACTTGATTATAGCCTGAGAAGCCATCCATCATAGATAAACTTTCATTCCCTGTGACTTTCTAGAATAGAGCTTCCATGTTAGGCAAAGCATAGTTATCTTTCAAAGATGAAACATTTAGATTTTTTAAATCTACACATAGCCTAATACCACCATTTTTCTTTCTTACTGGTACTAAATTCGATACCCATGTTGAGTTCCTTATAGGCTCAATAATCCTTGCATTTCTCATTTTCATTAACTCCTCCATCTTAGGAGCCAAGGTAGGGTTTATAGGCCTTTTCTTTTGTCCGAAAGGTTTTGAATCATGCTTCAAAGGTATCTCATGCTGGAACAAATCTTCCCTGTATGCTTTAAGGTCATCATATGACCAAACGAAAAACATGCCCATACTTCCTTAGCAAATTAAGCAATTATGTTCTGATTTTTGGTGTGAGCTTCTTTCCAATATATACTTCTCTTGGGTTGCTTTCACTTCCCAAGTTTACCTTTTCAACATCCTCCTGAATTAGGTCTGAAATTCACTACATCTTTATCATCAAACATTCTTTCAAGCTCTATCAATCCTTTTGGAATCTTATTTGTTTTTAGCTGCAATACTTGTTGCCCAAGTATAGTTGCTTTTCCATCCTTTTCCTCCACAAGTCCATTCCAATCGATCCGTTGGTGCTCATACCAATCTTCACAAAATAAGAATTTTAGCAAATCCCTGTTGTCATCAAAGACTTGCCAACTTTTTACATTGTCAGGCACTGACAGTCTGGTCTTGATTTCCACTTGGGTAATATCATCCAAAGGGATGTCATTATGCTTGATAGACAAGTTAGCCATGACGTCTACCCAAATATTATTTGATCTTTCAGTCCAATTGATAGAGAAAGTGTCAAATAGTTCAATGCAATCCCAAACTTCATTCTTGTAGTTTCTTAATTTTTCATTTTTTGTAGCAAACTTGCCTCTAACTTGTGAAACGGCTAATTCTGAATCACCATAAACTATTAGGAACTTAATACCATGTTTATTTGCTAGTTTAAGTCCTAATAGGGGGGGCTCATATTTAGCAACATTATTAGTACATTCAAAAGTTTACAAGAAAGAGTATTTAAATTGTTTTCCATTAGGTGAAATAAATACAACTCCTACTCCATTTCCTTCCTTACTGCAGGCACCATCAAAGTATAATTTCCAAATTAAATTTTCATTTTGTTTAACTATTTGTGTAACTTTATTGATTTCTAAAGGTTTAGAAATACTTACCTAAAAGTTGTCCATATCAGAATGGAAAAAACAAGTTACTTCATCAAGATCAACCTCTTCTATGAGGTATGGAGATCTTGGCTCTCTATTTATCCTCACCGTTGTCCCTTCTACTAGAATAGTAGCATAGGATAGATCAAGCTAAATGTGACCACCCACCAAATTTGGCCATTTCCTAGACAACAACATTCTGTAGTTTGCAGGAACTTGTACCACTATGATATATGTCTTAGATGTGGCATCCGGGCAAGTTGGAAACCTAAACTCTATGTCTTTCATAATACCCACCACAGGTACAGACCTTTTGTCTATGGAATAACACTTACCATAAGGTGTGTCAACACGCATCCTGATCTCTCTTATGAAATCTTCAGGCATGATGTTCATTATTGCCCCTGAATCTATCATATAGTTCTTGACCATTTTATTGTTAATTATCAATATCAAATAGAATGGATCAACTTGTGTGAGGTTTTTTGTGATAGACGTGCCTAAGTAAATCATTGGAGGATCCTCTTTCAACTTAGAAGCATCTTTACTTATATCACCAACATTTGATATAATTTTCAAGGTCTCATACCTATATTCTAAAAATTTCATCACTTCAAGAAAGGACATATAAATTTTTACCTGAGACAACGCTTAAGACATAAAAGTTCCACAGTTTGAAGAAGGCTTACTGATTTTTTTTTCTCCACTGGCTTGACCAATTTTGGCATTTAAATTTGTTTAGTTTTTTATGGTTTTGTCCCTTTCTTGGTACCTACATCCTTGCCCTTGGCTGCGTTATTATTGGTTCCACCAGATTTTGTGACCTTGGCAAAAATACCTGTTGGCTTTCCGTGCTCATTATTGACATACCTATTCCTCAGTTGGTAATTACTTTTCACTTGTTCCACAACTGCAATAGTGAAAGATTTCTTATCCTCTTCAGTCAAATTTCTCAAAGAAGGCACTACTTCCTCCTAAAACAATTTTCTCAAAGAAGGGATATCTTCATCATCATCAGAAAAAACCTACTATATACTATATTGCAAAATCTCTCTTTTTTGATGCACATTAGAATATTCCTCTCCTTCAAATAAATCCTCATTCCTTCCCCGATATGGATCAGATGAAAGGACATTCACAGTTGATTCATAATCCTCATTTTTATCTTCCTCTTCTATCAAGCCCATGGCAATCATGCACTGTTCTGCAACATGAGGCAAATTACATACATCACACCATGGATACTCATCTACAAAATTTGTGGCTTTCTTTAATGGATCAGGAGTCTCTTTGTTTGTATTAGGTTTTACTAGTTTTCCATCTTTCTAATTTATGTTATATGGCATGCCATGCAACCTTGACCTATTTTAATTTATTTTCTTATTGTTCCTATATGGTGGCCTTTACTTAGGATTTTGCTTACCCTTTAGGTCTTTAAGCATGTCCATGATCTGAGTAAGATCATCTTTCTTGGGAATCTTGGAGTTTGACAACTTTGGATCATCTCTCTTAGCAACCTTCCCAGCCACCTTCCTATTATTTTCAATAGTAGCAACTGTCATGAATGCTTGTTGTAAAGTGTCAGGTCTATGAGATAGAATCTCATAATGAGTTTTGATGTCAAAATAACTCAAATAAAAGTTAATAAAAAATAAATCAACAGGTCTGACATTTCTGGGTATTCTATTTAATACTTTATTAAATCTTTTATTAAATTCAGCAATTGATTCATTTTGATTCTTCCTTATACTTGTTAATTCATAGGATGCAAATGAAGGATCATTGTGATCTCCAAATTCTTGCAAGAATAGCATTACAAATTCATTCCAGCTACAGATAAATCCTCATTCCTTCCCTGATATAGATTAGATGAAAGGACATCCAAAGTTGGTTCATAATCCTCATTTTTATCTTCCTCTTCTATCAAGCCCTGGACAATCATGCATTGTTCTGCAACATGAGGCAGATTACATACATCACACCATGGATACTCATCTACAAAATTTGTGGCTTTCTTTAATGGATCAGGAGTCTCTTTGTTTGTATTAGGTTTTACTAGTTTTCCATCTTTCCAATTTGTGTTATATGGCATGCCATGCAACCTCGACCTATTGTAATTTATATGCTTATTATTCCTGTATGGTGGCCTTTCATTAGGATTTTGCTTACCCTTTAGGTATTTAAGCATGTCCATGATCTGAGTAATATCATCTTTCTTGGGAATCTTGGAGTTGTACAACTTTGGATCATCTCTCTTAGCAACCTTCCTAGCCACCTTCCTATTATTTTCAATAGTAGCAACTGTCATGAATGCTTGTTGTAAAGTGTCAAGTCTATGAGATAAAATCTCATAATGAGTTTTGATGTCAAAAGCCCTCAAATAAAAGTTAATAAAAAATGAATCAACAGGTCTGACATCTCTACGTATTTTATTTAATACTTTATTAAATCTTTTATTAAATTCAGCAACTGATTCATTTTGATTCTTCCTTATACTTGTTAATTCATGGGATGCAAATGAAAGATCATTGTGATCTCCAAATTCTTACAAGAATAGAATTACAAATTCATTCCAGCTACAAATTCATTCCAGCTATAGATAAATCCTCATTCCTTCCCCAATATGGATCAGATGAAAGGACATTCATAGTTGGTTCATAATCCTCATTTTTATCTTCCTCTTCTATCAAGCCCTAGGCAATCATGCACTGTTTTGCAACATGAGGCAGATTACATACATCACACCATGGATACTCATCTACAAAATTTGTGGCTTTCTTTAATGGATCAAGAGCCTCTTTGTTTTTATTAGGTTTTACTAGTTTTCCATCTTTCCAATTTGTATTATATGGCATGCCATGCAACCTCGACCTATTGTAATTTATTTGCTTATTGTTCCTGTATGGTGGCCTTTCATTAGGATTTTGCTTACCCTTTAGGTCTTTAAGCATGTCCATGATCTAAGTAAGATCATCTTTCTTGGGAATCTTGGAGTTGTACAACTTTGGATCATCTCTCTTAGCAACCTTCCCAGCCACCTTCCTATTATTTTCAATAGTAGCAACTGTCATGAATGCTTGTTGTAAAGTGTCAGGTCTATGAGAAAAAATCTCATAATGAGTTTTGATGTCAAAAGCACTCAAATAAAAGTTACTAAAAAATGAATCAATAGGTCTAACATCTCTAGGTATTCTATTTAATACTTTATTAAATCTTTTATTAAATTCAACAACTGATTCATTTTGATTCTTCCTTATACTTGTTAATTCATGGGATGCAAATGAAGGATCATTGTGATCTCCAAATTCTTACAAGAATAGCATTGCAAATTCATTCTAGCTACAAATACATCTATCAGGAAGGCTTCTATACCATTCTCCTACATCCTCTATCAAAGATTGAACAAACAATTTCATGAATACATCTTCATGAGGAATCTCAAATTCTTTGATGATATTTTTTATATTGACTACATGTTTTTGATTAAATAAAATCAGGTTTTAAGGGACCCGAAACCCAGATACATAAGAAAGATATTCAATATAGCAACAAAATACTACAGTAGCAAAACACCAGCAAAAAGACTAGCAACAAAGGAAAGGATAGCAAAAGGCCAGCAAGAAATTGGCCCCAAGCCTAGCAAAAAACAAAATTTAGAAATTCTTCATGGTTTCTTCTGCATCCTATACCAAAAGCATAATTTTTTTTGCCGCTTCCCTCAAATCAGTATTTTCCTGAGTAGTCTGGCTATCTTTCATCTTCATTTCCTTCTCCACCATAGTCTACCTAGTTCTGCGCCTAGAGGTCTGGTCGCTTAGGCTGGAAGTAGGAGCATCTTCAATAACCACCAGGTTCTTCTCTTGGTTTTTCTTTTCCAGGTGATTCACTAGTGCATTCATGTTCTGGGAGGAGACTTTTAGAACTTGGAGGCTATGATCCATAAGGCTTTTCAGGGCTTTCTCATTTCTAGCCATCTGGGCATTGACATTGTCCTTATCCTCTTCCACTTGTTCCTTCAGAATTTTGATGACATCCTCAAGGTGTTTCAGGTTGCCTTTAATCAAGTCTTTCTCCAGCTAGTCTTCCATTTCCATTTCTTCCTCCACTTCACTATTCTCCATTTCCTCGTGCTGCTTCCCAGAATCAGACATGTTGATCAACTTGTTGATCTTAACTTCCAACTCCCGCTATTTACCCTACATGCTGGTGATGTTTTCCACCACCCACTTATAAAAATTAAAGAATTCAAGGGTGCAATTGTGGGCGGTATCCAGAATGGTTTCCGCAAAGTCCTTTCTTTGTTCCATCTCCTCTGCATTAGGGTTTTCACCTTCTTTAGGATTCAGAGCCTCTTTCTCAATTTTTGAGCCTTCAATATTATGTTGACAATTCTTAGAATTGCCCCCTTCCTCTCCTTCCCCATACTCCTCCTCCTTATTGATCTCCTTTTTAGAAATTTCTTCATTATTTTTTCCTCCTTCTTCCTCACAAAGCACATCTGTTTCTTCCTACACAATAATCTTCCTTTTTTAATGGGTAGGGGTTTTGGTCTCCTCAGTCAAACCAGAGTCTATGCTTTTCTCAGACATCTGAGCATTGAGAATTAAAGGGTCATCCTTTGTTTCCCTAGTCTTATCCTTCATATATTCATAAATCAATAGAATGAGACCCTGGTGTGCAAGAGGGTAGGAGCTGGGTTTTTTAATGTGGTCGGCCAAGCTCTCATTAAGAGAAGAAGTAAGATAGAAGGGCAAAGAAATTTTCACCCAATGGCAGAATTGGTTCAGGATGGCGAAGTGATAGTTGTAAATTTTCGTAAACCTACCATCCACAGTTAAATATTCCATTAATGCCCTAAGAATTTTTTGCCAAAAAGGTTTTACCTATTAGGGGGTGAAGTAAGATATATTATCCTTCTTCTCCAGGTTGCTCTTCTCGTCCTCCATCTTAGGGAAGTTTTTGAAGGCCTCAACAGTGTACTTTCTATCCTTATAGAATTTGGTCCCCTCCATCTTGAGCCTCGTTACCTCTGAGATCAGGTTTTCATCAATGTGCCAGATTTCCCCAAACAGGGTAGCCCTGTTATTGCTCCAGCTTTTTATGAACCCCTGAGAAATAGAGCTTCTACTACCATGGAGCTTCTCCATATAATCCATGAACCCATGTCAGTGGAGCCTTCTCCACACCTTCCTTTTTCTCTTCCAGTGCTCACAACCAGACGGTTCATTCCTGTTAAGGCTGCCTCCCATTCTGCTTTCCAAGTCACAATCACCTCTATTACAACTCTCGGCCCGCAAGTAAAACTATGTGTTTCTAGTTTCTCCTTGAAAAGATACTTTCACAATTTTGAAATTGCCTTTCATGTTCATACGAACCTGGCTATTATTACAATTACCTCTCGCACACATGTGTTCTTGGTTATGATGCCTAGAAGCACTCATCGACTGGCAATTCATCCGCCTCCAAACTCTGTCATTGGTACTCATTCCTTAGAATTCAATCATAATATTTGCTTGCTCCATTAAGGCGATCAAAATATAATTGTTCCTTAATCTCCCACTTAATGTGATCTTCCCCTATATATTTGACCCCCTTTTCCAAATTAACCCCTTCATTAGCCAGGATATCCACTACCTTGTTACCCTCTCTAAAAGCATGGGTTAAAATAATGCTAACATAGTTACTAAGGATAGTCTTAGAAAATTTAATAATATTAGCAATATTCCAGGAGACTAAACTAATTCCTTTGAGGGCTTGTATAATATTTAAGGAATCCCCTTCAAGCCAGATTTTTTTAAATTTGAATTCCTAGGCTAACTGGAGGCTCTTAAGCATGGCCATAGCTTCAGCCACATGGTTGTTTTGGATTCCAAAAGGGGAAGCAAAAGCAACAATACACTTTCCTTGAGAATTTCTGATAACTCCACCTCCACCAGCCTTTCCAATGTTCCCTTTGGCAGCCCCATCAAAATTAACCTTTATCCAGTCATAATCAGGGAACCTCCAAACAATGTTTTCTCTCTTCTTCTTGTTATCCACTCTGTAGATCTTATCAATCAGGTTCCATTTAGTAATAATGCCTTTTTCCATATCATTCATATTTATAATAGCCCATTGCTGATTATTCTTGTGAGGGATGTTGATGTTCTCCTTTATAGCCCTGCATATTTTTTCAAAGACAACCTGAGTATTACACTTTTCTTCCCTAAATATCTTGTTATTCCTTTCTTTCCAAATGCCCCAACATATCATGGGGAGGGTCAGGGACCACAGGTTTTTAATAATTTGGCATTTGGTAGGATAATTCCATTGCCATATTATATCCTTAATGCTTTTGTTCATG
The DNA here is from genome assembly GCF_030272615.1 of Cryptomeria japonica. Classification (NCBI taxonomy): domain Eukaryota; kingdom Viridiplantae; phylum Streptophyta; class Pinopsida; order Cupressales; family Cupressaceae; genus Cryptomeria; species Cryptomeria japonica. Next base: position 603,094,330 of record NC_081411.1, on the reverse strand, counting down.
ACCCAATTAATTTTCCATTTTTCCCATATTTTACACCAGATTTCCCAAGTGAAGGAGTAATGAAAAAATAGGTGATCAACCGATTTCTCCTCCTTCTGGCAGAGCTCACATCTGTTAGGGAAATTGAAGCCCCTTTGAAATAAATTAGCAATAGTAAGGATACTCTTATGGGAAGCAAGCCAAAAAAACATGTTGACTTTAGGGATCAAGATGCTGTTCCAAACTTTACTCCAAAAGGGATTGCGGATTTGAGAAAAAGTGTTTTTTATAAGTAGAAGAAACTGTGAATTCACCTTTAGGGTCACTTTTCCAGAGGAAAACATCATCATAGTTGTTGTTAGGGGAAAAGGACAACAACTCTTTCTGAATAGAGGAAAGACTAGTATGGATGTCCTCAAGATTGGCCCATTTATTCTCCTTCCAATAGTCACAAACCATCAGCCCAAACCTCCTTTTACATTCTTCAATGACTTGATTGTTGTTTTGATCAAATAGGGCTTCATTCTTCATCCAGGGGTCTTCCCAAAACCTTATTCTATCACCTTTTCCAAGGACACATCCAGCTCCAACTTTTGCAACTTTTATGGCTTTGGTAACACTATTCCAGATGAAAGATCCAACCGGGATATCTTCATCATTGAGGATCCCTTGGATAGTCTGATTCTTAATGTATTTGTCAAACCAAATTTGGCTCCAGTCTTTCTTAATGTCAAAATCTCTACATAATTGCTTGGCAAGAAGAGCTTTATTAAAAATTTTATTAATTTTAACCCCCAACCCTCCTTTGTTCTTTAGTCTACACACCTTGTCCCATGCAATCAAAGGTATTCTCTTCTTTTCTTCAACTCCTAACCATAAGAATATCTTCTGAATTCTTTCCATAGTTTCAACAATTTTAGTCGGAATACCAAACAAACTGAGGGCATAAACAGGGAGATTTTGAAGAGTTGCTTGGAGGAGCTACATTTTCCCAGCTTGAGATAACATTGAACCTTTCCATCCTGCAAGTTTCTTATTAATTTTATCAATGATCACATTCCAGAAAGAATTTGGGGGAACCATCCCTAAAGGAAGACCCAGGTAGGTAGAAGGCAGCAAGTCCACTTTACATCCAATTATATTGGCTATTCTCTGTTGTCTTATGACTGGAGTATTGAGAAAGTACATAGCTGATTTGTCCTAGTTAACTAGTTGACCAGTTGCCAAAGCATAGGAGTTGAAAGCAATTTTGAAGGCTTCAGCCTCCTTGACTGAAGAATATCCCATGATGATAGTATCATCAACAAACTATTGATGAGTGCAAAACACATTGGCAGAAGAAGGTTGAAGACCTTTGATAATTTTTCTTTGTTTCAATTTATGAATCATTCTACTCATACTTTCAGCCAGACTGGTAAAAAGGATAGGTGATATGGGGTTTCCTTGTCTTAGCCCTCTAGAGTTTTTAAAAAAATTTGTAGGAGATCCATTAACCAAAATAGAGAACATAGAAGTAGTGATTAGTTCTCTGATTATTTTGATAACCTTACCATCAAAACCAAAAGCCCCCATGATTTTAAATCGAACATCCCATTCAACTCTATCATAAGCCTTTGCCAAATCCAACTTTATCAAGAAACCTTCTTTCTTTGCAGCACTGAGAGAGTGTATGTTCTCATGAACAAGAATGATTGAATCAAGAATCTGTCTACCAGGAACAAATCCTTTTTGCTCTTCAAATATGATGAAGGGAAGTATCACCAACATTCTAGTCGTCATCACTTTGGATATTATTTTATAGAAAGAGTTGCATAGACTAATAGGCCTAAATTTTCCCATAGAATCAACCCTAGCAACTTTGGGGATGAAGGCAATAAAAGTGGAGTTCAATTCCTTAAGGATTCTTCTAGATCCAAAAAATTCTTTTACCGCATTAACCATATCCTTCCCCACAATATTCCAAAATTCTTGAAAGAAAAACATAGAAATCCATCAGGGCCCAGAGCTTTATCCCCTTGAAAGGAGAAGACAAATTTTTTGATTTCTTCATCAGACGGGATGGCAGCAAGGGTCTTATTTTGAAAAGAGTTTATAATATTAGGAATATTGTTGACCAGATTGAGTTGATGGGCCTGATCAAGATCCTCATTACTAGAAAAGAGTTTCTTGAAGAATCTAACAACTTAATCCCTAATTTCATCCTTATCTGTTAGAGTGTTTTTCTCAACAGTTAACTTGGTGATTCTATTAGCTACCTTATGTTTTAGGGAAGTCATGTGGAAAAACTTAGTGTTTCTGTCCCCTGCCTTCAGCCATATAGCTCCGGATCTCTGTCTCCAATATATTTCTTCACTTGAAATTATGGTATGAATGTTGTCAAGGACCTTATCTTCCATGGCTTTAGAATACTTTGTGTAGCCTTCTTTCTGGATGGAGATTTGAATCTGGTTCAGTTCCTCCTTTAGCTTTTTCTTTGAGTCAAAAATATCACCAAAGACCTTTTGTTCCAAGTCTTAATGTTGGTTTTGACATTTTTAAGTTTTTTGGCAACTTTATACATGGTTGTTCCATTAATATCAAGATTCCACCATTCAGTAATGGACTTTTCAAGATTGGGGTGAACTACATGTTGTTCTATTGAATCAAACCCATTTCCTGAGAATTTGGTGATTGCTAATCTTAAATCATTAGTGATATGATTTGGATAACCAACAATGCCAGTGAAATCCAACTGTCTATATCCTTCAATGATTAAGGGTTATCTGCCAACATGACGGTTGTTTTGATTGTTCATAATTCCTCTATTGAATCCACCATTGTTGCCATAATTTCCATTGTTCCCATTGTTTCCACCACCACTATTATTGCTATTATTATTACCATTATTACAGGTCCTACCTCCACCATTGCCACTTCCATAATTGCCATTGTTACCTCTATTATGTCCATTATTTTGATTGCTGCCATGTCCATTACTTCCTACATGGTTACCCCTATTTGTGTTATTCTAGTTCCCATCATTTCCCCCATCTCCATTCCTTCTTCCTGTTAGGATTTCCAAAGATACTGTGAGGGGGGTGAATCAGTATCTGGTCGGTAAAAGAATTTACTTAAATTATAACATGAAAAGCATATCAAAATTGTGTACTGGTAAACCAGAAATAATGCAGCAAGTAAGAGTAACAACCACAACATAAGAGACACATCATAACATAGTATTTTAATGAGGAAACCCGGTGTGGGAAAAATCTCGGCGGGATTTGTGACCCACAATATTCACTTACTGGCCAATAAGGGAATATTACTATTCACAATAGGGGCATGCACATGTAGGAAGGCCAAGTGCCTAGAGCTCACTGCTCAGTTACAAAAGAAGTCACACTGACTTACAAAAATGTATTATACAAATACAATGTCTTGTACTACTTCAGATCAACATCTCCTATGCCAGATTCAGTATCGGTTTAAGCTCTGCAACATTCATAAACCCTTATCCAATGTTTGCCTTACAATTCGTATATTCCTTCTACACATCTACATCTATATATGTTCTATAATGATCTCATACTTATATGAGTCATATTACAATCCGCCAAGTCGGCTTACAAAAGATTTTACAATTAATTACAAAACATAAATACACAAAATTCCTGTCGGCTAGGGTGCCAATGTTCTATATGCCGGTGTAGAGTCTGTTAGTGTCGGTGCCTGTATCTGCCTACCGGTATCATATGATTGCAAGGTTGCCATCAATGGCAATACCTTCAATCACCTACAATTTCTCATTGGAGTATGTATTTGCCACCAATCTCCCCCTTTGGCATTAATGGCAACACTCATGAGAAAAATCCAAAAATGTATATCCAAAAATGGTTTGCCAAAATTGTCTTACCAAAATGGTATGCTCAAAATTGAGTGCTCCCACTGAGCAGATGATGTCCTTTTTTTGGTCATTTTCTCATCTCCACTACTTCCCCTTTGACATCAATGACAAAGGTTGTCATTCACTATCAGTGGAGTGTGGATCTTGCCTAGATCCTTGTAACTGGTGGGTTACAATCTGAAAAAGGTCCGCCAATACCAAATTTAAGCTTTCAATGAACTTTTCATTGACTTTTAATGCAACCTTTGTCCTTTGAATAGTACTAGTTAGGTGATGCATCTGTTCCTCCGGTGAGATTCAGTCCTTGAACAAGTGCCTTAGAGATCTCTTTTCTCAAAGAGATGAGGTAGTCCAATTTGGGGCTGAGCTTTTTTTTAAGTTATTTTGCCTTCCTTTTCATTTTCTCTTTCTCTTTTTCAAATTTCTCAAGTTTTTCTTCAAGACTGTATATCTCCTGTTCTGTAACTGATAATGGTTCAGATGAACCAATGAGATTATCAGCTATGTTATCTATTTCCTTTTGTACCTTGCTAATTTCTTTGTCTATATCTATAGTCAAAAAGTCTGTGTTGCATGTATCTCTGTAGAGTTCCTTAAACTCTATTATTGTTTTGTTTAGTGCCAATAAAAGGGTACTAATGTGTCCCATCACTTCTTTATTGTTTCATCAAAGAATTTCTCTTTTTCTTTATTCATCTTCTCCTTAAATGTCTCATCATTTATTTGATCAACTGTCAAAATGTTGCTGGTGATGAATTTAGACAATGTGTCTAGTTGACCTAAAGAATCTTTATTATCCACAATGCACTTGGGTGCTATTAATTTAAGAATTGGAATTGTGTCATCAATAGCCTTATAGGCTTGTGCATTACACTTTGTGATCTTCTTTATTGAGTCCAGTAGGACCTCTGTCACATTTGTAGGCCGGTACTCTATCATTGAAGTACCTGATGTCTGCCCAACTATTTTCACAATTTCCTACTACCGGTTGTAGTAATAACCTTGCTTGTTTCAACCTCTGGAAGGCTAGTCTATGTTTGCATTTCTACTAGCAAAGGTTTTGCCTTTTTACTTGTTGCTGGTTGCACTATTTCAGTTTGAAACTTGTACATCAACCTGTTTGTGTTCCTGTCCCTCAGTGGGTTTCCCAGTGCTTTCTACTGTCGGTTTGTCTGTTGAGGTTTCAATGTGCATTGTCGGTTTCTCAGTTTTATCTACTAGCGCTTCTGATGATTTCCTAGTGGTAACCTCTGCCGGTTTCTCTGTCTCTGTGCTAACATTAATTTCAACATCTGTAGCCGGTGCCTCAGTAGCCATATCTTTATGCTTATCCTTAGTGATCTCTTTATCTACCACAATATTCACCTCTTGGGTGCCTATATTCATAGTGTACAAAATCTTTGACTCAGGATTTGTATCCTCTAGAGGAGTCTCCATACTCTCAGTGGTTGGTTGATTGTCAGCAACCGGTGGAGTATCAGAAGGAGGTGGGGGTACTTGTCAGTAATTTTTAGGCTTGGAGGTCCACCTACATTGCCTTTCCCCTTATCCTTGTCCTTTTGGTAAACCCTGATGGTTTTGGGCC